>NC_080540.1:303574125-303893236 GCF_028640845.1 Ahaetulla prasina | reverse complement strand
CACCAAGGCCCAGCTGCTCAGGCAGCCCTCCCAGAAAATGCCTGCCAACCAGCTGTGCCCACCCTCTTCTGTCGGGACAGGCAGGATGTGGTGGCAGAAGTCTCCCCAGCCAAGAGCCAGACCAGAAAGACTGGCTGCCCATCCACCCCCCTGCTTCTCGGCAGGCTCAGGAGCAGAACGCACAAGGGCCGGGCAGCCCCCTCCCTTCCACAGGTCTGCTGCCTGAAGGGAAAGGAGCCCAGCCTAGGCCGGTCACACACACGGCCTCCCTGCAATGGGGTCCATAGCAGAAGGGGATTTGTCCAAAGTCTGGCAGCCCCAGAGCAGAGCCAGGCAGCTTGGGGCCTCCGAAGCCAGCTCCGGCCCCAGCACACTCACCATGGGGCACCAGGGGAGGCCCTCCCATCCGACCGCTGACCTTCGGCTACGGGCAGCTGTTTGGGTGCCATCTCAGCCTCTCGCCACACACTGGCGCCCACTGTCTGGGCCATCAGCTGGAAGACGGAGCGGTCCAAGCTCAACCAGCCGGAAGGCAGCCTGCAGAGAGGGCAGCAGTCAGGCCAGGGGAGCAGTGGGCACCACAGCTTTGCCTGGGAATGGCCAGGGCCCCCAGGTGAAGCCCCCCCAGCACATCTGCTGCCAGTTGAGATGGCAGCTGCGTCCCATCCACCACCCACCCTCAGGCTCTGCCATGAGCAGCCGGGCGGCGCAACCTCTGATCTGGCCCATCTCGGGACACAGATGTCCACCAAGCAAACCACAATGGCTCCAAACCGACTCTTAATCGATATCTCCTGTAAAAATTCTCTCTTACGGTGGGCCACAAGGACCCCACTGCCCTGCCCCGTTCACAATTTAACAAGGGGCATAAGAAACCAGCCCCTTCCTGCTGCAACCCTCCTATCCCCTCCACTCCCTCCTGCTGTTAGGCAGGGAGTCTCGGCAGCAACTCTCAGCCTGGAAGTCGGCCGTTCTCAGCTTATCCCACTTGGGGCTCCAGTCCAGGCCGTCCCACCCCACTGCCAAAGTAATGCCACCAAGGCAGAGCCCGACTGCCAGGGATACTACCTGTTGGCCTGTTTGGACTCCTTGGATGCCTGGCGGGAACCGAAGAGGTGCGCCCACTTGGGCTGGCCGCTGCTGGAGACGTGGGTGATGGGCTGCTCCTTCCCAGGGGCCGTCGCCTGATCCTGCTCCCTGCTGCGCTTCAGCTCCGCCAGCACGGCATCTGGGGGGCTGCCCATCCAGAAGGGCCGGCCCTTGTCCTTGATTTCCTCCCCAGCTGGAGGGCCCGGCTTCCAGGAGGGCTTTGCCTCCTCGGCCGGGAGCCTCTCTCTGACTGGGGGGGCTTCTGTGGGGGGGCAGGCCTCTGCGCCCTCCACCACCCCTTCCCTTGGGGGAGGGCCCTTCCCGGCCTCTGCCGACCTGGCCCATGCCCTCTTCTTGCGCTCGTGGTGGGCGAGGCGGGCACCCTCCGGGGAGCCCTGGATGTAGACCTGGGAGCTCTGGGTGAGCTGCAGCCACCAGCTGGCCTGCCTGTCCTTCTTCAACTCCGGGGCCCCTTTGGCAGGCTCCGCTGCTCTCTCCAGGGGTGTCGGGCCCCGGGAGCCCTCACCAGCCCGCTGGGCGCCATGAGTGTGCATGAGCTGCAGGGTGGAGTGGGCGGAGAGCAGCAGGCCCTGCTGACCCCGCAGGAGCTCCTTCTGCTGCTGCTGCCACCTGCCCACCTGCAACAGGTGGTGCTCGAAGAGCAGGTCCAAGCCGAAGGGCAGAAGGGAGAGTGGCTGAAGCAGCAGCAGCAGCTCCTCGAAGAGGCCCTGGCAGGCCCCATGCGCCAACGGCAGGAAGCCCATCGGCTGGTAGTGCGCCTGCAGCACATCTAGTGGGGAATAGAAGGCCACTGTCACCAGGGCCCCCCCGGCAGCTTGAGCAGCTCTGGGCCCCAGCCGGGCCAGCAAAAGGAGGCTCTGGGCTGCTCAGCTCCATCTACCAAGCCCCCCTTGGCCTTCCTGCCTTCTTTCAGAAGCTCGGGAAGGGCCACATTGCCTAGTGGCACAGCAGGGGTCTGTATGTCAAGAGCGGACGAGCCTCCTGAGGGCAGGGCCACCACCCGTGACCCATCGCCAGCACACGGCCCACCCCCACTGCAGTCAGGAGCAAAGGACCTACCCTCGTGGTTGTAGAGGTGGTTGAACCAGAACTCCAGGGACCGGATGCTGTGGGGCAGAAAGCAGAGAGCGGGTGAGAACGGGCAGGACTGTCTGGACTGGTTTGCATGAAGAATCATTTGGGGACACAAGCCAGGCCCTGCTGGCCACATGGTGCAGTGGTGAAGTTCTCTCTCTCTCAGCCCAGCCCACCTCACAGGGCTGTTGTTATGGGGAAAATGGGGGGCAGGACCGCTAGGTATGTTTTCAGCCTTGACTTGGACCAAAAATATATGGAAAAACGATACCAGGATAAGAATCAAAAAACAACAATAATCGGCAACACGGCCTAAGTTGTGTGTGCAACTGGATGCCTGCTGAAGAATAAAGAGGGCTGGGGCCATGTTGGAGGCAGAGTCCAATGTGGTTATGAAGAAAGCGTCTCGTTTCACTTTTACTGAGCAAAGCACCATCCGAAGATGGTCAGTCCGGCCCAAGGACAGAGGTTCCTTCCTTGGGACGCTTCTCTCAAACACAGCGCCTTGACCACCAGCGTCAATGCGCTGCTGGCCTCCCTCACCTGGGGGTCCTGACTGCTTCCCCTTTTCCTTTCCTGCCATGGAGCCTCTCAGCCCTGCCCATCAGTCAATGGGCGGGAGGCAGACAAAGCGGGGGGGGGGGGGGGAAAGACACCCTGGAGCAGTGCAGCATCAGAGTTGGGGCAGATTGGGTCCTTTTGGCTGCCTGCCCCACATTGGTACAAAATCCATTTTATGTTTAGGCTGATGGCTAAAGAAGGCTCCTTCGTTCCCGGTGTCAGCCTTTGCGTTCCGGCAATCTCATTGGAGGACTTCAACTCCCAGAATTCCCTAGCTAGCATGGCCGGGTTAGGGTATGGCTGGCTGTCAGGGGAATCCTGGGAGTTGCCATCTCCAAGTTGCTGAAGTTGAGTAATGCGACTTCAGGAGGACCCCTCCCTCATGCTGCCTCCTTCCCAGGGACAAAGCAGCACACCCCACACTCCCGGCCCCCCCTGCAATGGCAGGGTGGAGTGGGGAAGCACCCCTACTTACTTAAGGAGGCCGAAGATGAAGGCATTGAAGCGCATGTTGTGGCTGGTGAGCTCCGGGTATTGACTGACACGGCTATAGAGGCTGTGCAGGACCTTCGTCGAGGGCCCTGTGGGAGAAGAGGGGGCAAGGTGCCATGTCTTGGCCGCCTGTGGATCCCTTCAGTTATGGAAGCCCCCAAGCCTTCAGGTCCAAAAGGGGCCCCCCAGGGTGCACTTCCGAGCCAGTGTTCCCCTCCTGCTGTTCCCCACTGCCTCTTTTAAGCAGCCGGAGGGGAGAGACTGATCCTCCTTTGGTGGCACTCTGGCAAACCCACCTGCTTAGCAAGGCCACAGGTGTCACCTGGACAGCCCTCACCCCTGTCCAAGGCTGCTGGGTGCCAGCTTCTTCCCCTGGGTCAGGCCCATAAGCCAAGCAGGCAAGGGCTGACTGGTGCTGGGAGGGAGACCTGGGCCATCCCAGGGCGGGAAGAGGGCAGGGTGATGCTCAGAGGCCCAGGCAGGAAGGCCAGACCCCAAAGCCCCCTACCCAGCTGCGTGGAGGCCTCCACAATGCTCCAGGGGACGTTCCTTCTCTGGCCAACGATGACATCCAGCACGTAGGCCTTGAGCCCGTCGCTCAGGACATCCCGGATGGCCGGACACAGGTACTTCAGGACGAGATGCCCCACATTAGGGCTCACTGAGCTGTTCCCCAGTTTGGCCTAGAGGAGAGAAGAGAGGCCAAAGGGTGGGGACTGTGCCTGACCCTCCAAGCACTTCCTGGGGCCAATCGTTCCCCTCCTCCGCCCTGCAGGGTCTGCATTCAGCAGGCTTTGGAGTGGCACTGCTCTTCGAAGAACCTGCCTCGGTCATATGCAGTCCAGTGGGGTGTGGGACCCTCCAGGCAAAACAGGTTGGGCTCGGTCCCGGGGATAGGAAAGCTTTTCTGACAAGTAGGGTGGAGGTGGGGGCAAGCTATTGACCCAACATTCTGGTCTGGTTGCCCACCAGCCCACAATGGTAGGCCACATATATTTCTGCAATGCTTAATTGTTTCAGTAACAGAACCTTGTAGCCCAGAGAGTCAAGACGGACCCACTTGAGTTTTCTCCTCACCTGCTCCTCTTTCTTCCATCTTTTCCAAGACCACCCCACTTCCTGCCACCTTCGATAGTCCCAAGGTTGCAGGGGCACTGGCTGGGAGGTGGACAAACCTTAAAGGGAAGGCCTCTCACTGGAACGATGGAGGCACTGAAGGGAAAGGAGGCCAAGAGGAAAACCAGCTCACCTTCACTCCAGGATCTCTGCTGGTCCCAAAATGGGCCACAATGAGGTCCACGGACATGTTGATTGCTTTGACGAGACCTGGTGGGCAGAAGGAAGAGGAGGCTGAGCTTGCCCCTCACCCAAGCAGACCCCTCGGTCCCTCCTTCCTATCCAGGACTCTGGAGGACCTGTTCTGGCTCCAAACATTTGTGGGGTGGGGCTCTTCTGTGTCAAATGAAACCTACTCTCTCTTCCTCTCATGCGGGGGGGGGGGGGGCTGAAAGCATAGGGAGTGCAGAGCAGCTGAGGGGCCCTAAGTCTCCTTTTCTCCAAAGACCCCCTCCCTCCAGGAACCGTCAGATACCGACTGCAGGGGTAAAAGACTGCAACCACCCCTTGGCCGCCCCATGCATTGAACATGCTCCCCATGCCTAACATTTGTGGGGGCTTAAATGAGGAAATGGCTGGGGGGGGGGGGTCAGAGGCACCTCTCCTGACCACACCAGATTCCTACCCTGCTTGAGGGTCCCATCCCCTCAAGCCCCTTCAAAAGACGGCTCTGCTCTGGACAATGACCCTCCAGCCCAGCTGCCAAGGTTGGAGGGTGCCATAGCCTCATTCTCTGCAAGGGGAGCTGACCCTTCCTCACTACCCTCCATCCTCCACCTCTGCAAGCAGCAACTGCTGAGTAGCGCCCCCCCCCACACCCCAGGAAATGGCACTCCTAGCGCATATGGAAGAAACTTTGGAAGGGTGCAAGTGCCGGGGCCCCTCCCCATCCCCCCACCAGACCGACCCTTCTTCTGCAGCAGATCGACGGAGACGGACTCAGTGTTGCCGTCAGGGGAGAGGCAGAACTCGGCCGGCGGCTTCTCGGCCAAGGAGAAACAGTCGGGGAAGAAGTCGGGGAAGCTTTGCTGTGGCTCTTTCACCGCTGGTCCTGCAAGACATGGGGGAAGGGGGAGAAAGGGGGATACGGCCCACCCACCTGGTTACTTGATTGGGCTCCGGGGCTGCCCACCTCCAAACAGTCTCTGGGCGGCTGAGACTGTTGAAAGCAATGCCCAGTTTCAAGGAACATAAATCACATCTGTGATACCTCTGACCCCAGAGAGACCCCAGGCCAGGCTGGGGAAGGGACCAAATGGGGGCAGAGGGCATTGCAGCCCCCACTTCTGGGGAACCGGGATTCAAGCCCACAGTCCCCATGGCCTCCGGACCCCTTCGAAGCCTTTCCTTTGGCCCAGCCAAGGGGAGCCGGGGAGGGGAGCCTGCAACAGTCAAGGCGCACCGTGGAGTCTGGGTCCGGAGTGGCCCACTGGCATCGCCAGCAGAGGGTTCCTCCAGGGCGGCTTGCTCTCCAGCTGCTTCCAGTCCAGGTGGCTGGTCAGCCCTGCCAGGTCCGAGACGCGGTCCAGCCCCAAGGGGTTCCTCCTCCGGTACTCCCGCCACTTCAGGGCTTGCAGAGAGAGGTGGTTGGCTGTGGCCGCAAGAGGCCGGTCGGGGAGGGGGAGGGAAGCCGAGGGCAGAGAAGCCGAACCCGAGGAAGAGACAGAGACAGGCGTCCATCAGCGGCAACTCAGCAGCAGCAGCGGCATTCGAGCCGGGGAGACCGACCATCCACGTGCATGGGCGCAACCTGCCCAGAGCCTCGTGGTGTAGGCGAGATGGGGGAGGGGGTGAAGGAGGCCCTGAGGTCAGACGGCCGGCCAGCCTGCCTATCAGAGGCATCTCACCCCCTCCCCCACTTTGCCTCGGGTGAAAGGGCGATTCAGGGGACAAATGGGCCGTCACTCAGAACCAGGCATGTCTGCATGGCCGCCACAGGGTGGCTGATTCCCCATGTGGAGCCCCCCCCCCACTTCTGGCAATGCCATAGATGGCCAGAGAGGCAAAGGGCCTGGAGGCTACTTCAGGGCTCCCTAGGAATAGGGCTGGTCATCTAAATGTTCATGGCTGTGAACTGATGAACTTTCTGGCTCCCTTAAACCCTCAACTACAAGGGGCAGAACGGAAATACCGCCCCCCAAGTTATTTACCTATAGGACAGACAGACACACACATTCGGGGAATGCAAAGTTAAGCCTTTCCTTGCAATGCCCACCTACCATTGAGGGGCCGGGGGATGCCAACGCCCAAGGAGCTGAAGCTGGCAGCATCGCTGCCCCCTATCTTCCACTGGGGTTCACTGTGGCTCTCCGCTCTGGGCAGGCTCCAGCCACCAGACAACAACGGCAGGAGGGAGCCAACAGGGAGTCGGTCCTTGGCCAGTGGTGCAGAGGGGCCTGGGGGTTCCTCCTTCTTGGCCACCGGTGAGGGGCTCTCACACTGCTTGTGCTGGACTCCGGTCCCTGGACGCCCCGGGGTGGCACAGCTGCCAGCAGCTGGAGATGCTTTGGTGCTGGGCAGGAGGTTGGCAGAGACTGGACAGGACTTGCTGCGGGGGGGTTGCGTCTCCGGGGTGGGCGAGCAGGAGGAGGAATCCCCGCTTTGGAAGAAAGGCACGTTGTTGCGTACTGGAGAGTAACTGCCCAGTGGGGACAGGCGAGTGGTCTCTGGCCCTGGCCCCCTCTTGACATGGCCGTCGCCTAGGGAAACCGCCCCATCGGCAGAACGCTGGCCTTGCCCCATAGGCCCCTCGGTAGAGGTGGAGGACTGGGAAGCCGAGGAGGGGGGTTGGCTGGCTGGACGAGCAGCAGTGGCGGCCGAGAGGCTGTAGAGCTGGGAGAGGCTGGAGGCCAAATGGCTGTGCAGGGCCCGGCCTTTTGCCGGCTTGGGAAAGTGGTGCTGGAAGACGAAGGGCTGGATGGGCAAAGTGGTGGGGCGCTGGTCCTTGCTGTAGCGCACCACCTTGCCATCCGCTGCGCCACCTGTGGAAGGGGAGCAGAGGTTGCACTACCCAATGGATGAATGTGGCACAGCTGAGCCCAGCCCTCTGCACTGCTTGGCCTAATA
Source organism: Ahaetulla prasina (assembly GCF_028640845.1). NCBI lineage: Eukaryota > Metazoa > Chordata > Lepidosauria > Squamata > Colubridae > Ahaetulla > Ahaetulla prasina. The sequence goes on along the minus strand of NC_080540.1, from coordinate 303,885,817 downwards.
GGCTGGTGTTCTTGGATGGTGGGGGCACAGGAGGAAAGGCAACCCCCCCCCACCCAGACCAGCAGGTTACGTACTCCCTAAGGCCTCTCCCCCAGACCCTGCCAGGTAGGGAGACCCTGACTGGTTATTCCGCAGCATGACCAAGTTGGCGCAACCCGCTTAGCCAGCTCAAGATGGTGGGGGTTGGGGGCTGGGGGAAGAGGGTTAAGACTGGCTTAATCTGTGCCCAAACCAGAATTTTGATTCAGAAGGGCTTGATGGGGGGGGGTCCCTCAAAGTCCCCTTTTGGTGTTTCTCAAGACTGGGCAGGGCCATCCCTTCCATCTCTCTCCCTAGACAGGCTTGTCCACCAACTGTCTGCCAGGTTCTCCTCCTCTCTTTGTGTCAGGAGGACATGGGGAGGCATCCTCAGCAAACAGGGTGCCAAGGTGCTTTCCGCTGCCACAGGTCAAGCAGTTTGAGAAGAGAAGCCTTAATTTCAGAGCCCCTCCCATTCCCCAACCTCTTCCAAGTTCCAAGGCCTAAGGCTGTGCATTAAGAGTGGTGTTTCTTCATTGGAGATCTCTGCATTTGCCCTGTCACCTTTCATCATTTTACTTCACTTCTCCACCCTAATAAAACTGTTTTGAGTTTTCATTCTGTGGCCCAGGATGTCAGTTTTTCCATCCAAATTCAAACAATTCATTTTAAAATAAATCAAAACTATAGACACTTTTCTGAACTTCCCCTATCATCTCTTTCAAAATTTAGACTTGTGCTTACTACCTAAGATGGCACCGACGAAGGCTGCCTCGGTGAAATGCTCTCTAATTGTTTCTTTATTTCTAATTGTTCTCTGTGACTCACTACGGATTTCCTACTCACGAGACCATCTGCTAAAAATTAAGGAACATTTCTTTAAGGAGCAGCTTTCTTTAATCTCACCCCCGCCTGTCTTTACAAACACGGAGGAGATTCTAACACAGGAGGAGGCAATTCTTTCAGCATGTCAATTGTCCCACCAGAGGCAAGAATACTCTAGACCACTGCTACACAACACTAAAAGATGCCTATCGGTCTTTACCACGTGCAGCTGTAGGACACTCTGATCATTGCATGATTCACCTTGTACCTGCTTACAGGCAAAGACTTAAAGCCATAAAACCATAAAATTAAATCAGTGAAAACCTGGACGGAGGAATCAGAATTAAAGCTACAGGCATGTTTTGACTGCACTGATTGGAATATTTTTAAAGATACCTCTGCAGACCTGGATGAACTCACAGATACTGTAACATCATATGTCAGCTTCTGTGAAGACCTATGTGTACCTACAAGGAACTTGCGAATACACAGTAATAACAAACCTTGGTTTACACCTAAACTTAAGCAGCTACGACATTCCAAAGAGGAAGCCTACAGAAAAGGTGATAAAATGCTGTACAATCAGGCCAGAAATGCACTAACAAGGGAGATAAGAGCAGCAAAAAGAAGCTACTCTGAAAAGCTAAAGAATCAATTTTCAGCAAATGAACCAGCAAACATGTGGAAAACTCTTAAAAATATCACCGGCTATGGCAAACCTCCTTCCCAGGCTGAAGGTAATCAACAACTGGCAGATGACCTGAATGAGTTTTACTGCAGGTTTGAAAGGAAACTACAGCCACCTATCTCCACACACACCATCTCAGACACACCAACAACAGCCAAGCCTCCTACAACTGACCCCATTTCATTGGGTTCACAACCCCTAGTGATCACAGAAAAGGAAGTGCAGGACCTATTTCACAGACAAAAGCCAGGAAAAGCTCCAGGCCCAGACAAGATAACTCCTTCTTGCTTAAAAGTCTGTGCTGACCAATTGGCCCCATCTTCACCCATATTTTCAATAAATCACTAGAGATGTGCTATGTTCCTTCTTGCTTCAAACGCTCTACCATCATCCCAGTGCCGAAGAAGCCCACCATCAAGGAACTGAATGACTACAGACCAGTTGCTCTAACATCTGTAGTCATGAAAACCTTTGAAAGGCTAGTGCTTTCCTACCTGAAAACCATCACGAATCCGCTCTTAGACCCCTTGCAATTTGCATACCGAGCAAATAGATCAACAGATGATGCTGTTAATATGGCTCTGCACTACATCCTACAACATCTTGAGTCTCCAAAGACCTATGCAAGGGTCCTTTTGTAGACTTTAGTTCAGCATTCAATACCATCATTCCAGACATTCTTCTAACTAAGCTAAACCAGCTACAGGTACGGAACAGACTTGTAAGTGGATCACAAGCTTCCTAACAAACAGGAAGCAGCAGGTGAAGCTAAGCAAGATCACATCAAATACCTGTACAATTAGCACAGGGCCCCCAAGGCTGTGTGCTCTCCCACTTCTCTTCTCTCTGTATACCAATGACTGCATCTCCAATGATCCATTTGTTAAGCTACTGAAGTTCAGATGACACAACAGTGATTGGTCTCATTCGAGACAATGACGAATCCGCATAGACGAGAGGTCGAACGACTAGCCTTGTGGTGCAACCAAAACAATCTGGAACTGAACACACTCAAAACCGTAGAAATGGTGGTAGACTTTAGGAAAAACCCTTCCATACTTCCACCTCTCACAATACTTGACAACACAGTATCAACAGTAGAAACCTTCAAATTTCTGGGTTCTATCATATCGCAAGATCTCAAATGGACAGCTAACATCAAAACATCATTAAAAAGGACAACAAAGAATGTTCTTTCTGCGCCAACTCAGTAAGCTCAAACTGCCCAAGGAGCTGCTGATCCAATTCTACAGAGGAATTATTGAGTCTGTCATTTGCACCTCTATAACTGTCTGGTTCGGTTCTGCAACCCAACAAGAAAAACACAGACTTCAGAGGATAATTAGAACTGCAGAAAAAATAATTGCTACCAACTTGCCTTCCATTGAGGACCTGTATACTGCACGAATCAAGAAGAGGCTCGTGAAAATATTGGCAGGTCCCTCGCATCCTGGACATAAACTGTTTCAACTCCTACCCTCAAAACGACGCTATAGAGCACTGCACACCAGAACAACTAGACACAAGAACAGTTTTTTCCCGAAGGCCATCAGTTGCTAAACAAATAATTCCCTCAACACTGTCAGACTATTTACTGAATCTGCACTACTATTAATCGTTTCATAGTTCCCATCACCAATCTCTTTCCACTTATGACTGTATGACTATAACTTGTTGCTGGCAATCCTTATGATTTATATTGATATATTGATCATCAATTGTGTTGTAAATGTTGTACCTTGATGAACGTATCTTTTCTTTTATGTACACTGAGAGCATATGCACCAAGACAAATTCCTTGTGTGTCCAATCACACTTGGCCAATAAAATTCTATTCTATTCTATTCTATTCTATTCTAATTTTTTATCCTGTTCTCAGAGAAGAAACCTGTAGAGGCCTCCTGCCCACACAATGATTCCAGCCCTTTCCCAGTGTCAAATTTTTCAACTTTCGATTTCCAAACATCAGGGGTGCTCAAAAGTGGTGACATGCCTTGGGGAATGTAAAGATATTTTGGTTACTTTAACATAACGTAGATGTGTTTGGTAAGAAACTACGTAAATATCGTAACTTTTTAACATTTTGTTTCATTTCACAAGTTCAGCTATCTTTCTCTTTTTGTTAAACATTATTTTGTCTGAGAGTTTTCATACTGCTGGCCTCATTTCCTGTGTGTGTGATAACTGATCTGTAATGGCTTCTAAAAAAAGAAAAAGGCTGAGAACATTCACTCATATGAGCAACCTAATTGGGACTGGCAGAGACTTGTTGCCGTCTGAATTCCCAACCCAGAGAGACATTCTCAGATACAGCCTACCGTTAGGAGAACAAAGCAGTGATGAAGCTCGAAACTACCCAGCAGCCAGTCTTGCAAGAGGCATATACCCAAAAGTGCTTGAAAAGTGGGAACAAGCAAAAAATTCTTTTGTGACCCCTGTTAAAAATTCACGAGTGACAATCTTGAACAAGATCCAAGAGATCTGGGATCAAGCCCCAAAACAACTCTTGGGAGAGGAAAGCTAGATATTAAAGAGACTTTCACTGTGAAATTTGACAAACTGTTTGACATCCTCAACTGCAAGTGTCAAATTGTGCCGAATTTGGCTGCCCTGCTGGCTGCAAAAAAGAAGCTCACATTAGCTGTACCTGCCCTAAGGAGGTGAAGATACCATGGAAGGAACTTGCTTTCGTTAAAGGTCAGAGAAACAAGATTCTTTTGGTTCTTTTGGATCGCACCAGATTGGTTTGCCAGATGTGCCTGAAAAGAAACAAGCAGGCAAAAGGCAAAAGCGGCAATACGATGAGAGACAGAGGCTCGCTAAATAGAAGCAGAGAAGTAGTCGAGACATTTCGATACTGACAAATGAAATAATTATCTCTTATGATGAAAATGAAGGACAGGCGACTGATGATGAAGAGGAATGTGATGAAAATTATGAAGAGGCTTTAGACCAGGGCTGTCAAACTCGCGGCGTCACATTGTCGTCACATGACATATTGTGACTTTTCCCCCCTTCGCTAAACCAGGGGTGGGCATGGCCAGCATGTGGCGCATCTGGCCTTGTCTTAAACCAAACAGATGTGCCCTCTACTTCAAAAGAAAAGACAGAATACAGTAGATTAGAAATAACAAATGCCACTATGCAGAGCATAAGATACGGTGTTGGTCTATGTGCCACTGCTGCCATTACCACAGCCACCTTCACAGATGCTGGCTTGATCACCAAAGAAGACAAGAGACTTGTAGTTGACCACAATAAAGTCAAGAGAGCCCAGAAAACAATTATGAAGTTCCTAGATCAAGAATATGATGAGTTCTGTAAGAAGGGCGAAATAGAATGCTTCTTCCTCTTCTATGGCCGTATAGATGCAATTAAAGTTATGCTGAAAACAAACAATTCAGATCAGCAGTTCCCAAGTACCATCAAAGAAGAATAGAATAGAATAGAATAGAATAGAATAGAATAGAATAGAATAGAATAGAATAGAATAGAATAGAATAGAATTGAATTTTTATTGGCCAAGTGTGATTGGACACACAAGGAATCTGAATTTGAACATTATTCTGTGTGCAGTGAGCCAAAAACAGGAACACCTGCTCAAGTGATTGCAGATAACCTGGTGTATTTCGTGAAGAAGAAAGGCATTGACAAAAGCTTGAAGGCCATTGGAAGAGATTCGACAAATATTAATAGCAGCTGGGAAGGTGGTGCCATGCCCTCGGTAGAGGTCAAGCTTGACCGGAAGTTGATCTGATTGGTGTGTGTCCCTACAACACTTAATCACAAAATTAGATGGGGAGATCTTGTTTAACAACAATTGGGCAGGTAAAATTGTCAATGCCAGACATTACAACAGAACTTGAGACTGATCCTTCATTCACCAGAGTTTCAATTGGTGAGCCTCTCATTTCACTGAGCAACGGTATTGTAAAGGATCTCTCTACTGATCAAGTGTACGGATTTAGGATCACACAGGAGAACTTCCCACAGATCCGGCTCTTCTGGATATTGGTCCTGTAAGCCATTCATGCTGATTCACAACTGCAAATAGGATTTATCGAAAATGGGTTTCAAAACATGGCTTTAATGGCAAAACTCCCCAAAATTTAAGAGTGATAGTGGACTACATCATTGGTATGTACTGCTCCTGCTGGTTCAAGATCAAAGTAAAACATCCCTGGATTGAAGGCTCACATCCTGTGTGTTGTTCCAGCTGCAGCAAGTCAGACTGCACAAGAAGGCTGTAGTAGAGGCTGTTTTGCCGACCATTCAGTGCTCAGCATGGTACTTTTTCAGTGAAACGATAATCCAGACACTTTTGTTTTCAGATGACATTCAAGAGAGGAGAGCTGGTGTGGAAAAGACCATGGACTTGAGGAATGCAGACAATGACATGCTGGGAGATTTTTCTGTATGTGCAAGAAAAACGCCTTTAATCAATGCCAGAGTATCCCCTCTGCTGGAGTGGATTGATTGGTCTGAAGGTGTGTATGAGCCACCTTTGACGTGCAAACTCACTGAAGCAGAAATAAAGAAGTTCATTGACGAACTAATGTAAGTACCACAGTGGTCCTGTCATGCCCAATCAATAGAGAGATGTGTCAAACAGGTGAAAGGAACAGCAAGCAGAGTGTATCTACATGAGAACCATGAGGGTTTTCAATATCCATTTTTCTATTGTAGGTAATTCTTTTTTCTTCCAATATTGCATATGGGCAAAAATCTCAGCCTTTTTGAAAGACAATACGCAGGAAAGATATTTAATTGAATGGAAAAAATGGATTGATTATTTACAAAATAGATATCAGATTAAGAGATATCAGATTGCCTTTGAATAATAAGGATGCATTATCTTAGAATGTTATGGGGGAGGTTAGGAAATGAAAAGACTCGGATGAGGCTAATTGGGTTAGAAGGGAAAATTTTAGTTTATGTTTGGCTTATGTGTAACAATACCTTGCGATTGACCCCGGAAGCCGGGGGGGGATGGGGGGGAGGGAGGGGGAAGAAGGTTTTGAGGGGGGGAAGGGGGAAAAATGTTTGTTTGTTTTCTAAAACTTTTTCATTAAAAAAAAAAAAAGAACCATGAGGGTTATATCAGAGCCCAAGAAGCAAGTCGGCAGCTGATGTCAAAGAACGAATCAAAACAAGACTTGATGAAACTCACTTAAACTTTTTTGTAACTCAGATAATTGCTTTCTGATGTTAGTTTATGGTTGCATGGATTATTTTTTTGTTTAGCTAGATAAGATTCATGCAGAAAAAAATGTTAATTTTTGTAGCACAAGGTGTAATTTTGGGAAGATAAAGTTAACAGTATTTGTGGGCTATAATGATCAGACGTGAATTTACCATACCAAGCTAAACATCGTGCAATTGCAAAAATAATAGCAGATTTGAATTCTTGATGTAAAAAGACACATTTTAGAACCCCTCACTGGAAAAAAATTGCAAAAATTAATTTTCATCCCATTAATTTCCTACACTGCTGCAGAGCATCTCTTTGTCCAGCCAGTCCTTAAGGACAACCAGTGGTCACAGTTGTGGCCGCGGGACTCATTGTGTTGCCCACAAGCTCCCAGCAGCTGTCTATGCTTTCCTGTTCCATCCTGTCCCAGACAGGCCCTAGGCAGACATAAAGGGTTGATGGCCGAGCAGGGACTGGATTGCAAACCCCGGAAAAGTGCTGTGTCTGGGCCGGGCTTGGAGACCAAGCACAGGCTGTCCTCTCTAGACTGTCCCAAGACACCAAAGAAGACGCATCAGGCAGTTCAGGAGCATTTGGCCAGGGTGGGATGGTGGCTGAGGGGTGCAGTGGGATACCGAGCCTCAATTCCCTCAACTGCAAGTAGGAAGCAGTTTTCCTGTCCAAGGAATCCAACCAATTGAACCAGCCACAATAAAAAACTGTGGAAGCACAGCCACCCTCCTCCATTAGGATCTAGAACAGAGATAGTGAACCTAGGTTACATGTGATACAGGTGACACACGGTGCCATTTTTGCTGACATCCCCGCCCGGCCTCTGGGCCCTCTGGAAGTCATACGAGAAGGTCTTGTTCTCGCGCAGCCTCTGAGGCATCCAACAATTGTGCGAGTGTTCTCGTGTGACTTTCTGACGCTCCCAAGGCCCCATGGCAGCAGGGCCCTCTTGGGAGGCTTCAGGGGACAGGCATGCCCCGAGAGGCCTCTTTTGGTCCAGGTGGGTGGGATGACACACCAGCAGAGTCATGGCAGGCATTTTCTCAATTTTTGACACTCCAAAAGGTTCATCCTCATTGATCTAAAATCCATCTAACCTTCTCAACCTGCCCAGCTTGGTGGCTCTCGCTGCAACGCCCAGTGCCCGACTGCACGAGGATGGGCCCTGGCCAGGACAGCCGGTCATCAGTCCCTGCAGCAACTTCCATGCTCTTCCCTGCCAACAGCCAGGGGATATCTCTGGGCCCCAACCTAGTAAGGATTTGGGGGCAGTTTATTAATGAGAGGGGCTTCTCCTGGCCAAAACCCCACTCATTTTCCCTCAACCGGCTGTGAAAAAGAGGCGACTGGGCATACAGGGGCAGGGTGGGGGGCTTACCATCCGCTCGGGCTCGAATGTCCTTCTGGCCAAAGATGCTGCTGCCACCGGCCCCCATCTCTGACACTGCAGAGAAAAAGAGTTGTTCGTCCCCCTCTTGCCCACAGGTGGGCACCTCCCTGAAGCTGGGGGCTTTTCTGGCATCTTCACCTTCGGAGCGTGCCAATGGCAGGGGTGGGAGGCTCTGGCTGTGCCGCTCCTGACTCTCCAGAAAGACGGAGCTGTCCCTCTGGCCCTCGGGGATGGGCGAGAACTCCAGGGATGAGTCCCGGCTGGTCCGAATGGGCGGCGAGGAGCCGTTCTTCTTCCGGCCCTTGGCCAACTCTGCGAAGGAGGTGACCCGCTTGGGAGGGGAGCTCTGGAGGGTCAAGGAGGAGCTGTCGCTCAGCTTTACGGGACAGCTTAGCATGCGCTCCAGGGAACCCAACCGACTGGAGGGGCTGCGGTCCAGGTGGCGGTCGTAGCTCCGTGAGCGCTGCCTGCCTCCAGCCAGGCTGGGCGGGGAGACGTTGATGTAGACCTGTCCTTCAATGGCATTCTTCTCCGACTCCTCCTGTGACTCATCCCGGGACCCCTCTGTATCACTCTCCTCAGGTCTCTGGAAGAGGTAATACTCGGTGGGCTGGAGGGGGCTGCCCCTGGCCTGCTCCTCGGAGCAGCTGGTGATGGAAGAGCCAGGAGGGCTGGGGGAGGACTGGGAGGACAAGTCGCATGTCACCAGCTTGTAGTAGTTCTGGGTGGCCACCACAAGCCGCGCCTGGCTTTGAAAGCACGCAGTCAGGTCAGAGCCATCAGATGGGCACGGATCGCAGAGTGGTGGGTAGGAGTTGCAGTTGGCATCAAGGACAGGGGAAGAAGGGTGGTGGCACCCACAGGATTTCCCTGGCCCCTCCAGATCCTGCAGCTCTCCGGGCATTTTTGACTCTTGTGACGAGGAGTGCAAGTCAAGATAAAAGGCAGCCATGTCTGACTGGCTGCCCGAAGAGGAGTCACAGGACAAGGGGCCCGAGTTCAGGTTGGTGTGAGGATGGCCGTGCCGCCTCTGGTAGAGGGTGCTGAAGTTGACCAGGATGCCATCGGAACTGTTGCAGGAGGAGTCGCTGACATAGCCCATCTGCTGGTCCAGGGGCTCCGACTGGCTTGAGAGGCTGTAGCACCGGCAGCGCTGCAGTTCAGAGTTGGAGCAGCTGCACGTCCGGCTGCGGATGACCTCCGTATTGTTCATCAGGTCATCTGACTCGCTGGCCCACTCCTGCTCCAGGGAGAGGCTGGAGGGGTCCCCACGGTGGCAGCTATACTCATCCAGCTCCATGCATTCTGTCGCAATGTGCCCCTTGTCCTGAGCCTCCTCATCGGCTGCCAGGCCAGTGCAGCCTTCCACCACATCCATTCGATGACTGCCACCCCAAGGCCTCACCACAGGGCTGCTACTATGCAGATGGAAGGGAGGCAGCGCCGGCTCGTGCAGGCGGAAGGCGGACCGACCATCATGCAGGTGGAAGGACTTCTGTCCCAGGTCGTCCTCACAGAGATCCCAGGCCTCGCCGTCCCTCAGCAGGAAGGGGTTCTGCCGCCGGGGGGCTGCAGGGGCAGCCAGTGTGGGGGAAGGGCTCTGCCCACCCACGGGCTCCTCTTCCGGGGCCCCATCTGAAGCTCTGAGGAGGCTGCTGTAGACCAGCGAGTCTGCCTGCAGGAGGGTCCTCTCGGGGAGCGAACTGGTCCGCCTGACCCCCAGGTCAGAGGGAAAGAAAGGGTTGGTGCCCTGGCTAGTGCTGCTGCGCTGCCGGTCCGGGACCTGACAATGCACCAGCGGAATATGATGAACGATCAGCGTTTCTCCTGTCAGCTTGGGGGGGCTATCCATCTTCGGTCCCATTTGCCAGGGCACTTGCGGCATTGAAGCTACCCATGGAAGGGCCCTGGGGGACAGAGCGGGCTGGCAGAAGACGCCTCCTCAGGGCAGCCCAAGACCTGACAGAGACAAAAACAGCACCCAGTCACTGAGGATAAAGTCAGTTTTCAGTAGTTCTCCTCACCCCAGCCATGTCTCACAGGATGCCTCAGCAGCCCCTTCCCAGGACTTTACATAGGAATCTCTCACGGGGGGTGAGGTGGGGTGGAGGAGACGGGCAATTCTGCAGACACGTCTCCACACAGGCACCTCACCAAACAGCATAGGCAGCTCCCCCCCCCCGCCTGGTGCTTCCCTTTCACACGGGGTGGGGTGGGGGATCTCAAAGGCTCATCTGTTGACTGGCTTATGACCTGGCGGGTCCATCTACATTGTCATGGGTTAGGCAGCAACCCAATCCTAGCTCAGCAAGGAAGCGATTGGTGTGCAATCTGATGTGGTTGCCCACTTGGCATTCTCACAGGAGGGGGCACAATTTGTGCATTTCTGTTACACTCAGTAGTGTTGAGGCAACGGGAGGTGGAAGCCCCACAGGGAAGACAAACTGCACTTGTGGGACTCTTTGCCATGGGAAGAGCTGAAGCTTCCCTCTTGAAACCCTTCAAGAGAGAGAGGCCAGCGAGTCACAGCAGCCAAGGGAGTTCAGTGGGGTGTGCGGAGGGGGGGCTTCGCTTCTGCCTTCCTGCTCCAGGACACTGGCTGGCCAGTTAGAAAGAGGTTTTGGGGCATGCGGATGAAAAAACGGGCAGAGCCTCGACAGCACCAGCATTCTCCTCTTTTGGACCGTAGCTGCCTCTGGGCCTGGCCGTTACCTTTGTTCCCTTCAAGCCGGGTAGAGACTTTGCCATGCTGGAGCTACGGGCTTTCTTTGTGCCTGGGATTTGTCTGAAGCAAAAAGAAACGGGAAGAAACCACCCCCAGGCCACCTGCCCTCATTTATTGGGTCTTTCGCTGAGAAAAAACAGCTGCTAAATTTTCTCTGACCAAAATCAAAGGGTCTCTGGAGCCCCTCCCCACCACCTTCCCGTGTGCTTTCAGCCCCCATCAGGTGCCATCTGGGGCCTCCCAGAGAAAGCCCCTCTTTGCACTGGTCACTTCCCGTCCATTTCTGGAGCTGAAGGAGAGCCGGGTCATGTCTGAAAGGTTTTCAGGCCGAGGGCACAGAGCTCCGAAAGAGGGAAGCCTTTAGGAAGCAGAGCAAGGTTAAAGGGAGGAGGAAAAAGGGAGGGTGAGCTCAGAGGGAGAAAAGAGAATGAATTTTGAGGTACCACAACATATGCAAACAAGCTGCACACCAAGCCAGACCAAGATCCTCATCAGAACCCACCCATCCCCCGGTCTCTGCCTCCTGATCCTGCCATGCCGGGGTCTCTACGGGGCTGGCTTGGAGAGACTTCAGGAAAAGAGGCCAATCTCTCTCTCTCTCTCACACACACACACACAGACACAGAGAGAGAAAAAGAGAGAGAGAGATGGAAAGAGGCCTAAATGGCGCTCTTCCTTCCTCTCTCGAAAGTTGAACCGCTGAACCGCCAGAGGCTGGACATTATCCTTGCATGATGAGCTCAGAGGCAGGAGAGCCTCTCCTTCACGCCTGGTGCTTTGGGGACAGGATTGCTTCCATTCTCATCCACAACATCCCGCGTTATTTTCCACAATCTGGCTAGCAGCACCCCATGGGGTGATGCCTCCCCACAAACCCCTTCACTATTTGCCAGAACAAAAATAATTCCACTAAATTCCACCCTCCGGTCAAATTTTCTGCCAGAAACACTTCAAGAATAGAGGCCACTTTTAAAAGTCTCTTTTCGAGAAACAAAATGCAGCTGAATGATTGAGGAGGAGGAGAACGGATTAGTCCATGTTGGCAAAAATCAGGAGGAGTCTGGTAACTCCTTTTCCAACTCCCAAATTTTATTAAAAAGCAGCAGCTTTTGTGAGTTCTGGTGCTCTCTGAGCTTGGTTGTTTTCTTGCAGGTGTTTCATTACCCAACTAGGTAACATCACCAGTACTAGAAGGGAGTGGGCTGCTTCGCTCTCTGTTTATACACAAGTGGCTCGCTCTGTTAAGTGTTGGTGGGGCTGTTGCTTTCTTCTTTTTAACTCCTTGATTAGGCTGCAGTTTACTGCTAGCTTGTTTGTGTTCTTTGCTTGCAGTATTGCTTACTGCTAAGTTTAAATCTCTGCTTACCTGGGTATTGACTGCAGGTCAGGAGGTGTTGTTCTCTTTTATCTGTTTGATTTTCTCTAGGGAGTTAGCAACAGCTTCATCACCAAGAAGAAAATACTCCCACCAACACTGACAAGGCAAGTCATTAGTGCCGGTATATAAAGAGAGAGCAACCTCCCCTCCCTTCTAAGACTGATTATGTTACCCAGTTGGGCCATGAAACATCTGCAAGAAAACTGCTGAGCTCAGACAGCACCACAGACTCCACAATAGCTGATATCTTCAACAAACTGATGGGTCAGAAACGAGGCCACACGAATCCTGATTTTTCACCTGTGAACCAGGAGCAGCAAAATAAACACCTCAAGCTTTTAGAAAAGGGGAGGAGCATCCAGGGGCAGGGCTACAATTTCAGTCTGGGGGAGACAAAGTCTGGAAGAGGAAGAGGAGGAGAGAGGTTTCCAGACACCATCAGGGAGAAAATCTCAGCCACAACCGGATGGCACATAATCAACAAAGCCCCCAGCCCTGGATGAATTCAGTGGCCGCTATGCCTGCCATCCTGGCTGGGAGCAGGTATGGGGACCACCCCCTGCCGTGGCTTCCCAGGATGTCTCTGGCCGGCCAGCAAGTTCAGTGCCCCGGATTGGCCTGAGCTACAGCTCCTCCCTCAGCTTCCTTGGCAGCCGGTGGGGACGGATTTCAGAAGGTGAGCCCAAATAAAAGAGAAACCTCAATATAGACAACCCCAAGATCAGATATTACCAACTTGTATAAAAGTCAACGTGTCACTTAGAAAGCAGAAGTATACCATTGGGCAGGTATATTGTTGTGTCTTGCCCGCTCTCACAGCAGCCGGGGCCTTCTTATCTGCTCCCGAACACGGAGGAATGTATGCCTCCCGGCCCCAGTCCTGGCTCCATGCCCAGACAAGCTGAAGAGGAGGGGGCACCTCCCAGTCCCAGTCCTGGCTCCATGCCCAGACAAACTGCAGAAGAAGGAGCACCTCCCTGCCCCAGCCCTGACTCCATGCCCAGGCAAACGGAGCAGCTAGACCCCTCCCCCTCCTCCACAGCATGTGAGCCTGAGGAGGGTTTATTACCAACATCTAATTGGAGTGATCCTCGCATCAGAAGATTGGATAGGCGGAGGCAACAGAAGGAAGGGAGGGGCAGGCCTTAATGAGTGCTGAGTCATGGAGCCACACCCCATGGCCTATATAAAGGATCTGCTTTCTGGCAGTCTCTGAGTCAGGCAAAGTCGAACTTATCTTGCTGAAGTCACTTTCTGGTCTCCTGCCTGCTCTGAGGACTTTGCTAGGACTTTGGGCAGAGCTGCAGAGGCAAGCCTGATTCGGATTTCCCTGACCCGGCCGTCAGCGGAGGAGTGGGACACGACATATATGGTGTTGCAAGCTTTCAGGAAAGTGCAGAAATATTTCTACAAACTATTCTTGTGACTATGTGGCAAAGAGGAGGGGGCATCGAGAGTAACACGTGTATCCAGAAGGTGTATGATAAGAGTAGACCATATATGGGCTTTTGTTTATTTCAACCAATTAGGATAACTTCTTCTTTTTCTTATGGCAATGTCTGTAACCAAAAAGTATAAAAGATTATGTTTAAGCCATGCTCGAGGCTCAGACCTTTGTTTTCTACCCGAGTGGGGGTCTGTGTCCTATTTGCGCAAATAATAAATTAATTCTTGTTTCTCAAATCCTTCGTGGTCTTGTCTCCTCACTTTAAGACGTAAGTTTTCTACAACACAAAGGCCAGGAAAACACCAGGGAGCTGCTGGGACACCCCGTCTTTGGGGCAGCCCAAAAGTCAAGCTATGTCATGGGCAGAGCTTAAGAGAGCTCCACCCCTCAAGGGGCACAGAGGGGGGGGACTCGCGGGCCCTGGACCACAAGCGCCAAAGAGACAGGAGGGAGGAAGGGAGGGAGCTGTCTCAGGGGTGAAATGTAAAATCTGTTACTACATGGATATTGATAAATATTTGAAAGAGTACAAGGTTAAAGGTTTAACCTTAGAACAAACGGAAGAATTGAATCGGCCTATAACTTCTGAAGAAATTATTTTGACAATAAAACAATTAAAAATGGGAAAAAAACCCTGTACAGATGGACTTACAGTAATTTATTATAAAAATTTACAGAATGAGATAGTAGGTCCACTTAAGGAATTATTTAATCAGATATAATTAGGAGGGGGAATACCCCCATCATGGAGAACTACTTTCATTTCATTGATACCAAAAGAAGAACAGGATTGCTCTAAACCTGGGAATTATAGGCCAGTTTCACTTTTGAATAATGATTATAAGATTTTTGCTAAAATAATAGCGAATAGATTTATGTTAGTTCTGCAACAAAGAATTCATACTGATCAATCTGGATTTATAAAGGGGAGGCAGATGAGGAATAATGTTAGACAGATTGTAAATTTATTGGAATATTTAGAAAAAAACAATCAGATTTCTGCAACATTTATTTTTTTGGATGCAGAGAAAGCCTTGATCGCCTGCATTGGGAATTTTTATTTAAATTAATAGATAAAATGCAATTTGGAGATTGTTTTATGAGAATAATTAGAACGATTTATGGAGAGCAAACAGCCCAGATAATAGTTAATGGTAGTGTGACAGAAGTTTTTAAGATTGCAAAAGGAACAAGACAGGGGTGCCCCTATCATCATTATCGTTTATTTTAACTCTGGAGCCATTACTGGATAAAATAAGAGAGGTAAAGGAGATAGAGGGAATTAAAATTAGACAACATGAGTATAAAGTGAGAGCATTTGCTGATGATTTGGTGATTATTTTGTCAAATCCTATAAATTCAGATGTATGTTTGTTGGAAATAATTGATCAATATGGAAAAGTTTCAGGGTTTAAAGTAAATCAGAATAAAACAAAAGTGATAACAAACAATATGACTAGACAACGGGAAAAAAAATTAGAGGAAACAACAGGATTTGAAATTGTAAAAAAGGTCAAATACCTAGGGGTTTATATTACTTCTTCAAATGTGAAATTGCATAAGAATAACTTTGAGGTATTATGGCAAAAAGTTCAGAAGGAAATGCTCGGTTGGAAAAAAATATCATAATTGGGGAGAATAGCAACCATTAAAATGAATGTTTTACCTAGATTTTTATTTTTGTTTCAGATGTATAATTAAGAAAGATAAAAATTTGGAAGAATGGCAGATTGGAATTAATAAATTTATATGGGAAGGTAAAAAAGCGAGAGTTAAAATGAAAATAATTGAAGACATACGGGAAAAGGGAGGTTTAAAAATGCCCAATTTTAAATTATGAAGCAGCTGCTCTTTCGGTAATAAGTGATTGGCTTAACTTAACAGAGGAAAGGATTTTTAATATAGAAGGTTATGATTTACTATATGGATGGCATGCATATTTACTGTATGATAAAAAACTGGATAGAGCCTTTAAGAATCATGTGTTAAGAATTGCTCTTCTGCGTGTCTGGAAGAAATACTATTACAAGTTGAATTAGAAAATTCCTATTTTGGCAAACCCCAGACATGCAATAGAGAATATAAATATAGAACAGAAACAGGAAATGATTACTTATAAAGAACTTTTATATTTTGAGAGAGGTAATTTACACTTAAAATCCTTGCAACAATTAAAAGAAGACGGGAGAAACTATACTTGGTTCCAATATGGGCAATTATGAGCTAGGTGGAAAATAAGATCAGAAAATTGATATCATGCAGAATGAAGAAAACTTGGTAAAACAAATTATAAATCAAACTCAGGCGCATATAAAGAGATTGTATAATGTGTTGATAGAAATAGATTCTGAAAGGGATTTAATAAAAGATTGTATGATAAAATGGGCACAAAATATTCAAGAACCAATATTTTTGGAAACTTGGGAAAAAATTTGGATTAGAAATGTTAAATTTACGCAAGCACAGAACTTGAGGGAAAATTTTTATAAAATGTTTTATAGGTGGCACTTAGACCCTAAGAAATTATCATGTATATATCCAAATATGCAAGCGAAATGTTGGAGATGTAATTGTGATGATGCTACATATTTTCATATTTGGTGGACTTGTAAGAAGATTAAGGCTTTTTGGATAAGGATCTGGTGGATTATACAAAAGGTTTTGAAAAAGAAGATAAAGTTCCTACCGCAATTTTTCTTATTGGGAATTACTATGGACTGTACAGTAATTGAGACTAAGTTGATTTTAAATTTAATAACAGCGGCAAGACTACTGATAGGAAAATACTGGAAGAAAAAAGAGTTACCTACAATAGAAGAATGGATATTGAAAGTTGCTAATTTGGCTGAGATGGCTAAAATCTCAGCTTTTTTGAAAGACAATATGCAGGAAAGATATTTAATTGAATGGAAAAAATGGATTGATTATTTACAAAACAAATATCAGATTAAGAAATATCAGATTGCCTTTAATATCAGATAATTAGGAAGTATTATTTTATGTAATGGGGGGGTTGGGAAATGAAAAGATTTGGATGAGGTTAATTGGATTAGAAGGAAAAATTTTACTCTATGTTTGGTTTATGTATAACAATACCTTGTGATTGACCCGGGAAGCGGGGGAAAGGAGGGGAAGAGGGTTTTGTGGGGGGGGAGGAAGGGGAAAAAGGGGGAAAATGTTTTTGTTTGTTAAAACTTTTTCAATTTAAAAAAAAAAGAAAGTTGCTAATTTGGCTGAGATGGCTAAAATCTCAGTCTTTTTGAAAGACACTACACAAGAAAAATATCTAACTGAATGGAAAAAATGAATTGAATATATGCAAAATAGATATCAGATTAAGAGATATCAGACTGTTTTTGAATGATTAGGATGTATTTATCTTTGATTTGTATGGGGGAAGTTAGGATTTGAGAAGAAGGGGAGGATTATAATTTGTGTTAGGGAAAATTTAGCGAATGATTGTTTTTTCTTTTGAACTATACCTTGTGTTTGTTCTGGGAAGTCGGGGAGGGGAGGGAGGAGGGTGGTTTTGGAGGAGGGGAGGGATGGAGTGGGGGGGAAAGGGGGGGTTGAAAATTTTTGTAAAAACTTTTTCAATTAAAAAAAAATTGTTACTACTGGTTCTGTGGGCACGGCTTGGTGGGGAGGGGTAATGTGACTGGGTGGGCGTGGCCAACTTTTTTTTTTTTTTACTTAACATTTTTTCTACAACCTCTTTGGCTGAAGAGCCTTTAGAAAACATGCTTTTAAAGGGATCTGATGATCAGGCAACTCAGCTGGGATCGCCAGAGGAAAAAAAGCTTTTAAAGAGTTCTGACAATCCCAGCTGAGCCAGGCGATCATCAGAGGCTTTTTTTTTTACTTTTAAAAGCATTTTTTTGACGGAACAAAAAATACTTTTAAAAGTAAAAAAAAAAAACTCTGATGATGGCGTGGCTCAGCTGGGATCGTCAGAACTCTTTAAAAGCTTTTTTTCTGATGATGGCGTGGCTCAGCTGGGGCGGGGAGTGGGGTGGGCAGGGATTTTTGCTACCAGTTCTCCAAACCACCCGCCGCCATCGCTACCAGATCAGGCGATCTGGTCCGAACCAGAAGTATTTCACCCCTGAGCTGTCTATTGCAGATCACTCTGGAAGGCTCCTGCGTCACCCCTGGCAAACCCAACTTCAATGGCATTTTTCCCAGCCCTGGCTGCCCAGACAGGAGTCTCTTCAGTCACGGTGAGGAAACAGCCCTGGCCTTCCCATTTCTGGCCCGGAAAAGGCCAGGCAACCCCATGGAACAACCACGGCTGCCCTGGGGCAAGGAAGGCTGGGCCCCTCCCTCCCTCCCTTTCTTCCCAAGAAGAGGGAACACCAACTCCCCAATTTAGAGAGGCTTCACTCTGGCGTCATTTTCTGTTGCCTCCAGAGCTTCCTTGAGGAAGGGCATCAATAAGGATGAGGGAGCCCCTTCCAATGCAGCTGTTGGTGCCAAGAAACTCAAGTTGGCGCTTGGCTGAGCTCCCTGCCCTAGAAAGCACCCGGGCCCCAGCTGTCACCCAGGAGCAGCAAGACTCCTATTCTGCCCTCTTAGGAGGAGAGCAAGTGGGGGCCTCCTCGCTCTTCCTGAGTCACTGTTGCTTGGACTGGCCAAGCACACATGGCCCCCAGACCCCCAGACACACACTTGAGACCACTTGCGACAGGAACCGGACAAGCAGATATGCCTCCTTATCCCCAGGAGGGCTCAACAAGGGAGGTATGACCATGATCCCTGCATTTCCACCCTCCCAAGATCCTCCATCAATGAGTCACCAGGGGTTTCGCCTTCGCCCATCTCTAAGTCAACAAGGGTGATGTCTGCCCTGCCAGGCTTAATACCCACTTGCTTGGCTCTGTGCCCTTGAAACCCTGCCCAAAAGCCCCCCGGGTTCTACTCTGTCTGACATCAGGTGCCCCCAGCACAATCCATGCAAGACCCTCTCTGACTGATTGGCTCCCTTCCCGCCAGCCAATGAGATGCCATCGCTACCAGGGCAGACTTACAAAGCTCACCTGGCTGGCACCAAGCTCCCAGGCAGGCAGGCAGGCAGGCAGAGCACCCTGGTCCTTCCTGCACATCAGCTGAGCGAAGCCCAGCCTCGCCCATTTCTGCTCATCAGGCTCAGGTGAGTCCCAGGCCCACCTTCCTGGACATGTGGCTGCAGTCAGCAGAAGGCCTGTCCAGCTCAGGCCCCAGCAGCTGGCCGAGCATCTGAATGCACCGAGGGGAGCAGCTCAAGCAGGAAAAAACAGAACAGAACAAATAATAGAGTTGGAAGGGACCTTGGAGGTCTTCTAGTCCAATTCCCTGCTCAAGCAGGAGACCCTCTATCATTTCACACATGTGGCTATCCTGTCTCTTCTTGAAAACCTCCAGTGATGGAGCACCCACAGTTACTAGACAGCAAGCCTTTCCACTGGTTAATTATTCTCCGTGTCATGAAATTTCTCCTTAGTTCCAGGTTGCTTCTCTTCTTGATTAGTTTCTAGCGATTGCTTCTTGTCCTGCCTTCTGGTGCTTTGGAGAGTAGGTGGACCCTACAGGGAGGGTGGGAGGCACGGAGCACAGGAGCAGACAGGTAAAACCCACTGAAAGGTGGTTCACCTGCCATGGGAAGGGGGTGAGGGTGGATGCCAGGCGAGAGGAGGGCTGTTTCCCAAAAGAGGAGGCAAGAAAAGGCTCCTCCCGGTGCAGGGATGGTTCTCTGGAGCAGCCCAGCCAGAGCCTGGACCCACCACACAGTCCTGCTTGGATTCTCTGCTGCTGGTGTCACTCAAGCATGGCTAGTGGGAGCTGTGGGGACCCAGCCAGCAGCTCTGCCACCCCGCAAAGAGCTTCTTTGGCAAACAAGCCGTTACTTGAGTGGGGCGCTGGCTGCTCCCTAAATCCTGCCAGGCCATTGTCTGCTGACTGACCTTTGATTCGCTGCTCCCCAGCTCAACTCTGCCGGCTGCTCCTTCCTTTGTACTGGCCCTGGCTGGGTGGGATTTGCCTGCTGCAGGTCCTCGCTCAGACAGGCTCTGCCAAAGCATTCGCCAACTTGGAGGTGGGGATTTTCTTAGCCTCTTGGTTAATAAATCCCTATCGCTCTATTTCGTGGAACAATTCCAAACTCCAGGTAAGTGCAAAATAGAGGATAACTTCCTCTGCTCTGTCCAGCACTTCCCACTTCCATCTTCCATGGAGCTCCCTCCCGCTTTCTCCACTTTCTCCGTGGGGTGCCAGGATAGGAGTGGGGGTGGCTGCTGAGAGCTCTGGATCCCTGGCTGCACACACACACCAGTGCTAGCCCCACCACTTGGCTTATGCTGGGGCTCCAGAACTGCCCAGCAGCAAGCCAGGGAGGCTCATCTGAAAGCCCCCAAGGCCCACGGGGTGGGGGGTGGGGGGCAAGATATTCCAAGCAGGCTGCTTCCTCTTGCCCTCCCTTCTGCTGCGACTCAGCCCAGCCCCCTGGCTGCTCATTTCGGCCCAGGGTTCCTTGGCCTTCCCCCCCCCACTTCAACACAGCAACTTTTCCCTCTCTTTCCCCTCTGGCTTCTCTCTGGAAAGCTCAGCAGCATCTGGCTGCTTCTGCTACTGGGGAGGGGGGGGGGGAAATGGCCACGCCAAGCTGGAAAAGGCCTGTCTGCAGAGGGAGGGGGGGAGATGGGGTGGGGGAGCTGTGATCAAGCCTCATCATTTGAGCTTTTCACGCAGAATGGAGCCCTGGGGATGTTCACACCCTCCCTGCATGCAATTCTGTCACTGTGCAGGCAGGGGGTGGTGGCAGGGAGGGGAGTGGGGGGAAGGAACTACCATGGAGAACATCCGTCCTGCAAAGGCTGCTCCCTCCCCACAAAGTCGCCTTTCTTTCGGTGCAGCCAACCAAGAGTCGCTCCCCAAGGAGGGAAGGGGGATATGCTTTCTCCCCAGTGCAGGAGGGGGCATGAGGGAGGCATGCAAGGAAGGAGAGTCAAGTGTCCATCCCCCGTCCCCCACTTCATCCGTCCCCTTCCCCCTGCCGCCGCCACTGCTGGAGAGCTGTCAAGACCAGGCTCTCCACTGAAGATGACACAATGCCCTCCTCCCGCCTCCAACCACCCAGCAACATCATGGCGCCATGGGCTGCATTGTCTTTCTGCTTCCCGTCTCTCTCCACAGTGCCAAGGAAGGGCAGTCTCTGAGGGGCAAGCCAGCTCTGGAACAGCCCCTCCTTGTGGGATCAGGTGAAACGGCTGCAGGCTGGATGTGCCTCAGATACCAATGAAGCCAGGGCAGGAGGGGCCCGGTTGAGGGGTCCCCTCCTGCCACAGCCGCCCAGCTTTGGCTCTCATGCAGCTCAGTGGCATTGCTGGGGTTCCCCACTGGACTCCCCCCACCCAGCTCTCTTCCGGGCCCCCAGCAGATAAAGACCAGCCTGGCTCAGGCCTCTAAGGGGAGGATGGCTGGCAGGCCAGCTGCAGCCCCCTCGCTCCCCAAAAGCTTCCTGATCCGTGCAACAACTGCACCACACAAGCAGGCCCCTCTGCATGAACCTCCATCAGCTCTCCCTGGCGGGTCAGCGAGGGCAGGGCACAGTCACACACCCCTGGGGCAGGTTGGGAAACAGCCCCTCTGAACGCAGAGGGCAGCCCCAGTCGGGGCCAACTGGGCTGAGCACCAAGGAGCCCGTCTACAGATTTCAGGGGAGCTGGTGGGCAGTGCCCATCAGCCCCAGCCATGGCACTTCTGGGTCTGCCATCTGGGCACACGTAATCCCCCCATTGGAGCCCAACCAGGGAGTTTAAGTACAGGGGGCTAATGATGGGAGCTCCTGACCCATCCTAATTCACCCCCCCCACATCCCTGCCTGGCACTTGCACATGCCAGGGGGCAGCAGGGCAGACAGAGGCCTGCAGGCACCATCTGGTCAATGGCAGGGCTTGGCAGGGTTTGGGAGCGGGGTCTGGACCAAAATCCCTTTGCACTTCCAAAAGCTGGGAAGAGTCTCCAGGGAAGAATGGGGGGGGATGTGACCTCATAATTAGAGAGCAGGGCCATAGCTGGCCACCTTGCCTCATTCAGGGGTCACCACTGGACCTTTGCTGGCCCATTCAGATCACACAACACGCTGAGCACTAAACAGGTTTGGAAGGGGAACTTCCTTCAGTCTTCCTGAATTTTCGGGCTGGAAGGACAGAGGTCACCACCTTCAGAGGGTTTTTTCTTCAAATTTCCAGAGTCACCCACAAACCTCTCCTGGCGGTCCCCCATCCACCTCCTGACCCCAACTCAGTTTCTTCCTCAGACAAGCTTAACTGAAAGCTGTTACTAGAGGCAAACTTCGGGAAAGCAGGACAGTCGCCCCCGACCAAATTAACAGGCCCTCACGGTAATTGGCCTCACGGTGCAATTCCCACCACATAACACAGAATCAGAACCGCGGAGAAGTTCTGCGAACCCGGCCTGAAAGTGGGTCCAGCACAAAAGCCGCAACCAGGAGCCCGCAGGAGGGGCCCATCCCGGCCAGCCTGAGAAAGCGGCGCCCGCCCCTCAGGTCCGCTCCGGCCGCTGAGCAGAGGCCTTCCCTCCGGACTGGAGGCTGACAGCCGGCGGGATCCCCGAGGCTATCTAGTCCAGCCCGCGCTCCCTGCAGACATGGGAAACCCAGCCTCGCCACCTGACGGCCGTCCCGCCCCTCGGCTTCTGGCAGCTGTTCAGCCCCAGTCAAGGTCCCGACCAGGGGCCAAGCAGCCCGTGGAGCCCGCGCGTCCCTCCGCGAGCGACGGAGAAGAGCGTGGCCAGGGGCGGAGGGGCCGAGGGCGGCGGCGGCTCCTCCGGCGCAGCATCTTCCTCGGGCGGGAGTGGGGCGCCCGTCCACCGCGGCGCAAAGCCCGCCCGGCCCGAAGGCGGCCCCCGACACCGGCTCCGCAATGGCGGCGCAGACACGCCCTGAGCAGCCGCGCACAAAGGCGGCCGCAGCCGCAGCGCTCAGCTGTCAGCCACCGGCTCCCCGCCGCCGCCCCTCGACGACAGCCAGCCCCGAGCGGCCGCCGCCCTGCCGCCGCCTCCCGCCCGGCGCTCACCTCGGCCTGCTGCGCTCCCTCCGGTGCGGCCGCGACTGGCTCTGCCGCCGCCGCCGCCGCCGCCTCCGCCTCCGCCCGGCGACTCAGCCTCGCATCCTGGCAATGCGGCGGGGCTGCGCAATCCCGCTCCGCCGCCCCCCCCGCCCCGCCTCCGCCGCCGTGACGTTGTGGTCCGGCCCACAGCTCGCCCAGCCGCCGCCGCCGCCGCGCAGCCTCGCCAGCGGAACGGGCAGCCCCGCCGGAGGCTCAGCCGGCCCCGGCAGCGCAAAGCTGGCCCCGACGCCGCGGCTGATGGCCGCCGCCTGGCCGGGAGACGCGGCGGGGGAGGCTGCGGCCGAGCTCCCGAAACGGCCCCGCTGCCCGCAAAGCCCCCCCCCCCGGCCCTCGGCTTGGGGATCTGCCCCGAGGGGCTCCTCTAGGTTGGACATCGGGCCGCTCCTCCTTTTGCTGGGGGGGGGGGGATGTGGATGGGGATCTAGGCAGAGAAGGGGCCAGGTGAGGACTGGAGATTGGAAGGAGCTGGTGGGGGGAGGCTGCGGTCAGCCGTCCAGCTGGAGGGACCCGAAGAGGGCCAAGAGGGCAGGCACGGAAAAGGGGGACGGTGGGGATTACTTGGGGGTCGTCCAAGTCTCCAAGGGACGACGGGCCTCCCATTGTTGCGCAAGCAAACCTGGGAAGCCAAAACTCCAGGTGAATATTAACTGGGGAAAGATCAGCCAGCATCTTTGTCACAGCTGAAGTGAAGGCGGTGGATCCTTCCAGAACAGATGGATACGCTGCGCTGGGGAAGAAAGAGGGTGGAAGGTCAGCGCAGAGCAGGCCAGGGGCAGATTAGGTTCCCCAGGACAGATTTTGACACGTGGTGGTGGAAGGAGGCCCTGCTCCTTTGAGGGGATGACTAGCAAGCAGAAACCTGGGGCATCTCTTGGGCTATGGGGGGTAGGGGGAGGAGAAGGGAAGTCAGTGGGCGAGAGGAGTGAACAAACGCTGGAGCTGGGATACCTTGGAGGGCACCCACATGTAAGTTGCCTGGAGCCACTGATTTCTGGCCTCTTCAAAAAGATGAAAACGCTGCTGATCCCTTTAATTTGGGTTGGCCAGGGAAAGCGGAACCCACCAAGGGCTTCAAAAGCCCAATATTTATTGATTATTAAATTTATATGCCACCATTTCAGTGTTATAGCGACTCTTGGCAGCTTACAATATGATAAAAAGATTTAAAAGACAACACAACAATTAAAATTATATGACTAAAATCAAGAGGATGGGCAAAGTGCAGGCGGGGACCTTCTTTCCAGTCAGCTACATCACCAACCCCACCCTCGACACAGCACAACTCGACTGGGAGCCCCAGGCCAGGTAGCAGAGCCAGGCTAGAAGGCTCTTCCAGAAGGCTGGGAGGGTGGGGGCTAGAGCAGGAAAGGGCCCTCTCCTGGAGCCCATCAGTCAAAATTCTTTGGCAGGCAGGATCTGAAATAAGGCTCTTCCGCTAAGCGGTAGCATCTGCCATTCCCAGCTAGTTTTCTTTCCAGGCCTTGGGGGGTGTGGGGGGCTGTCTTGGTGAAACCAGGCTTAATAGCAATAACTGTGAGAGGGAACTTGGGAGTCTTAGTGGACAACCAATTAAATAAGAGCCAACAGTGTGCTGCGGCAGTCAGAAAAGCCAATGCAATCCTAAATTGCATTAACGGAGCAATACAATCAAGATCAAGTGAGGTACTAATACTACTCTATAAAGCCTAGTAAGATCACACCTAGAATACTGCATCTAGTTTTGGTCACCACACTATAAAAAAGATGTTGAGACTCTAGGAAAAAGTGCAGAGAAGAGCAACCAGGATGATGAGGGGACTAGAGGCTAAAACATATGAAGAACGGTTACATGAACTGGGCTTGGCTAGTCTAATAAAGAGAAGGACCAGGGGAGACAGGATAGCAGGGTCCCAATATTTGAGGGGCTGTCACAGAGAGGAGGAAGGGGCTCAAGCTGTTTTCCAAAGCACCTGAAGGCCAGATAAGGAATAATGGGTGGAAACTGATCAAGAAAAGATTCAACCTGGAAATAAGGAGAAATTTTCTGACAGGGAGATCAACCAATGGGACAGATGTTGCAGGAGCTTCATCAGTGGAGGCTTTCAAGAAGAGGCTGGACAGTCATCTGTGACAGGAATGGTGTAGGTTAGGTCTCCTGCTTGGGCGGGGAATGGACTAGATGACCTCCAAGGTCCCTTCCAATTCTGTTAATCTGTCCTTCCCTACAAAGAAGCCCCCTCCCTGAAAGAGCAACTCGGACAGGGCTGGGCAGAGCTTCAGTTTGGACCAAACTGGATCAAGTCTCTGGATCAAAATAGAAAGCTGAATAGAGTCACTGAATTGGATTCCTCCAAATTTATTTTGAAGCTTTCCTGAATTCTGGGAAATCAAATTGATCCAAAGGGATGTTTCTAAAATTAAGCATCAGAATCATTTTATGTTCCCAAACAGCTGAATCAGACCGTAAGATTCAAACCTCCCATGACTCAAGAAAGCCACAGCCCCCCTACCTGCAGGGGGAGAGGGGCAGCAAATGCAAATCCAGGGACTGCTTCTCTCCTACCCGCAGTGAATTGGCCGGTCAACCCCGAGGGCCCTGCACTGGCCATGGGGCAACACTCAGCAGCTCCTATTAGGACCGAAGGTGAATGATGGAGGCACCCCAGGAAGGAGAGAAGGGAACCAGGAACTGTCCTATGACACTCCTGGATCAACCCTGCCTGCCAACCCTGACTCCCCAACTCTGCCATTGGCTCACAATCGGTCAGTAACGTGACGGATGGCCAATTCCTGTGCACAAGAATACATGGGCTGAAATCAGCCATCGCAACTGGCCACAGCCAAAAATTAGAGGAGGGATATTTTATTCTGCACGGCAGTGTCTCGCTGACCCCAAATCGGCCATTCGTAAGAAAAGGAATCTGCAACTTCTTTGCAAAGCAGATATATTCAACGAGGTAAAATGCCCGATTAAACCCAATTACGCAAAGACTCAGGTTGTGTTACGGCTATCTATGTTCCATGCAAGGTTGTGTGCTTTTCACTGCTTTGAACTGAGAGTCACTCAGCCGCAGGGGCTTCCCCCTTCACCATTCCCCTCCAAACATCTGTGCAGCTGTGGATCAGGGCTGGTGGACTTGATTGAGTGCATGACCAGAAGGAAGCCATGTTCTGCTTTATAGGCAGCAGGGCACCCTCGCAAGGCCAGCCCAAGAGTGCCAAGGGAGTCGGCAGGGCTGGGAGCGATTTTCCTCCGGTCAGATACCAGCAGGATGGGGAGCTGCAGAAGAGGAATAAAGAAAATTCCCATCCTGTACAGTCTGTACCCTTCAGGGAAGGGACCTGCCTCTCACTGCCTCCTGAGCTGGCACAGAGGGCAAGTGAACCCGGGGCAGTATGGCTCCGTCGGGCATTTGCTGGCAGAAACCCAGGAAGGAGAGAAGGGAACCAGGAACTGTCCTATGACACTCCTGGATCAATCCTGCCTGCCAACCCTGACTCCCCAACTCTGCCATTGGCTCACAATCGGTCAGTAACGTGACGGATGGCCAACTGGCCAATCTCTGTGCACAAGAATACATGGGCTGAAATCAGCCATCGCAACTGGCCACAGCCAAAAATTAGAGGAGGGATATTTTATTCTGCACGGCAGTGTCTCGCTGACCCCAAATCGGCCATTCGTAAGAAAAGGAATCTGCAACTTCCTTGCAAAGCAGATATATTCAACGAGGTAAAATGCCCGATTAAACCCAATTACGCAAAGACTCAGATTGTGTTACGGCTATCTATGTTCCATGCAAGGTTGTGTGCTTTTCACTGCTTTGAACTGAGAGTCACTCAGCCGCAGGGGCTTCCCCCTTCACCATTCCCCTCCAAACATCTGTGCAGCTGTGGATCAGGGCTGGTGGACTTGATTGAGTGCATGACCAGAAGGAAGCCATGTTCTGCTTTATAGGCAGCAGGGCACCCTCGCAAGGCCAGTCCAAGAGTGCCAAGGGAGTCGCCAGGGCTGGGAGTGATTTTCCTCCGGTCAGATACCAGCAGGATGGGGAGCTGCAGAAGAGGAATAAAGAAAATTCCCATCCTGTACAGTCTGTACCCTTCAGGGAAGGGACCTGCCTCTCACTGCCTCCTGAGCTGGCACAGAGGGCAAGTGAACCCGGGGCAGTATGGCTCCGTCGGGCATTTGCTGGCAGAAACCCAGGGAAGGAAGGAAGGAAAGCCACCATTCCTCCCTGACTGGGAGAACAGGAAGGCATCCTTCAAGGGTAGGCAAGGCATCATTTATTGCCTGGCAACAGGCCCTGATTGGCTGACTTGGCTTGGTGCCCAGCTACTGGCTGGCAAGGCAGGCACTGATTGGCTGGCCTTTCCTGGTGAGCAGCAGCCTTAAAATAAACAGGCCTGCCTCTCCGCATCCCGACCCGACACTGACACCACTGGGCAGCCGAGCATCTTGGCTAGATTGGGGGGGGCGGGGGGTGAGGCAGTGCAGGCTGGGAAGGGCAGGAGTGGCAGAACCCTCCTCTGAGCTGATTGCTCAGCTTGCTACTCAAGGGACGGAAGTGAGGGCTGCTAGAAACAAAATGAAAATAACGTTTTCACCCCTAAAGGCAGCGGAGGAGGAAGGGGGAGGCCTTAAAGGCCACGGCTTGGCCACATGGTCCCTGTCAGAGCCTCCTGCAGCCGCCCCAAAGAATCCCATCTGCTTGCACTGATTCCTACTTAGGGGCTCCTCTAAGAGTGTGGAGGCCCCTCCTTTTCTCTGGCACAGGGGTGGTCCAGAAAAGCTCCCCCCTCCAAGCAATTCTCATCCCACCCATCCACGTTCAGAGGCGGCCTCCTCAGTCTACCACTTTCCTGTGTCCCTCCCCTCCCAAGTAAATCCACGAGGAAAATGCTGGGGAGATGCAAATACAGAGCCCCCCCTCCAGGAAACAGCTGGGGAGATCTGCAGCAAATCCATCCGTCCTCCTCTCAGCCTCCCCTTCTCTCAGCCTCCCCGGAAGCCCTCCCTGTGGCCCCACAACCAAGCAGCAGGACCCACCCACCCCTCCTGACAGCAAACCACAAGGACTGGGCCCCTGGGCAGGAACTGAGGGAGACCCTCCCATCCTGGGACTGGCTTCCCAGCACTCACGGATGTCCACCATCTGTGGAGCCCCAATCTGTCCTGCAACCCTAGGCGCCAGTGGCCAGAGGGGATGAAGGGGGAGTCACAAGTTAACCCAGCCGGAGCGATGCCTTTACTCGGAAGCGCAAGAGGCAGCACCCAGTCCCTGCCAAGTACTCAGGGAGCCAAGCTTGCCATCCCCGGGGGACAAAGCGCCCGCCAGCATCACAAGGAAAGCCCACTCATTCCCATCACATCCTGTAGGGCTGGGAGCATGCGTACGTGCGTGCGTGTGTGGCACACTACTACAATCCACCATTTGTCTTCTCACCAGTCAACCCTGACTGCCCAGGCCAGAGATGGGCAGCTGCATTGGTTCATTTCCTACATAAATGAAATAGAAAGAGGAAAGACGGAGGGTCATCTGCATGGCCCCCTCACACCTTCTGGAAGGGGAAAGGAAGCCACCCAAGCAACAGAAGAGTTAACCGTCTTTTCCTGCCACTCCACCCTCTGCCCGCAGGCTCTCAGCTGAGCAAATCTACTTCCCCAACCTTGGCAACTTTAAGACTTGTGGACTTCAACTCCCAGAGTTCCTCTGCTCTGCTTTGCTTTGCTGGCTGAGGAACTCTGGGAGTTGAAGTCCACAAATCTTAAAGTTGCCAAGGTTGGAGACCCCTGCCTCAGAGCATGGGGGTGACCACAGGCAGGGGTGGGGTTGTGGCAGGTTTGCCATCTCTCCCTGAAGTCTAATGGACTTCATCTGTGGTCAATCTGTGAAAGCCAAGGCTGATGGAGAACAGAAATCATGTCCTCAAGACCTCCTGAAGAGAAACTGGGTGCCAGGAGAGGAATGGGACGGCATGAAGGCCACTGGTGACACATCCCCATCGGAAGCACCAAGACTCAGCAGCCACTCCAAACTCTGGCCCCCAAAGCACCTTTTGCCATCATGAGCGATCCACAAAAGACGCCTCTCTCCCACCATACTCCACCCCTTGCTTCATTATAGTCTAGCCACATTGTCCTGTGAAGGGAGGCAACAGCTCTTTGAGAGGGACAAAACCGCCATTCACTGTCCAGGTTTCTCAAGTGCAATCAGACTCCTGATTCTGTGCAAACCTTGCTGAAGTGAACTTGAATGAACTTGCAGCAGAGGTTTGGAAGAGAGGCTGTTTTGCAGAGGTGGTGTTGTGACTCCCGCACCCGAACCTGGCCCCATGCCCGAAAGTGCCTTGGAGCCGGGCCTGCTGCCAGAAAGTGATTTGGACAGTGAGGGGGCCATCAGGACTTACCTCGGAAGCACCGGCCTCCCTGGATCAGCTCCAGGAGCCAGAAGCAGGCCAAGCGAAAGGGATAACGAAGCCTCCTTCTCCTGACTCTTCCCCCCCACCCAGGCCACGCCTGCAGACCCAGCTGACAGCAATCAGGCTTGGCTCAATCCCAGGTTTCGTAGGCAGGAGAGAAGAGAACAACAGAAGCAGGGGAGGGGCAGGCCTAGGAAGTGCTGAGTCATGGAGCCACACCTCACAGGATATAAAAGGCAGCAAGAGCTGGTGTGTCTCTTTGTATCAGGCAAATCCACAGATTGACTAGAGCTGAAGGTTGTGACTCACCAGCATCTTGGCAGCCAATGAGGGCTCTTGGCATACGCTGGCTCTTTTGCTGCCAAAGCTGATAAGAGCCGGCTAATTAAGCCATCGTTCAGACGGAGGCGAGGAGGACATAACAGGTGGTGTTGTGTCTGCGCCCCCCTAGCCGGGCCTGCTGCCAGAAAGTGACTTGGATAGTGAGGGGGAAGGGCCGTCAGGACTTGCCTCGGGAGCACCGGCTTGCCTGGCTCAGCTCCAGGAGCCAGAAACAGGCCAGGTGAAAGAGATAACGAGGCCTCCATCCCCTGACTCTTCCCCACCACCAGGCCACATCTGCAGATCCAGCTGACGACAATCAGGCTTGGTTTCGTAGGCAGGAGAGGAGGGAACAACAGAAGCAAGGGTGGGGCAGGCCTAGGAAGTGCTGAGTCATGGAGCCACACCCCACAGGATATAAAAGGCAGCAAGAACTGGTGTGTCTCTTTGTAGCAGGCAAATCCACTGATTGACTAGAGCTGAAGGTTGTGACTCACCAGCGTCTTGGCAGCTAACGGGGGCTCTTGGCATACGCTGGCTCTTTTGCTGCCAGAGCTGATAAGAGCCGGCTAATTAAGCCATCGTTCAGACAGAGGCGAGGGGGACTTAACAGGTGGTGTTGTGTCTGCGCCCCCCTAGCCGGGCCTGCTGCCAGAAAGTGACTTGGATAGTGAGGGGGAAGGGCCGTCAGGACTTGCCTCGGGAGCACCAGCTTGCCTGGCTCAGCTCCAGTAGTCAGAAACAGGCCAGGTGGAAGAGATAACGAGGCCTCCATCCCCTGACTCTTCCCCCTCCCAGGCTACGCCTGCAGACCCAGCTGACAGCAATCAGGCTTGGTTTCGTAGGCAGGAGAGGAGGGAACAACAGAAGCAAGGGTGGGGCAGGCCTAGGAAGTGCTGAGTCATGGAGCCACACCCCACAGGATATAAAAGGCAGCCAGAGCTGCTGTGTCTCTTTGTAACAGGCAAATCCACTGATTAAGAGCTGAAGTTTGTTTCTAGGTGACTCACCAGCATTGTGGAAGATAACGGACGCTCTTGGCAGACGCTGGCTATTCTGCTGCCAGAGCTGATAGTGACGGCTAATTAAGCCATCATTCGGATGGAGGCGAGGGAGGACAGAACAGGTGGGATTACTACCTTATTATTAGGAATTAAAAGGTACCTCTGGCCACTCGGGGGAGCAGGAATGGGAAGGCCAGCAGCGAGTACCCGATGGGCCAGGAAGGGCCTGGATGCAGCAGCAAAGCAAAGGGCTCTTGGCCTTCGTCTCCAACAAAGGAAAGCCCTTCAACATTGTCTATAGCGAAGGGACGACCACCGACTCCCTTCTTGGCCAAGAGAAAGCCGGCTCCTATTTGCCTCTCTCCTAGAAAGCAAATCAGTTTAGTGAAATTTGATGAGAAGATGCTTGACTGGGAATGACCACAGCAGAGGAGGCCAGGGGTCAGTCAAGATCTTCTGGCTAAGATGAAGGCCTTCGGGTCTCCAGGCCAGGATAGAATCCGCCCTAGCGAACTGGGAGAGCTGGCTTAAGAGCTGATGGGACCTCTGCCAATGTCTCTGGGAAGTCCTCCAGAACTGGGGAGCAGATGTGGGCCCCCCCAAGTGAAAAAAGGAGAAAAGGATCCTAATACTAACCTCCTTGAACCTAACACTGAACCCTGAGAAGACATCAGATAAAAAAGCAGGATGGTTGTAAGGAAGGCAATGCTGGGATAGCAAAGAGACCTCCTGAAAACTGGGTCCTGTGAAGAAACTCTCATCTCCTTCCTTCACCAGCTGGGTGAGGTTAATGCTGTAGACGGAGCTACTCGGATAGAGCAAACTTT
This sequence comes from Ahaetulla prasina, assembly GCF_028640845.1. NCBI lineage: Eukaryota > Metazoa > Chordata > Lepidosauria > Squamata > Colubridae > Ahaetulla > Ahaetulla prasina. The sequence continues at coordinate 303,854,467 of NC_080540.1, read as the reverse complement.
CTGAAGAGGTTCGTCGCGTCCTTCTCACTGACAAGCTGTGCGGTTTGGGTGGCACTGCACTCTGCTGGGCCCACAGCTGGCAACACTCAGAGAGTTGGCATGAATTGCTCTACCTCAAATCGTAGCCAGCAAAGCCCTGCAGGATCAATCCTGGACTCCATAATACTCAACATTTTTAGTAGTAACTTGGATGGCAGAATTGACGGGCAGCTTATGAAATTTATGGATGACACAAAAGTGAGAGGTCTGCACAACAGCCAGGATGGCTGGACAAGCCATCTGATCCGGACGGGGCGAAAGGCTGAGCTGAGAGGAACAACAGAGAGGAATGCAAGGCATTCGATGAGGGAGGAGAAAAGCGGGCACACATGCACACAGTGAGTCACGTGGCTTGCAAGAATTATGTCAGAGGAGGACTTGGATGTGGCAACAACAACAAGTCATACATGTGACAAGATGAATCTAGTTCTCCCACTGCAACAAACCCTCCATAGATACAAGGGGGGAGGGCTTTCATGGCTTGGCAGCACCATATTGGAAAAAATGTTTTGGCTGCCGTCATTGACCACAGGCTGAACATGAGCCAGCAAGTCTGAGATAGTGGTGAGAAAAGGTGATGCATTTCTGGGCTAGAACAGCCTGTGAAAGACACATGCGGGCATTGTTTCTCTCCATTTGCCCTGGGAGAGCACTTCTGGAGCGCTCTGAATGATTCCAGGCCCCATAATCCTAGAAAGACATTGAGCTGCGGGAGAAGGGCTCAGAAGAGGGAGACCAATGGAGGACAGGGTCCTATGGGTTGAAGGAACTGGGGATGTTCAATTGGAGAAAAGACCAAGATGAGACAGGATGGCCTGGGGAAGGTGATCAGGCACTACTTTCCACTCTGATGGAAAACAGGACCAGAAATAACAGGCATAAGTTGCAGCTACCTAGATTTCATCTAGACGGAAAGGAAAAATATGACAGTAAAATCTGTGCAGCTCTGGACAGCCCTGTGCAGTCCAGACAGATAGACTGCAGCCCTGTGCAATCTATCTGTCAGGCGGTGGATTCTTCACCTGCCAACTTAGTTCCCACTGCAGAGGATTGCAGGGGTTGATTACCACGATCTACTCTGTCCATCACTCTATGATTCTACGATAAGCCCAAGCAACAGTGAGCGAGAGAAGGTGGCAAATAATGCCACTAGCACCAGCATCCGTAATGCCACTGAAGTCGAACTAAAGGCACGGCAGAGTTCATCCTTGAACACCACTGAGAATCGTGGCTGGGCAAAGGTGTGCCAGGCTCCTGGGGAAAAGATGCAGAATTAAAGACCTGTGAGCCAGGGACGCTGAATAACCCAGAAGACCAAAAGGACAATCAGTAAAGGAACCCCCTACAATCCCAGGTGAGCAAACTTTGCAGCACAAGCCATCCCCAATGCTCAGGTGTCTTCTCTCGCTGTCATTGCCACTCAGGCCAGCCTGCCTGCCAGCTCAACCTACCCTGGCCACTCCTTGCCCAGGGAGCAAGGAAGCAGCTCGTGTGAAATCTACTTACCTTTGCTACCAGTTCACAAATGGCAGCATGCGCGTGACACCTCTGCGCATCTGCAGGACCTTCTGTGCATGCGCAGAGCGTCAAAAACTGGCCATGACATCTGGGCAGGTGGCGCTATCGGTTCGTCCGAGCCGGATAGAAGCGGCTGCATTTCATCACTAAAGCAGCTCTTCCTATCAAATAGTTGGGATTAAAACTGACGCAGAAGAAACAGTGGAAAAAGTAGGGGATGTAAAGGAGAAAAGATTAAGCCAAGTGGTTATTAAATGTAAAGAACAAGGAGTAAAGAAGCAACAATTTCAAGTGAACAGAGTTTCCCTTTATGGGAAAGGTTAAATTATAATTAACTTTTGTTAACTTACTATATATGTTTGTAAGAATAGTTATTTGGCATTTGTAAAATTTATTTGTATCTGTTTGAATTTATAATTTAAATGTTGGAGATGTGACTGTAGTGATGTTATTTGTTTATATATGGTTGAATTGTCAACAATTGAATTATTTGATTTGGGGGAGTCTTGATAAAAACAAAACAAGAAATGGACTTAATTAAGGAATGTATGAAAATGGCTATAAATTATTTGGTAATTTATAGTGTTGGATATATGGGGAAGAAGTGGGACTAAATATAAATGGTATTGTTTGAATTTATATTTTAAATGTTGGAATGATTGTAGTAATGCTAGTTGATTATATGTGGATTTGTTAAAATTTAAATTAATTTGGATAAAAAATAAGGCAATGATAATAATAGAATAAGAAATGGAATATTAAGGATTGGATAAAAATGATATTATTTATTATTATGTATGATGGATCTATAAATCTGGTGGACTATGCAAGATATTACTTCGAAGAATAATAGGGAATATATTGATTTTAATTTTAATATCAGCAATTGGACTTTCGTTATTGAAATATTGGAAGATGGAATATTGTATACTGTTGAAGATTGGACACTAAAATTAATGAACTTAAAAGAGAAAGCAGAAACTTTAGTGTACTTAAAAGACTGTCTACGGAAGAATATTGGAATGGAGAAGAAGGACTGAAAAGCTAAGAATGGATAGAATGTAATTGTAATAGTTTGTTCTCCTTTCTTTCTTTCTTTCTTTTTTGAATAGATAAGGGGAGTTAAGGTACTAGGGGAGGGATGGAAGTTTATGGATTGTTTGCTTATTTTATTGTTAGGTGACATATCCTGTATTTTGCTCTGGGAAGTCCGGGGGTGGGGGGGTGGGGGGATTGGGTGAAGGGGGGTGGAGGGAGGGGATAGGGTGAGGGTTAGAGGGTGGAAGTATGGGTAAAAATGTTTGTAAAACTTGTTGAATAAAAAAAAATGAATAAAGCAGCTCTTCCAAAAGGGGCTTGGGTGGGGAGAGCATGGCTGGCCCCACAGAAAGGGGAGAACGGAGCTGCCCAGCCCAACCATCCAAGACCCAGACTGGAGCCTTAATTCACAAATTGCACAAGGTGGAAAGAGAATGACACCTGGATGACTGGTTGATTGATGACTCTTTCTTTGCTTCCTTATGTACTTTCCAGTATCCACAACTTGTCCCCATCCTAACGGAGCCTAAACAGGTGAGACCAGAATGACGGCTCTTCTAGTAAACCCAGCAGAATAAAGCCCAAAGACCAGAACGAGGCTCCTCTTAAGAAAAGCCTGGACAGGAGGGGCTGTCCATCCAGCCAGAGAACGGGGGCCATCCCCCTGTGGCCTGCTCAACACCCCATGTCCCTCGCCCGGGCCCGGGCCATGTTGGGATCAGGGTGAGAAGCCGGTGGAACTGCAATGCTGGCCCAGTTTTAGTCCTGGGCTGTCCCTGAGGCTACGCCGGTCCCTCAATGGGGCCTCGAGGGGAAGTGCAGGCCCTGCTGGCTCTCTCCACATGGACCTCCACCCCCTGGCCAGAACCTTCAGCTGGGACAGAGAGATGGAAGAGCATCCTCTTGGCTGACCAGTGGCTGCACGGAGCAAGAGGCTGCCAGCCGCTCTGCTCTAATTCCACCTGGCCGATTCCTTTTGCTCCATTGCCCATCCCAGCCATGGCCAGCCAGGTGTTCTTGCCTGGCCAAAAAGGAGGTGAAGAGGGAGGCGCAAAGGGCCAATGCGGTGGAGGTGCAGAGCAACCCCTGAACACCTCCTGGGGCCTGGCTTTCACCCCACTGGATGGACCAGGTTCCCAGTCATGCACACCCACTGCACTGTGGGTCATGAAGCTGCCAAAAGGCTGAATGGCCTCAACTGGCTCTCTGCTCTGATCCAAATTTTTCAGCACTTGGACAGGGACCCTTGGGGGGGAGGGGGATTATGTCCAATCTGCTGTCCACAACAGCATCTTTGGCAGCTGGCAGCTGCCAACCGGCATTAGTAGCACCAGCCTCAAATCCAGGGAGAAACGTTTATTCTCTTTCTTACCCAGAGATACCCACAAACACGTGCGCCCACCTTGGCAGACTGCCCTCCTCACTTGCTTCGTCCCAAGGGACAAATCCTTCCATCAGCAGCCCATGCACAGGCGCGCGCACCCACACCCACACTTTGGCCAGAGCAAGATTTGCAAAGCTGGATCTGGATTATTTCATCCACCAGGTAGGCCAGGGGTCCTCCCAGGGCTGAGGAAGCCCTGGGTCCCCAAGAGGAAAAGGTCAACGGGGGACTTTGGGAAAGCCTTTCCTTTCTCCCAAGCCTGGCCATGAAAGTGCTCTACAGCACTACTGGAGAAAAGGTGGTTTATAAATCTAATAAATGACATGAAAATGAAAATAAAATGTCAGGTGCCCAAGCTACACCTCGGGGCATCAGCAGGCCAAGCAGGACATCCTGGCCTGAGTCACTTCCTCCCACCGAGTCTGGGAATGCAGGCGCTGCCTTTGTGAACCGGTGCTGGCCTGTCACAAGGCCAGCTTTGCCTCAGATAGACTGCGTCGGAGGGCGGAGGTTCCATGTGCTGTCCTGGCTCCGCGTCCACACCCAGGGAAGATGGAGGAGATTAGGGAGCCTCCTTGCTGGGTCTCGCCCACGCCCCAGGGCCGACGCTTTCTCTCGCCACCCGCTGCACTAGCTGCGCCTAACGCGGCGGCCCCCTCCACGCGGGTCCTGGGGGAGCGCCAAGGCCCGGCGACCGTTGCCTCCCCCCCCAAGACTCCCTCCTTTCTTCATCCCCTCCCGGGGGTCTGGACGGGCCGCCCCACCCGCCCTCCCGCAAGTGGCCCGTTCCCGCCCGGACCCCGCCACCCTCCTCCGGCGGCCCGGCAAGCAAGCGAGGCTTCAGGAGGGCGGAGGACCGGCGAGCCTCGCCCCTCCCCCCGCCACTCACCGCGCGGGCATCCTCAGGCTGAACGATGGCGGCGGTCCCGGCTGAGGCTAAGAAAGGCCGGGCTGGGCGCGCCCCACCCCGGCATGCGAGGGATGCATCATCGGCGCAAAGAGCGCGCCCTCGGCTCAGTGGCCAGCTGGTTCTGCTGCTCCTTCTAGGGCAGATGTAGAGAAAACCTCCCTTCAAATGTCTTGCTCTGCATTCTGATGGAATAGAATGGAATTTTTATTGGCCAAGTGTGATTGGACACACAAGGAATTTGTCTTGGTGCAGATGCTCTCAGTGTACATAAAAGAAAAGATACCTTCATCGAGGTACAACATTTACAACACAATTGATTGTCATAGGGTACAAAATTAACACTTAATGATACAACACTTAATGATAATCATAGGGTACAAATAAGCAATCAGGAACAATCAATATCAATATAAATCATAAGGATTACCAGCAACAAAGTTACAGTCACAGTCATAAGTGGAAAGAGATGGGTGATGGGACGGATGAGAAGATCAATAGTAGTGCAGATTTAGTAAATAGTTTGACAGTGTTGAGGGAATTATTTGTTTAGCAGAGTGATGGCCTTCGGGAAAAAACTGTTCTTGGGTCTAGTTGTTCTGATGTCAGTGCTCTATAGCATCGTTTTGAGGGTAGGAGTTGAAACAGTTTATGTCCTGGATGCGAGGGGTCTGTAAATATTTTCACAGCCCACTTTTTGACTCGTGCAGTATACAGGTCCTCAGTGGAAGGCAGGTTGGTAGCAATTATTTTTTCTGCAGTTCTAATTATCCTCTGAAGTCTGTGTCTGTCTTGTTGGGTTGCAGAACCAAACCAGGCAGTTATAGAGGTGCAAATGACAGACTCAATAATTCCTCTGTAGAACTGAATCAGCAGCTCCTTGGGAGGTTTGAGCTGCTGGCTGACATGCACAGTTCCTCCTGTTGCTTGGTCCAGATTCTCTACCTTCTCTCCAAACTTGCCTTTCCTTTGTCTGGTCTTTGCTCTCTGCTGGCCAGAACACCAAGTGGGCCTGACTGGGAAGAGTCGAGGGAACAATCCCTTTCCTTGAGGTGGAATTGGGGCCCTATCAATGCACAGCATTCTCCTCTTTAGCAGAGGCATCCTATTGCTGGCTCTTATTTAATGTGGGATCCACAGGGACCTCCAGATCCCTTCCATTGTCCCCACCCCCTTTGATATTTTCCTCCAAGCTGCAGGGAAGCTATTTATGATCATTCTTTGGGTATGGAAACCCCTGTTGCATATCCAATAAATGCTTGCCTTCCCTGGTGCTTAAGACCTTCATTTCTCCATTTTCCTATTTCCAGCCTTTAAAGGGCTTTCTGGCTTCCCAGAATGCAAGGGAGGGGGGGCTTTTCTGAACCTTTTTGTGTTGCTTGCAGACTTGCTGAGCATCTCTTCTATCCCCTCCTCTATTTATGAACATGTTGGAGCACTGAGCTTTCTCTCCGTGTGGCCACAGACCCATCGGGGCAGGACCAGCATCGGCTGTTCAACCACTGTGATTCCACCTGGAGGGCCTGACCAGCCTCCCCCCTGGTGCGTGCCACCCTCTCACCCTCTTCTGCAACTTGCCCAGCACCTGCCAATCCCTTTGGGGTTGGTGTTCCTTGCAGGCCTCCGTCTCCTTTTCTGTGGGTTCAGGTGGCAGCTTTTCCTGATCAGCTGCTTTCGCTATTGGGCGCTCCTGAGAAAATGCTCCCAGATCGCAGGAGGCAGCCAAAGCTTTTCCTCTGAAAAGGCCTCTCCAGGGCCACGAGGGAGACTCCTGTCTCATCTGCTGTCCCCTCCATAAGGAAGGCAGCACCTTCAGCCTGTCCCAGCCGCCACTGCCGCTTCCGCTTCCTCCTCCTCCTCCTCCTCCCTCGCCCCAGGGTCCAAGACTTCCAAGAAGATTCTTAAGTTATGGGTTTGTGACTCATAGCAACTCACAGCTCTGTAACTAGACCAATAGCATCAGGTGATATTTAAAGCCTTAAAAAAAACACAGCCGCATGCTTGGCGCGTTCCTCACCCAGCGGTCAGGCTGCCAAAAGATTTACTCTCCAAATCTAATAATAGTGCCTAAGTTCCAACGAGAGGGAAACCACTAGCACTATTTTAAGGCATTTGGGCCCTTGGAACAAACAGCCGTAACCTTTTTCAGCTGATTAAAAAGCCACCAGATTTTTTAAAGGAGCATTAAGCAAGTCCTGGCAGGGCATTTTAAGTGACCAGGGGCTTAGTTACAGTAACAGAGTTATTAATGCTTGGAACACACTACCAGACTCAGTGGTATCTACTCAAAATCCCCAAAGTTTTAACCAAAAACTGTCTACTATTGACCTCACCCCATTCCTAAGAGGTCTGTAAGGGGCATGCATAAGAGCACAAACGTGCCTACCGTTCCTGTCCTACTGTTTCCTTTCATTATATCCAGTTTATATAGTTATTTCATACTTATATATATATGCTTATATATTATATAGTTACTTCATGCTTATGCTTATATATACTGTTGTGACAAAATCAATCAATCAATCCTGGACAGCACAGCCCAGCCCTCCTTGCAGCCCAGCCAGGGTTCCCTCGGGCTCTGCAGAAACAGGATGGGAGAAATATCTCCTTTGGGCAAAGGGCCTTAGTGGGCCTCTGTACCCTTAGTGGCTCTGCTGGAATGAGTGGCAGATGGGAGAGAGGTGCAAATGACAGACTCAATAATTCCTCTGTAGAACTGAATCAGCAGCTCCTTGGGAGGTTTGAGCTGCTGGCTGACATGCACAGTTCCTCCTGTTGCTTGGTCCAGATTCTCTACCTTCTCTCCAAACTTGCCTTCCTTTGTCTGGTCTTTGCTCTCTGCCGGCCAGAACACCAAGTGGGCCTGACTGGGAAGAGTCGAGGGAACAATCCCTTTCCTTGAGGTGGAATTGGGGCCCTATCAATGCACAGCATTCTCCTCTTTAGCAGAGGCATCTTATTGCTGGCTCTTATTTAATGTGGATCCACAGGGACCTCCAGATCCTTCCATTGTCCCCACCCCTTTGATATTTTCCTCCAAGCTGCAGGGAAGCTATTTATGATCATTCTTTGGGTATGGAAACCCTGTTGCATATCCAATAAATGCTTACCTTCCTGGTGCTTAAGACCTTCATTTCTCCATTTTCCTATTTCCAGCCTTTAAAGGGCTTTCTGGCTTCCCAGAATGCAAGGGAGGGGGGGCTTTTCTGAACCTTTTTGTGTTGCTTGCAGACTTGCTGAGCATCTCTTCTATCCCCTCCTCTATTTATGAACATGTTGGAGCACTGAGCTTTCTCTCCGTGTGGCCACAGACCCATCGGGGCAGGACCAGCATCGGCTGTTCAACCACTGTGATTCCACCTGGAGGGCCTGACCAGCCTCCCCCCTGGTGCGTGCCACCCTCTCACCCTCTTCTGCAACTTGCCCAGCACCTGCCAATCCCTTTGGGGTTGGTGTTCCTTGCAGGCCTCCGTCTCCTTGGCCTTTTCTGTGGGTTCAGGTGGCAGCTTTTCCTGATCAGCTGCTTTCGCTATTGGGCGCTCCTGAGAAAATGCTCCCAGATCGCAGGAGGCAGCCAAAGCTTTTCCTCTGAAAAGGCCTCTCCAGGGCCACGAGGGAGACTCCTGTCTCATCTGCTGTCCCCTCCATAAGGAAGGCAGCACCTTCAGCCTGTCCCAGCCGCCACTGCCGCTTCCTCCTCCTCCTCCTCCTCCTCCTCCCTCGCCCCAGGGTCCAAGACTTCCAAGAAGATTCTTAAGTTATGGGTTTGTGACTCATAGCAACTCACAGCTCTGTAACTAGACCAATAGCATCAGGTGATATTTAAAGCCTTAAAAAAAACACAGCCGCATGCTTGGCGCGTTCCTCACCCAGCGGTCAGGCTGCCAAAAGATTTACTCTCCAAATCTAATAATAGTGCCTAAGTTCCAACGAGAGGGAAACCACTAGCACTATTTTAAGGCATTTGGGCCCTTGGAACAAACAGCCGTAACCTTTTTCAGCTGATTAAAAAGCCACCAGATTTTTTAAAGGAGCATTAAGCAAGTCCTGGCAGGGCATTTTAAGTGACCAGGGGCTTAGTTACAGTAACAGAATTATTAATGCTTGGAACACACTACCAGACTCAGTGGTATCTACTCAAAATCCCCAAAGTTTTAACCAAAAACTGTCTACTATTGACCTCACCCCATTCCTAAGAGGTCTGTAAGGGGCATGCATAAGAGCACAAACGTGCCTACCATTCCTGTCCTACTGTTTCCTTTCATTATATCCAGTTTATATAGTTATTTCATACTTATATATATATGCTTATATATTATATAGTTACTTCATGCTTATGCTTATATATACTGTTGTGACAAAATCAATCAATCAATCCTGGACAGCACAGCCCAACCCTCCTTGCAGCCCAGCCAGGGTTCCCTCGGGCAGTGGGCTCTGCAGAAACAGGATGGGAGAAATATCTCCTTTGGGCAAAGGGCCTTAGTGGGCCTCTGTACCCTTAGTGGCTCTGCTGGAATGAGTGGCAGATGGGAGAGAGGTGTGCAAATCCACTCTCAATACACATGCAACTTGAGGTGGCGCAGGACACTCAACTCCAAAAGCACCAGAAGGCAAGACAAGAAATAATGGATGGAAACTAATCAAGGGGAGAAGCAACCTGGAATTAAGAAGAAACTTCCCGACAGTGAGGACAATTAAGCAGCGGAAAGGTTTGTCTCCGGAAGTTGTGGCTGCTTCATCACTTGAAGGTTTTCAAGAAGAGATTGGCAACCATTTGTCCAGAATGGTATAAAATCTCTTGCTTGAGGAGGGAGTTGGACTAGAAGACCTCCAATGCCCTTCCAAACTTGTTCTGGGGCTCCCCATCTTCCTGAGCCAGGAGCCCCGGTCTTTGCTGGACCTGAACCCCTCCTCCACTTGGGTCCCCAGAGCCCAGACTCTCCATGAGGCAGCATCTTTGTTCGGGCAGTGGGCGCAACACTACCCGCTCCTTTCCTGAGCTGGAGAGGGAGACCTCCCGCCGGTCCGGCCTTACGGGGTCTCAGCTCAGGATCAGCATTTGGAGGGCCAGCGGCAAATCTGGCAAAGACCCTTTTCCCGAACAAGAAATGCCAAAAAGTGAGGTGGCATCTTCACATCTGACTTGTTTATTATGGTGTAATCTGAGGACAGCAGTCCCACCGCATAACAAAGGTGTCATCCTTAAGTTGCTTTGGAGGGCAAACCAACGTTTTGGCCAGGCTCTCAGGTGGCACCTCCTTCCTCAGAGTTCAGGGCAGCATCAAGGAAAAGCAGGCCCCAAAGACCGAGAGCTTGACTGCCATACCTGGGAAAATCCTAGAACTGCCCATCAGATGGTTGGTCTGTGGGCATCCAGAAAGGAACAAGGGAGGACAAGGAGTCAGCAAACCAGGAGTCAGCCTGGGTTTGTGACTCATAGCAACTCACAGCTCTGTAACTAGACCAATAGCATCAGGTGATATTTAAAGCCTTAAAAAACACAGCCGCATGCTTGGCGCGTTCCTCACCCAGCGGTCAGGCTGCCAAAGATTTACTCTCCAAATCTAATAATAGTGCCTAAGTTCCAACGAGAGGGAAACCACTAGCACTATTTTAAGGCATTTGGGCCCTTGGAACAAACAGCCGTAACCTTTTTCAGCTGATTAAAAAGCCACCAGATTTTTTAAAGGAGCATTAAGCAAGTCCTGGCAGGGCATTTTAAGTGACCAGGGGCTTAGTTACAGTAACAGAATTATTAATGCTTGGAACACACTACCAGACTCAGTGGTATCTACTCAAAATCCCCAAAGTTTTAACCAAAAACTGTCTACTATTGACCTCACCCCATTCCTAAGAGGTCTGTAAGGGGCATGCATAAGAGCACAAACGTGCCTACCGTTCCTGTCCTACTGTTTCCTTTCATTATATCCAGTTTATATAGTTACTTCATGCTTATGCTTATATATTATATAGTTACTTCATGCTTATGCTTATATATACTGTTGTGACAAAATCAATCAATCAATCAATCAATCAATCAATCAATCAATCAATCAATCAATCAATCAATCAATCAATCAATCAATCAATCAATCAATCAATCAATCAATCAATCAATCAATCAATCAATCAATCAATCAATCAATCAATCAATCAATCAATCCTGGACAGCACAGCCCAGCCCTCCTTGCAGCCCAGCCAGGGTTCCCTCGGGCTCTGCAGAAACAGGATGGGAGAAATATCTCCTTTGGGGAAAGGGCCTTAGTGGGCCTCTGTACCCTTAGTGGCTCTGCTGGAATGAGTGGCAGATGGGAGAAATATCTCCTTTGGGCAAAGGGCCTTAGTGGGCCTCTGTACCCTTAGTGGCTCTGCTGGAATGAGTGGCAGATGGGAGAAATATCTCCTTTGGGCAAAGGGCCTTAGTGGGCCTCTGTACCCTTAGTGGCTCTGCTGGAATGAGTGGCAGATGGGAGAAATATCTCCTTTGGGCAAAGGGCCTTAGTGGGCCTCTGTACCCTTAGTGGCTCTGCTGGAATGAGTGGCAGATGGGAGAAATATCTCCTTTGGGCAAAGGGCCTTAGTGGGCCTCTGTACCCTTAGTGGCTCTGCTGGAATGAGTGGCAGATGGGAGAGGTGTGCAAATCCACTCTCAATACACATGCAACTTGAGGTGGCGCAGGACACTGAAGGCAAGACAAGAAATAATGGATGGAAACTAATCAAGGGAGAAGCAACCTGGAATTAAGAAGAAACTTCCGACAGTGAGGACAATTAAGCAGCGGAAAGGTTTGTCTCCAAATGACGAGTAAAAATAATTAGGGAGGAGGCAAACACCCCAGAGGCCCTTAAGAGTATCAAACCATGCAGTTCCTCAGAAGCAACTTTTGCCTTTACAGACTCAAGGATCTACTTGTTGGGTTCTGCAACCCAACAAGAAAAACCTGAACTTCAGAGGATAATTAGAACTGCAGAAAAATAATTGCTACCAACTTGCCTTCCATTGAGGACCTGTATACTGCACGAATCAAGAAGAGGCTGTGAAAATATTTGCAGATCCCTCGCATCCTGGACATAAACTGTTTCAACTCCTACCCTCAAAACGACGCTATAGAGCACTGCACACCAGAACAACTAGACACAAGAACAGTTTTTTCCCGAAGGCCATCACTCTGCTAAACAAATAATTCCCTCAACACTGTCAGACTATTTACTGAATCTGCACTACTATTAATCGTTTCATAGTTCCCATCACCAATCTCTTTCCACTTATGACTGTATGACTATAACTTGTTGCTGGCAATCCTTATGATTTATATTGATATATTGATCATCAATTGTGTTGTAAATGTTGTACCTTGATGAACGTATCTTTTCTTTTATGTACACTGAGAGCATATGCACCAAGACAAATTCCTTGTGTGTCCAATCACACTTGGCCAATAAAATTCTATTCTATTCTATTCTATTCTACTTTGGAACAGAAACATGCAGAAGGTGGTTGGGGTGGTTTTATTTTATTTTCAAATACATCAAGATATCTTTTTGTGAGAATGCTCGCAATTATTTGGAGATGTGTCAAATAAATAATAGAGACTTCCCTTATACTATTTATTTTTTTTAAAGCTGAACATTATATTATCCTCAGCAAGCCTCAATTGCTGTGTGCATAAACATATGGGCGTAAAAAAATTACAACACTGGATTTAGATTTGACTGGCATAATATCCCTTCTGTTCCCTAATCCTGGCTGGTCTTAGTAGAAACCTGGCCAGATGTGGCTTATAGAGCAAGCCGTGATTGTCTGAAGTGCAGGGTCTGAACCAACACCTACCTTCCCTTTGGTTCCCTTTGAGGAACAAGCAGAGCTCAGCTCAGGATCAGCATTTGGAGGGCCAGAGGCAAATCTGGCAAAGACCCTTTTCCCGAACAAGAAATGCCAAAAAGTGAGGTGGCATCTTCACATCTGACTTGTTTATTATGGCGTAATCTGAGGACAGCAGTCCCACCGCATAACAAAGGTGTCATCCTTAAGTTGCTTTGGAGGGCAAACCAACGTTTTGGCCAGGCCCTCAGGTGGCACCTCCTTCCTCAGAGTTCAGGGCAGCATCAAGGAAAAGCAGGCCCCAAAGACCGAGAGCTTGACTGCCATACCTGGGAAAATCCTAGAACTGCCCATCAGATGGTTGGTCTGTGGGCATCCAGAAAGGAACAAGGGAGGACAAGGAGTCAGCAAACCAGGAGTCAGCCTGGGTTTGTGAAAATAAGCACACCACACTAATCTGCTTTTTTGGGGAGGGGAACAATATGAACCAGGATAGGGGCCGTGTCAGTCCTCAGGCTAAGGGTATTATAGGAATGTGGCCCATCTCCGAGCCGCTCTTGACTCCCAGGGCTGGCATGAGACTGACGCTCTGGGACCCCCATTCCTGGCACCGGCTGTGCGCTCCTGCCAGGCAGATGAGTGAGAGGGAGCAGCAGCTGCAGCTGTTCCCCAAAGCACGCACTCTCCGCTCTGTCTGGTGTTTTCAGCCAGCAAAGCTTTAACTGCCTGCTGGGTCAATTTTGCTGCACCACAAAGAGCTGTTTCCCCCCCCCCCAAAATGACGAGTAAAAATAATTAGGGAGGAGGCAAACACCCCAGAGGCCCTTAAGAGTATCAAACCATGCAGTTCCTCAGAAGCAACTTTTGCCTTTACAGACTCAAGGATCTACTTGTTGGGTTCTGCAACCCAACAAGAAAAACACAGACTTCAGAGGATAATTAGAACTGCAGAAAAAATAATTGCTACCAACTTGCCTTCCATTGAGGACCTGTATACTGCACGAATCAAGAAGAGGGCTGTGAAAATATTTGCAGATCCCTCGCATCCTGGACATAAACTGTTTCAACTCCTACCCTCAAAACGACGCTATAGAGCACTGCACACCAGAACAACTAGACACAAGAACAGTTTTTTCCCGAAGGCCATCACTCTGCTAAACAAATAATTCCCTCAACACTGTCAGACTATTTACTGAATCTGCACTACTATTAATCGTTTCATAGTTCCCATCACCAATCTCTTTCCACTTATGACTGTATGACTATAACTTGTTGCTGGCAATCCTTATGATTTATATTGATATATTGATCATCAATTGTGTTGTAAATGTTGTACCTTGATGAACGTATCTTTTCTTTTATGTACACTGAGAGCATATGCACCAAGACAAATTCCTTGTGTGTCCAATCACACTTGGCCAATAAAATTCTATTCTATTCTATTCTATTCTACTTTGGAACAGAAACATGCAGAAGGTGGTTGGGGTGGTTTTATTTTATTTTCAAATACATCAAGATATCTTTTTGTGAGAATGCTCGCAATTATTTGGAGATGTGTCAAATAAATAATAGAGACTTCCCTTATACTATTTATTTTTTTTTAAAGCTGAACATTATATTATCCTCAGCAAGCCTCAATTGCTGTGTGCATAAACATATGGGCGTAAAAAAATTACAACACTGGATTTAGATTTGACTGGCATAATATCCCTTCTGTTCCCTAATCCTGGCTGACCGTAATTTCCATAACCATCTTATGCAATAATTTTGGATGAAGCAATACCATTCTAAGAATTAAACAGAAATGCTTGCGGAAAAAAGGCACCTTAGTAGAGGAACATTGTGGGACAAAATTTCCTGCAAGCTTCCATCCCACGGCAGCCCCCCAGGGATGCCCCCCAAAGGGAGGGCACAAGGCAGGGTGTCTCTCTTCCGAGTGGCCTTGGCAGCAGAGCTTTCTGGCCTAGTCAACTAAGGCCACAGGACGCTGGAGACCTTTGCTGAAAGCAACGGGTGCCTGACTACCCCAGCAGTGGCCAAGTGGGGGGCGGGATTGCCAGTAACAGTGAAACCTCCCCTGGAGTATCTTCTTCCAGCAGACTGGGCATCTCTGGCCCAGAAGATGGGGCTCCTTTACCAGCGCCCCCCCCAGCCCTGTCATGGCCCCCTACCTTCTAGGGCCTAAAGATGCCAGAACCCCACAAGAGTGACCTGCTAGTTGCCAAGGGCATTTCTGGCCTCATTTTACTCAGTGTTGAGGTGCGAAAATTCAAGCCACCCACTCTGGCCCCACAGCCCAGATGCGCTGTGGGGCAAAGCAGTGCAGAACCAGCAGGAGAGATCACCCAGGAGGGGGTCAGCATCTTCCGCAGACTGGGTGAACAAATCTCAGAAGGCAGTCTTGGGTGCAATAGTGATGGGTGCCTCTTTCTCCTCCTCCCCCCCCCACCCCAAGGCTCAAGGGGGAAGCAACACATCCAGCTCAGGAGTAGAGAAGGAGGGGTGCTCCAGGGTCCCCTCCCCACTTGACCTGCAGGTAATGCATCCAGAACAGTTGCGGCCCCCTTCCAAACTTGTTCTGGGGCTCCCCATCTTCCTGAGCCAGGAGCCCCCGGTCTTTGCTGGACCTGAACCCCCTCCTCCACTTGGGTCCCCAGAAGCCCAGACTCTCCGCGAGGCAGCATCTTTGTTCGGGCAGTGGGCGCAACACTACCCGCTCCTTTTCCTGAGCTGGAGAGAGGGGGAGACCTCCCCGCCGGTCCGGCCTTACGGGGGTCTCAGCTCAGGCAGAGCCCCTTTCAGCCCACCCCACCCCCTGCGCGGAAAGCATTCAGAAGCAGCAGCACGCCGGCGTTAGACTTCAGGAGAGCCGCCAGGGAGGAGCTGGTGTTGAGGTCAAATCCCAGGAAGCGCTAAGGGCTCTCCCGCCCTGAACCTGCTAGAAGCCCCCTCCCAAGCCTGGCCTTGGTGGGAGGGGGCAGGGCGGCTCCCCTCCGTCCGCAGGGTCCGCTTCCGAACCGCGTCCTGCCCCCGTCCGCCGGCCGTAGCACTCTGCGCTGGCCAACTCCCATGTCCCAGGGGAAGCGAGGGTCCCTCCGGCCCCCCAGCCGCTCGGGGCGTCGCCTGCCGGGGAAAGCTAGGAAGCGGCCCCCTCTTTCTTCTCCAGGCGCGGCCGGTACTTCTGGGCGTAGGGCAAGAAAGCGGCCGAGCCGGCGGCGGGGGACTTGAGGCGCATGTTCCGGCCGGAGGTGATGAGGGCCCCGAAGCCCTGCTGGTGCGAGAAGGCGTAGCCGGAGCGGCGGGAGGCGCTGCGCTGCAGGTAGCGCTTCAGGGCGGGCGGGCCGGGCGCTTTGCGGAGCTGCCTCACTTTGCGCACCACCTGCGCAAGAGAAGAAGAGTCCGGCTGAGACGGCGGGGGGCGCGAGAGTCTGGGAAAAGAAACACACTTGACCGCTGCACATTTGGGGCTCTGAGTGGCGCCCATCTGATGGGGCAGAGTGTGTGGCAACGCCCCAATTGTGCCACCCGCCATGCGGGATAGGAAGAGACGGGGAGGCTCTGGGTTGCCATCGTGCGGGGCCCTTCGGAGGCAGCAAAGCTAGGAAAAAAGTGGGCCTTCTGGCCAACCTTCCCCTCCCGGCAAGGCGTCCCTGAGTCCTTAGAGCCCCCCCCCCACTCATCCGCCTTCCTCCTCCTCCTCCTCTCCCTCTTTTTCCCCTTACGGGTCTTCACTCTCTCCAGGGGATCAACTCAGCCCAGGGGCTCCTCCTGCCTTCTCTCTCTCCTTCCCCTCAGCTCTGCCTGGCACCATTCCTGAGCATTTCTGGTTTTGCCCAACAGCCCTTAAGTCCCCCACCCATAGCTCCCCTCCCTGCCCCACAGTGGGCAAAAGCTCTTGCTCTAAGCCCCAGTTCAGACACCAACCATCTTTCCACCAGCCTTTGCAACATGGCTCCATCTGTTTCTTTTCTCTCAGAAATATTCTGTTAGGGCACAGAAATCTATCTGCAGTGGCACCTTGGAGCTTTGAAACTCATTGATTTTGCTACTCAACACCTTTTGTCTTCTGCTTCTGTCAAATTGCTTCTGTCTTCATTCTGCAACAGACCTTTGACTCCGTGCAGGAATTTACCCTTCGCCTTTTCTAAATGAGAATCCACTTTCACACTCCTAATGTGTACATGACCAGCCGGGGAGGGAAAGTCCGCCTCGTGCCCCCTTGCCCTGCTGCCCTTGTGGGTTTTATGACGGGCACCTCTCCTCCCATTTGATGGGAGCTCTTCCAAACACATGAATCTGGTTTCACTCTTGCTCCTTGATAAAGGAACAAGGACAGCCGCCTCACCATTGCCCAGCGCAGGGCAGCCTTTGCACGCCTGCCTTCAACGTGTTGCACAGCTGTTCCGTGAGCCCCTGTCCGGTTATGCCAGCTGTCCCTGCACCCCTGCTGCTGCTTCTCCACCCTTGCTGACTTCCTGCTTACCAAGATTTGCTTCCCCTCAAAACTGCTCTGGGTTTTCTTGACTTTTCTTTCTTCATCTTTCTTTCTGTCTTCTCTCTGCTGTCTGTATTCTTGTGCCCAGCTTTCCATTTTCCTCTTCATTCCATCCTTCAGCCACAAGCCTTGCCAGGGGCAGCGGTGGGGGGGGGGGGAAGGCTTCCTCTTTCACACTCCAGGCCCTCCTTCCCTGACTCTCCATTGACAGATCTGGAGCAGCTTCACCGCTTTCCCTTCATTGGGGGTGGGGGATCGGGGAGGGGTTTCCTAGTTTTTCATCCTGGTTCTCTCTCTTCCTGAAGTCATCCTGGTTTCATTCTTGCAAGGGGCTGGGGTTTCACTTCCTTCCTTTTCTTTTGTTTCCCAGGGCAACACTTAAGGCTTCTGTATAAAAGCGAGCTCTTTTCCAACCTCCGCCCCCCAAAGTTCTGAGGGCCATGCCTGTTATCCCTCCTCTCCCTTCCCACCTGTCCTGCTGATGGGAAGCACCTGACCTCTGAGGAGAAGCTGGGGCTTCCCACCCGGCCATCCAGCCTTTCATTCCTCTGGCTCAGAAGCGTTTTGAGAGCAAGGGCAGCCCGCCTAGAGTGCCCAGGCACCGACCGGGTTTGGCGCTTCTGCTCTGGATCTTGGTGCCGGGTATCTCTTCCCAGCTTCTAAGAACTCAGCGGTGCCAGAAAATGGAGGGCAGCACCCACAGAACCAGCTCTGCCTGCCAAAGTACCCCAAATGATCACTAGGGGGCAGCATGACCACATGATAGTCACTGCAGTTGCTTCAAGACAACTTAAGGAGGCCTCCTGATCTCTCTGCAAGTCCATCACTAGAGGGGGAGGGGGGCTGGTGGCCATGGGCAGGGCAGAAATCTCCCCCCCCACCCATACACACACACCTCCTTTCAACCAAGGTTGCTCAGCTCAGCCATAGGCTCCCCCAAAGAGACTGGAGACCCCCCCCCAACCATGGCCCAGTCCCTTTCACTCAGTCCAGCTCCCTCAAAGGGTTCTTGTGGGGGAAATAGGAGGGAGGGAGGGCTGCTCTCAAATGAGAGACAAATCTTCAACAAACAAATTCCACCGGATGCAGGTTGGCAGAAAGGAGCATTCCTCCGTCACCAAGGCCAGCGCTGGCACCCCCCTTGAAGAAGGGCCTCCCTTTTCCTGCTTGCCCACCTTCTGCACGATGGTCATCCAGGCATGGCACTCAGCTGCAAGCCTCGAACTGGCCTCGGCACAGGGCAAGTCGCCGTGGCATATGGCCCCAGGCCAGGGGGAGGAAAGGGGGGGTGGACCCTGCTTCAGACCTCTCGGGGCCCAACGGCTGCCCAAATCCTGGGCCACGAGGAATTACCTGATCGCTGAGGCTCGGCATGAACTGCATTTTCAGGAACCGGAAGCCAATGACCGGCAGGACGCAGAGACTCACGCAGAGGCAGATGGCCAGCCACACCTTGGGCTGGCTGAGGATGTTCCGGGCGGTGCCTGGGAGGGGAGAGACAGACTGCAGCTGCCCTGCTGAGCTGACGCGCCTGTGCTTGGTCCGGGGTTCAGGGAGAATGCAGGCAACCCATTTCTTCAGCCAGCCCTGGGAATGTAGGTGCTGCCCCCCCCCCTCCCCCTGTTCCTGAGGCTAAGCACCCCCCCCCTCCAACAGCAGAGCAGCTTCCTCCAGGGACGGGGAGGTCCCGTTCAGCATTGCAGCTTCTGAACCTACCAACAAAGGGGAAGGAGGAGGTGAATATCTGGTAGGTGCCGTCGCTGTACAAGGTGAAGGTGATGACGAAGTAGATGGCCAGGCTGCCCCAGAGGAAGAGCTGGTTCACGGCTGTCCAGTAGGCCGTGTCTAAGCCCATCTGCAAAAGGCAGCCTGGCTAAGGTAGCAGTGGCAGCAGCAGCTGCTCTGGCTCACTGACCCCCTCCAGCTGCCCTCACCTCCACCCCACACAAGGGCTGGATCTGCCAGCCCGGCCAAGTAAAACCACGTGCCCTGAAAGCCCTTCTGGGCAGCAGCCATTAGGGCCGGCCTGCGCCCCTGGCCGCCTGCACCCACTTGGGTACCTCGTGTGCATGGGAGCCTCAGCGCTGCCTCCTTCAGCTGAGCAGCTCCCCTTGGGCCGCCCGGGACAATGGGGGCTTGGCTTCCTTGCCAGGTTCCTGGCATTTTGGTGGGGCAGCTTTCCCAGACCCGAACCCCCCACCCAGTGTGCAGCTTAATGGCAAACCAAGGATTAACGCAAACCAACAAGGCTGAGTGCTGCCAGTTAGACTGGACACCCACTTTTGTTTAACTTGTGAGCTGAGTGGGCTATGGGGATGTTGAGGCTAAATCCAGACTTCAGGATTTGGGTCTCTCCTCAGGAGAAAGAGCCTGGGAGCCACAGAACGGGAGCAGTTGGCAAGACAGAGCCCCTACCTGGACCGACACCACGATGAGCAGACAGGTCTGCACAATAAGGGCGAAGGACTGGTAATCGGCAATGTCCCTCCCGTCGCTCCGCATGGAATTAAAAATGGTTCCATAAGGGACCAGGAAAAGCACCAGGGAGCTGTAGATGCTGTAGAGGATGCATTTGGCAAACTCCTTCTTGTTGAAGTAGAGATTCTGCTGGCCGGGCAAGTACAGCTGGGGAAACTGCAGGCTCCAGCGATCATCCACATCCTGGCATCAGAAAGAGGAAGCTGGGGACCAAGATGGCAGCCGCTGCCCCTGCATCTTCTAGGCAAAGGCAAAGGCTAGAGCCAGCCACACTTGTTCCTGCTTCTGGCAGGCCAACAAGGCTGGGGCAGGTTCAGATGGTCATGGAGAAGCACCTCCTCCCAGGCTCAGCCCTGTGGACTGCTCTGCTCTGCTCTGCTCTGCTCTGCACCAACCGAAGTGTCACCAAACCATTGGGCTACGGGAAAGAGCCCTCCAGGCAGTTGGCTTTAGAAAGTGCTGCAGGAGTTCAGACATTGGCTATGGCAGCAGAAGCCACTCTTTCAAGGTCTCCCTGCTCCAAGGAGAGCTCTCCAAGGTACAGCAGCCAAAGCTGGGCAAAGCTCCACCTGACGCAGCTCCCACCCGTTGTTAGCAGGTCCTGGAAGGCCAGGAAGGCCCTCAAGTCATGGACCTGCCCTTGGAGTGAGTCCATCTGGAACTATAGCTACAAATGATGCTTCAGGGAGAAGGAGGATGTTTGTGGACTGAGTGCAGCTCTGCTTTCCTAGGGGTTCACCTGAGCGGTTTTCTTCCCATCCAGACCCTAATAATATTGAGGCCCCACAATGGACACGGATGATACCTCACTTTGCACTGAAGGCTTTCTCTCCCAGGAATTTAACGTAGATGCTAAATGCTACAGGGGAGAAGTCCTGGTACCCCACACAGGACCACTGTAGGCCGACCACTCTGCTCCCCAAATCCCCAATGCTTGCACAAAGCCTGCTAAGATATCATATCGATGATATCTTATATATGATATCTTATATATGATGATATATGCTGCTGAGATCTCAAGAGGAGCACGAGAGGTTGACTTCCAACCGGGGTCACTAGCAGTAATCAATATTGTTTCATCTAATACCGGGCCTGAAAAAGTCCCGGATAATCTGTTTCCTCTGCGGTTGATTCCCAGCCCCCCTCCCTCTCTCTAGGCTTTCCCAAAAGAGGGAAAGCTGACAAGGGTGGCTGGATCACGAGATGGCCTCTTTAAGAAAGGATACAAGCCTGGGCTTTATTCTTTGGGGAACACAGACTGCTGATCTTAAAAGGTTTTAAGTGGAGTAAGGGTCCAGATGGACTTGAATTAAGACTTTGGCATTCATTCACTAATTAATGAATTAAGAATCCTTCCCATGGGAAATGTTTACATCTCAAATAAATAAAATAACCGACAGGATGACTTTGAAGCCTGGTCACTAGAGGGCACCAGAAAGAAATGAATCATTGGAGAGAAATGCATGACTTAATGGGCTCAGAAAATAATTTTAAAGATACCTGTTATTATCTGTAAACCAGACCGTGTCATGAAAGAGGACCCCAGTGAGGGAGTCTGCTTTTTCCTATTGCTTTTCCTTCAGTTTTCTGAACTGAAACCGAGCAAAGGCCCCACCAGCGACTCTTACCTGGTCAAAGAGGCTCATTCCAAGCACTGGCAAACAGGTGTATACCATGTTGTAGAGGGTGATGAACCATTCATCGTAGACCGTCTGCAGGGGAAAGATGGAAGGATATGAGATAGGAAAGGGGAAGGGTACCAAACCTCCAATCCAAAGATCAGTGGATATAGGAGGGAGGCTAAGGTTTCTGACTGGATTCCTGTGGCTTTGTTCTGTCCCCCCTCGCCTCCGTCCGAGCAATGGCTTAATTAGCCGGCACTATCAGCTCTGGCAACAAAATAGCGAGCGTGTGCCAAGTGTCTCTGTTATCTCCCTCGACGCCGATGAGTCACCGAGGAACAAACAGTACTTCAGCTCTTAGTTAAGCAGTAAATTTGCCTGCTACGAAGAGGCACAGCAGCTCTTGCTGCCTTTATTTATTTATTTATTTATTTGATTTCTATACCGCCCTTCTCCCGAAGGACTCAGGGCGGTGTACAGGCAAAAATAAAACAGACAGTACAATATATAATTTAAAATGCAATTAAAAAACTTATTTTAAAATTAGCCTGAAAATTAAAATATACAGTGAGCTAAAACCCCAATTAAAATTAGTTAATAAGAATTTTAAAAATTTGATGAAATTCAATTTAAGACAGCCCCGCGCGAATAAAAAGATGTGTCTTCTTTATATCCTGTGGGGTGTGGCTCCATGACTCAGCACTTCCTAGGACTGCCCCACCCCTGCTTCTGTTGTTCCTACCTCTCCTGCCTACGAAACCTAGGGTCCAGCCAGGCCTGATTGCCATCAGCTGGGCCTGGAGGCGTGGCCTGGGGGGGAAAGAGTCAGGGGACGGAGGCCTCGTTATCTCTTCCACCTGGCCTGCCTCTGGCTCCTGGAGTTGAGCCAGGGAAGCCAGTGCTCCCGAGGTAAGTCCTGATGGCCCTTCCCCCTCACTTTCCAAATCACTTTCTGGCAGGAGGCCTGACTCGGTGGGCGCAGACACAACAGGCTTAATGTGGTGGTCTGTCTTTCTGAAGGAGGCATGTAATTTATTTATTAAATTTATATGACGCCCATCTTGCCTAGAGGGGACTCTTAGTATCACGCTCTTCTCCCTATTCTCTCCTCAGGACAATTCTCTGCACCCTGGCTGTGGGTCAGTATATTCTACATAGACTTCTTTATTGGCTTGCAAGGTTGTCTCTTCAGCAGACGACCTGGTTTGCCTTACAACATGCACACCTACCAATCCTGTCCTTACCGTATGTCCCTCCAGGGAATGCTAGTTGCCCTTTCGGTCTTTACTGAAAATATGAGAGCTTTGGTTGACCAAAGCCACAACTGAGAGCAGAGGTCAAGTTCTATGGGGCCACAGGTGACCATCCGTGAGTGACCAGAGATGGAAGACTATGACTTTGAATGTAAGGGAAAAAACCAATAAAGAGAATGAATGAATGAATGAAAGGAGAGCAAGAAAGGAAGGGAGTTGGTGCACACATGCAAGGTGATGGAAGCCCAGCTTTAACCATGATTTGGACATTAAGAAGGAATGAAGGAGAATCAACACAGAAGACAAACTTTGAAGGAGGAACGAAGGGGGTGGGGAAGAAAGCAGAACACAGCCTTCTCTAGAAGGTGATAGGGCGACAGGTCTGTCTGACCGTCCATCCATCCGTCACTCTAGGCCTGTCGAAAGTGATTCGATGTGGCTGGCTTGGCGAAGGGAATGTCACTACTGCAAGCACTGGTGAGTGGGGAACAAGCAACACTCTTGATCAAGCCAGTATATAGGAGGCTGTGTGTGTACAGGTAGTCCTTGACTTATGACCGGTTGCTTAACGACTGACTGAGCTTATGGTGGACCTAGCCAGCGCTACTTATGACCTGTTTTCGAGGTTACCATAGCTATGCAGAGTTTCATGCACCCCTGTGATCATGTGATCATATTTTGGGTGCTTGGCAGCCATCCCACCTTTATGGTTGTTTGTAGCGTTTGCATCTTTTATTCTTTTCTTTCTTTCTTTCTTTTTTTTGCCAATTCTGGCATTTACTTAGTTTCCAGTAAAAAACACCCATTTGGGAAAATTTGCTTTTGTTACACCACAAAATATGTTGAAAAATCAGATGTGGTCATGCGATGCTTTGACTTATATCCACAATTCTGGACTCAATAATGGTCAATAGTCAAGGACTATGAATATTCCTGCTAAAATTGCTTCCTTTCCACTAATTACTTCCTTTCTCTCTGTAGAGTGTTGTGTGCTGTGCCAAGCCAAGTTGTGTGGTTAGTGTCCCAGTCCCCACCCTGGCCAAGGGCACACACATGTGAGATGCCGATCCACACGGAGAAGCTACAGGGAGGGATGACTTTCCATGGCAACAGAATCCAGGACCAGAAATTGTGAGCACAAGTTACAATTACTTGAATTTCATGTCAATGTAGGGAAAAGCTTCCAGTTAACTACAAAAATTGTGGATTCTCCGTGTGGCTTTGAGAAGTTGGACAGCAACCTTCCTTCCTAAGGCTGAAACTGAAGTGGCTTTCTCTCTGCAGCCGAGTGTGGTCCTTGCCTTGCCTGTTGTCCTGGCAAAGGGCTCATGGCCATTAATCAACCTGTTGGTCCGGTAGGAAAAGAGATGGCTGGTCTTGCTGGGTCCTGGACCTGCCCTCGACCATTAGCTCCGCCCCTCCTTACCCTCCCCAGTCAGCTGCCTCTGGGGTAGAAGCCTGGGCTCAATGGAGGCAAGTACCTGGGCGGAGAAGCCGGAGAAGAAGCCGTACCAGAAGTGCACCAGCGTGAAGGCAAAGTTTTTGTAGAAGAAGTAAGACAAGAACTTGCACATGCGGATGTATGACCACCGGCCGTGGACCAGCAGCAGCCGCTGCAGGTAGCGGAACTGGGCAAAGGAGAAGTCGCTGGACATCACCGCCTGCATTCCCTCCTGGCCACTGATGCCGACGCCAATGTGAGCAGCTAGAAGACCAAATGGAAAGGCCCTCAGCAGGGAGCAGGACCAGGAGAAGCTGGTGGGCGCCAGATCCACGCGTCCCATGGCATTGCCTACCAAGCCCAGAGAAATGGGGGACAGGAAGAGCAGGAAGGCTCGGACAGAGACATGTTTGCAACTGACCCTCAAAGGAATGCTAGATGCTTGTCCAACGCCAAGGCTCTGCTGGGCCTCCAAAAGCAGAGAGAGGGCCACGCTGGATTTCCTTTCCGTTCCCTGCCCCCTTGGCCTGGCTTATCGTAGCCAGAGTCCCTCCGCTTCTGCAGCTTCTCCCCCGGGCCTGGCCGAGAGCTGAGCCACGTACCACACTCACTTTTGATCATGCCGACATCATTGGCGCCATCTCCGATGGCCAGGGTGACAGCGTTCCTGTACTTCTTCACCAGCTCCACTACCTGGGCCTTCTGCAGCGGAGTCACCCGGCAGCAGATCACCGTTTTGCACAGGCAGGCTGTGTCCACCAGCAATTCCGAGAGCTCCCCCTCCAGCGCATGGGCCTGCCAGGGGCACAGAGAATGCAAGAGAGGATGGCTCTTCTCCCAAGGTTGGAGGGGAAAACACTGAGGAAGAGGCCTACGGTCCTGGGTTGAATGAGGTGACAGACACCCCCCCCTTTTCTGAGGACCGGCCCCTCGTCTGTCCTGAACTGGCACTTACACTTACTTACTTACCTGTTCAATCAATTTATACGGCTGCCCTCCTCACAGTATCAGCAAAACATAAAAAAACCTACAGGGATCAGGGCCAGCCTGGCCTCAGGGAAAGGGCATGGCATTCCTGCCAGTTCCACTGCTTTGCCCTTGTGGGCCAAGTGCCAGGAGGGCTGCAGGCCCCCGTTTGCCCCCGGTCTGTTGCAGAAGGGGCCCAGCCTCAGGCACCACCTTACCAAGCTGTGCCCATTAATGACCAGACCGTAGTCTCCGCTGGCGGGCTCTTTGTTCCAGAAGCCAGAGGAGGTTGATCTGTTGATGCCGAACTCTTCTGCCTTCGTTTCAAGGTCTGCTTCCATCCTGTCTCTTGCTGTCCTGGAAAAGAAGCCACACCCGGGTGAGCCCCGGGGACACACGAGAAGCGAGAAGGGGGGTCCTGTCCACGCAGGGTGCCCCTTGATGCTCACCCAGGAGGGTGAGACTGCGTGCCCTTGCCAAGGCTGGAGGCATACTTCTTTACTGACAGAGGCCCAGCACCTTGACCTGGCCAGCACCCGGTTCCTGCCCCAACTGAGCTGCGAATGGAGCCGCTGCTGCCTCGATGATCCACTCTTATTATCCAGTCTTACTATCATTGAGAGGTATTTGCTGTAGGTGGTTCCCATGTTGCCGAAGCCACTAAATGGCCCCAGGCAAGAGAAACCCAAGAGGAAAATGTCTGAATGAGCCATCCAGTTGAGAAGCAGCCTCTGCCTCAATTCCCCCTTGAGAAATGGCTGGGTTGACATCATAATGGCCTTCCAACCTACCCTGACCTTTGCATCTGACTGTGCTGAATGAGCCCAGAAAAGCTCATTGTCCGAAGGCAGCTTGCGGAGTTTGGGAGGTTGACATGGTGGCCCACCCACCCACTTTGGAGATGGGGGGCAGCCCAGAAACGGGGTGGATCAATGAGTGGACCCCCTTCCTGTCTGGGAGTCCTAAGGAAGCACTCCTTTAGACACCCAAGATGAGTCGTGGGGGGGGCAACCGAGGGGGAGGGGCCTTCCCCCTCAGAGAGACCCACCTTTGGTCGGAGCTGGGATGCCCAATGAGGTGGCAGAGACTCTGAAGCCCCCTCAGCCCCTCCAGGAATTGGCTGGAGACGGTTCTTGCTCTCCTCTGCCTCTTTCTCTGCTAGCTGTTCTCCCGACTACCTCTCTCTCTCCCACCCAGCCAGGTGGGCATGGGAGCTCCGGGGAGGTGTGTGTGCCTCTCTCTCTCACCTGAGCTGCTGCTCCACTTCCTCCCAGCTGTCACCGTGGATGATGAAGATATCCTTCATGGCATCATACAGCATGTTGCAGGAATAGCCAATATTCACTGCGGTCTCTGGAAAAACAGACCCCACCCCAGTCCGTTATTTTCAGGAAGGAAAAAGTCCCCCTCCTTTCCCCATAGGGAGCCCTCTCCTCTGGTCCCCAGTTGCATCTCTATAGGGGCCTGGGAAGGGAGGGAGCCCCAGGTCAGCACCCAGGAAATTGGCACAGCAGCTGAAGGACTGAACCTGCCCTCCTGGCAGATGGACCTTCTGTGGCTGAATAATCTTAACTCCCTTGACTCCGCTACATCCACGTCCAGCCCTTCTCTCTACCCCACCAGCCGTTTGTCTTGCCCACGTGTAGAGCCCACTTTTCTCTTCTGCTTTTGGCTGTGCAATTTTCTGTTCCCCAAAGACTAGGTGACTTCCCTCCTTCCATGCTCCTCTCCTGAGCCTGACTCCCAGCAGACCAGAGATTTGCTTGGAAAGCTGGCTGGCCCATCTCTTTGCTCCAAGGGCAGCGAGGAAAGACCCCATGAGACCACTGAGCAGGTGGTCCGAATCCCTAGTATAGGTCCCCTGTGTGAGCAGGGGGTTGGACTAGATGACCTCCAAGGTCTCTTCCAACTCTGTTACTATTACTGTCCAGGAGCCTTGCTGGGAAGCAGTGGCTCCGAAGCAAGGAAGAGATACCACGCACCGACCCCCGGCAGTGGTGTGGGAGCAGGCCCCTTTTTGTCACCACAGGGGATCAGCAGGGGGCCCCAGATGCCCTGAAAGGACCCTGTGGTAGCTTTGATGTGCCACTCGGTTCTCTCAGAGTTTGGGCCTCAGCCCTCCTGTCCCTTTCTCCAGTCGGTACCTTGCTTGTCACCGGTGAGCACCCAGATTTTAATGTGTGCCCTTCCCAGGATCTCAATGGTCTGGGGGACCCCTTCCTGCAGCTTGTCCTCCACAGCGGTGGCACCAAGCAGCTGGGGAGAGAAGGAAGGGTGAGCTGAGAGGGGCGGTGGGGAGCCTCTGCCAAGGTGCTGATGCTTCATGCACCATTTGCCTGCCATGATCTTGTCCCAGCCTCTCAAATCCCCAGCCGCCTGTTGCCAGGCTAGCCACTCAGCATTCACGGTGGGTGCGTTGGTGTGTTGGAGAAAGGGCAGAGGGGCAAGAATAGGCCGGTGTTTCTCAAGGGCACCCTCGCTGGATCTGCGGCCTTTCTATAATCTTTTGGTATTGCACTGCAGGCAGGCAGTGAAAAAATCCCTGGCAATGATGCTGCGTAGCTTTGGGAAAGCCAAACATTTTCGGAGGCTCCTGCAGCACCCCGAGAGATTGGCCAGTGTAAGAACAGCAAGGCCCATCCTGTGCCCCGGAAGGGAAGGACAACAGCTCTGAGCAGGGCAGTGGAAACACTTCCAGATTGATGGGATGTGGGCAATACATCTTGGCTTGTGAGGGAATTCCTAAATTAGACATTTTAAGGCATGCAAGTGCTGGTAAAAGGAGATGGGTGGCATGCAAGGAAGTCCCATTTCTCTAAAGCAGTGAAAATTGTGCAGGTTATATGGGAGCAAGTGTTGGGCATGCCAGTTTCATGTGGTGGAGCTTAAGAAGCATGAGTATTAAACAGACCAGAATGAATGGGTGACCGCACGATGGATCTGAGCACAAGAAGGTGAGGTGAGCAGGGAAAGTCTTGAGGTGGCTGGGAGGAAGTGAAGGACCCAACGGCCAACCGCTGAGCGAAGGAAAGACGGAGGAGCCCAGAGAGACGAGAAGGGAGATCCAAAGGCATCTCAGGGCAAAGGGTGAGCGGATGTGGTGACGGAAAGGCAGGAAGAGGCACCGGAAGAGAGTTGGCGTAAATGGGACGTTCTTTTCTTTCCCTCGTGCCTTGAATGTCCTTGGTTGAAGACCTTCTGGCTCCTTCCCTGCACTGCGTAACACAAGGCTTACCTTGGAAGGCAAAGCATGTGTGCGGGCATGCACGGAACCCAGGCCGCCTGCGCCTAACGCTCTGACCGAGCGCTCGAGAAAAGAAAAACGGAGCATAAAGTGTCCCTGTGGTCTCCTCTCAGGAGAAGATCCTCCCCTGTGATAACCTTCATTTAGGGTAGGGCTAGTCAACCTTTTTATACCTACCACCCACTTTTGTATCTCTGTTAGTAGTAAAATTTTCTAACCAGCCACCGGTTCCACAGTAATGCGCCATGTATCGTCGTCTGCGCATGCCTCTCGCGCATCGTGGATTAGGTTGGTGGGGGGCGCCGGCTACCAGCTCTGCTTGTCTGTTACAGCTGGGTGGTGTGGGGGGAGATGCGCGAGCTATTCTGGGACGAGGCTCTTTTGTTTGCGGTCGCACTATAGCGCCATTTAATTTCACTTATGTAACGTGAACTAAACTTATGCGCAGGTGATGCAAATAGTATATTTTCAGAAATTTAAATTGTCACGGGGAATTTTATGAAAACCTAATGAAAATGTTTTTAAATAATGCTATGAAAATTTTTTAAAAAGTCAATTAAATAAAAAAAAAAGGAAAGTTCTTCAGACAAAACCCCTACCGCCCACCATGAAAGCTGGAATGCCCACTAGTGGACGGTAGGGACCAGGTTGGCTCCCACTGATCTAGGGTCATCCATCCAAACTGGATCAAGTTCTGGGGAATCTGCCTATAATTTACCCTGTTGTAGCAGGTGTGTGTGTGTGTGTGTGTGTGTGCGCGTGTTTATTGGTGCAATTACGCTTTTTAGCTGCCTGGCACAGGGTTCTCAAGAAGAGCCCTGAAGGAGACATTCCTTGACCACCAAACCTTTCAGCAGAACTTGATGCCACGGGTGCCGGGTGACTTGAAGGCATCGGGGAATCCCCCAGGCAGGTTCCCAATTGGCATTTGCTGGGGCTGGTGGACGGGGTGAGCTTCCATCGTGCCAATTGCCTGCCTGCCTCTTGCGAGGCACCTACCTGCAGGTCTCTCTCGATCTCCTCATACAGCTTGGACAGCTTTCCTTCTCGGTCCTGCAAGCTGGTGCTCGCCTTGTGGTGACGCTTCCACCAGCCCTCAAAGTAGGATTCCTCCAGGTCTCGGTAAGCCACCACCAAAGTCCGCAAACCTTCCCCGGCAAACTCCTAGGAAGACAGCAGGCTCAGAATCCCAAACCATCCATGCTGTTCTATTCTACCCCCCTCGTTCCCAGGGCTGGGAACTGGCACCCCACATCCAACCTGTGGGGAGGGAGGACACATGTCAGGAGCACCTCTAGGCACACGACCTGCAAAGCTAACCCAAGTGGCCCGTGTCTGAGCCCGGCCACAAATGGGAGTTGTGCCAAAGGGGCTGCCTTGGGGCACGGCAGCTGCTCCTCTGGGCATCTTTGCCCTACGGCCTGGAAAGCTACAGTCCTGATGGATTCATGACAAAGACGAGGGAGCAGCTTTCTTCTCTATGGCTCCAGAGAGCAGGATTCTGTGCAACCAGGGAACTCAACCACAGAGAAAAGGGTCCAGGCCAGGCTAGAAAAGTGGCCAGGGAGTCCCACTAGCTGCCGCATCAGTGCTTGAGATCTTCCAACAGAGACTGGATGGTTGCCCATCAGACGTGCTTGGGGGGACCCAGGCCTATGGAGGAGACTGGCAAGACGCCCTGGGCTTTCAGAGGGAGGCCAGCCAGCAACTCTGCAGCCAGCTCTGCTGCTGCCCAGCTCTGGCATCGAGAAAGCCTGGAGGGGCAGGGGGAGCACAGCTTTGTCTCACGTTTGAGGGAGGAGCACAGTCGAGGGACCCGTGGAGCCAGAGAGTAGGTGGCAAGTAAGCAAGCCCACGGGAGGGCAGACCCCAGCCGTGTCTCCACTCGGCCAGGGACACCTACATCCAGGTGCTCTGTAGTCTCTTCCTCAAGTTGTTTGCAGGAGGGATGGAGGAGCTTGTACAGGATTGTGTCGGCCCCTTTGCAGTACAGAGTCAGCTGACCCCTCGGGTTTCGCACTGGGAATAAGGCAAGAAGGGCAGAAGGTGAGTCTGTAGCAGATGGAGCCCAGAAAAAGAGCCAACCAGAAACCCCCCTTCCTCATCTCTCTTCCCTCCCCTCCGGCGTTCCTCCTCCAAACCACCGAACCTGCCCTAGGTAGCCTGTCTGAAAGGTTCTGGTCCTTCTGCACCCCAGACGGGTTGTCTGAATTGCTCCTCACTAATTGCACTTGCACATCACTGGCACGAGAGAATATCTGTACTCAGGGTTGAACTGTGGAGGGAGTATTTGGTGCTTTCTGAGCTTATCTTGCAGATGTTTCATTACCCAATTAGGCAACATCAGCCCTGATGATGCTACCTGGTTTGGCAATGAAACCCACCGAGCTCAGAGAACACCAAGGACCCCACTTGTGCACCAGACCAGGGACCCCAGCGAGGTCTTGTGATTGTGCAATGTGACGGTTTCTGCTGTGACACAAAACGACCGCTGGGTGGGAGAGCGTGCAGAGTGGGAAGGGACACACCAATGACGGACATCCTTTTGCGCACATTGTTGAAGTCCAGAATGGCCAGCATCTCGTAAACCACAGTTTCCCCCATTTCCACCACGGTGATGGTCGTGGGGGTGCGGGCACGAAACACAAAGCCGAAGTTCCGGGCTGCAGTCACCAAGGCCCCCTCGTCTGGGGACTGGGCTTGGTACACCAACGTACCTGTGGGTGAGGAAAGGTGCTGGTTGTTTTGCAAGCATGAGCCTCCCCTCCAGCCACCGTGCCCTCCTCTGCCAGCCCTACCATGCGGTGCAGCCTCACCCTCCTTTGTTTCTTCTGGCATCACCGTGTGGCAGAGGGAAAGGAGACGGAAGAACCTGTGTGTGGACTCATCCCTGGCCTTCACCGCTTGGAGCAGTCTGGGGTCATAGAAGACAAACTTTGGGTCGGCCAAAGGGTTCCACGAAAAGTCAACTTTGTCCATTGTCTGTGGAGGAAATAAGGAGGGTCAACCTCTTTTGTTCTGGGCTGGACGTTCTCTGGACACCACCCAGCCCCACACAGCAGGGAAGTGAAGTTACTTGTAGGGCTCCTGAATACGTACTGGTGGACTCACCACGAAGGCCCCCATCAAACTACTTCCTCAGGAGATGCCAACACTAATGCCATCCTCAACCCTCCCTGGCCTTGCCCATCTTGTCTTCCTCGGTGTCAATGTGTCCAGCCTCTGATAGCTGGGGGGATAACGTTTTCCTGGAGAGGGCCTCTGGTTCCCGGTAGGTGCCCTCCACACAATTTCATCTTAGCTGCTGGGAGGGGGTGTCTGCCTCCCTCCAGAAAGAACCATCCCACTTTGCAAGTCCTTCCTGGGACGCCTCTCCCCTTTGGCACCCAGCACCTGGTTCCTGCAGAGGCTGACCCAGGGCCTCTTGTGGCTCAACAAGCTAATGCAGTCTGTTAGTTTAAAAAAGTTTTATTTTAACATTCTTATCCAATAACATATCCAATAACATATTTAATGTACCATCATATACAATTAATCGGATCTGCCCGGTCACCACCCCCTTCCTTTTACTCTCCTTCTCTACCTTCTTCTACTTTCCACAACCATCCTCCCCCTCTCTTATCTACATCCTCTCCTCCTTCCTCCCTACTCCTTTCTTCTCCCTCTTCTATCCCTCTTCCTTCCTTTCCTCTTCCTCCTCTTCTCTTTCCTACCTCCTTCTCTCTTCTACTTCCTTCTTTCCCATCATTCTGAAGTGGTAGCCAGGCAGCTCCGATCTTACATTAATTATACATCTTCAATCATCTTTGTACATTAACTATCAATCCATTTTCTACCCTCATCCCCCCTCCCCCTCCCTTCCCCTTCCTCCCCCCACCCCCCGGGACTTCCGAGAACCGAATACAGGGTATAAAACTAACAACAAAAATTAAAATATAGCACAAATCATAATCCATAATCACTCCTTAAAACCTCCACTCCCCTTCCAGAGACAAAGAAGATACTTTTCTTCCAATCCATTATATATCAGACCATTCCACTCCTAGAGTTCTCAGAAATTTCCGATTGAGTTAGTGTTTGTTCTTGAATAAAGTACATAGTTTTTAATATCCAACCTTCATCAATCAATATCAAAACAACGTTCCATCTTCCAATATTCACTAAGGGTACTAATGCAGTCTGTTATTAACACAGCTGCCTGCAATTACAATTACTGCAGGTTCTAGTCCCACCAGGCCCAAGGTTGACTCAGCCTTCCATCCTTTATAAGGTAGGTAAAATGAGGACCCAGATTGTTGGGGGCAATAAAGTTGACTTTGTATATAAATATACAAATGGATGAGACTATTGCTTAACACAATGTAAGCCGCCCTGAGTCTTCGGAGAAGGGCGGGATATAAATTAAAAAAAAACAAAAGCTGCAGGTAAGGGGGGAGAGGAATCTGCATTTGCCCCTAGTGGGGAACAGCCCACCTGAGTGCTGAGAGGGGAGGGCCTTTTCCTATTCTTAAGGTCCACTTGCTGCCAGCCTTCTTCAGTAATGTGAGATATGGGGAGCTGAGCTGGAGCCAAATTGACAAGCCTTGTGCCAGTTTCCCTTCTACTCCAAGGGATGATAAAAAGGCTCTACAAGACTAATAAGCTCCTGTCCAAAAACAGCCCAGCTAAATA
The DNA here is from genome assembly GCF_028640845.1 of Ahaetulla prasina. Lineage (NCBI taxonomy): Eukaryota > Metazoa > Chordata > Lepidosauria > Squamata > Colubridae > Ahaetulla > Ahaetulla prasina. Next base: position 303,821,586 of record NC_080540.1, on the reverse strand, counting down.
GGAAGGAAGCCAAGCCTCTCTCCGCCCTCTGGTCACCCAGAATGGGAAGAAAGTGGACATCAGGAAACCTGTGGATCTTGCTGTCAGTAACCCTTGGGCCTTCCCCATCTCTTTCCTCCCTCACCCCATGCTTGTCCTGTGGACAGAAGCCCTTTCAGTTCCGATGCTGAGTTGGGGGAGCTCAGCAATGGCACTCGAGTGTTGCTGTGCAGAAGAGCAGATACCCTGGGAACAGACTTGGCCTTCTGCCTGGAGGTCACCGCTCCTGGGATATAACCTGCCCCACTTCAAAAGAGGGTAGGTGGAGTGTCCCTTACCTCAATGTCCTCCACCAGGAATCCCTCTGAATCCAGAGTATCTCCTGTGGGAGAGAAACAGACTGGCTTTGAAGGACAACCAGGGCCTTTGTGCCCCAGGGACTTGGAGGGCTCCAGTTCCTCCTTTTCTGTTCTGAAACTCCAAGCCTTGGCTCCCCTCATCAAGAACGTCAAGACGGTGAAGACCAAGCCACCCATGGACACACCGCACTCGATCCCTCATGCTGAGCACACCCTACTGTCAAGAGTGAGACCCTTCTCCAAATGGCTGCATCCACCTCTTGGCCATCCTTGAGCCTCTCTTGGACAGAAATGGAGGCAGTGGAGGGCTGACTATGCCTTGAGAGCAATGAGCCTCACTGTTGCCGAGTTCCCAAAACATCAGAATGGAACCTGATTGGGCTGCTCTCTTAGGGGGGATGGTTTGGGGATTGGCAATTGCTTTCAATATATGATTTTTGCACTTTTTTTCTCCAGAGCTTGCACTCAGTATCTCTAGGAAAAGTACCTTTTCTCTAATGGGTCATTGTTTCTCAGGGAATATCTGGGGCCAGTCTGACACGGCTAGAACACTTCCGGTTAGGAACACCTGCTTGCCATTTTCTATGTCCTGTAAAGGGCCCTCATCCCTTATCGGAAAGTGATTTTGGGGCCAGAGAGCCAAAGGGGCTTCTTCTCCAGGAACAGGGGGACTGGCCCCAGAGCAGGCAAAGCTCTGATGCGCTTCCGTCTTTCTATCCTACAGGGAGATGCCCCTCCGTCTGGCCCCTTCTTACCATAGAGCTTCCCAGTGATGCAGCATTTGTTGAAGATCATAATGTTCTTAGTGAGGGTCCCTGTTTTGTCAGAGAAGATGTATCTGATCTGCCCCAGCTCCTCGTTGAGGGTGGTGGTGCGGGCCTGGGCAGGCATATCGTGGGGCGGGTAGTACATCTTGCGGTCCCAGTCGATGTAACAGCTGTTGGCCAGGCGAATGATCTCAACGCTGGAGCAAAGGAAGGCACACGCTGGGTCCCTGGCAGGAAGGGAAGCATCCGGTGCCCACGCCCACCCTGGCAAGGTGATATGATTCAGCCAGCTGAGCCTCCGACCGATGTGACCTCGTGCTGGAGCAGCAAGAACACACAGGTGGCAAAGGACCACTGTCGGCCGTGGCTGAAGTGGCATTGGTTCCTTTAGGAACCGGCCCCTGTATTGAAGGGACAAGGCCCCTTGGCCTCTCCTCCTGCTCCCCAAGTCAAGTCAGGGACATCCCCTCAGGAGAGGCCTCTCTTTGGCAGAGCCATCCAAGGAACGTGGGTTCTGGGTGGCTCCCCCGACTGAGCCTGCTGCTCAGAGCATCCCACCACGATGGCAGCTTGTCCAGGATAGGTCCACCTCCGGAAGCAGGGGAGAAATGGCCCCCGCCACAGTTCTCTCTCAGACCACCAGGTTCCATGGGGTCTCCGTCTCCTTCCAAGCTGGGTGGGGGGAGGCTGGCTTGGCCCCTCAGTCACCATCTTACCTGACATAGAGAGAAATGGGTACCACGGTGTTGAGGATGATGACATAGGACCAGAACACAAGAAATGCAGAGAAGAATGCCGAGTTGACATCCGTCGCCCAGGGCAGGTACACCTGGAACCGGTAGCCCTGGCTGTATTCCCAGATGCAGTTGCCGATGGCCAGGATCAAACACATGATAGCCAAAAAGAGGAAGATCTACCGAGAGACAGAGAGAAATTGGCAGCAGCAGCAACCCAGGTGGCAGAGAAGGACTTCCCTGCCTTGACCCAGATCAGGCAGCCCTCCCTGTGTGTCACAACAATTCAAAGGGCTAGAATAGGACATCTAATCCAGCCTTTTTGCTCAGGGACGGGGACGGATCCAGTGGAGCCTCTGCTGCCTTTTTTTTTTTTTTTGGAAGCAAGTTTTATTGATTTTTTTTTCTTTCACATACATATTATGAACAGAGCATTGACCGAATCATATGTTATACAACTTGTCATATCCAAATACATTTTACATAGTTTCAATTTTGCCAAAATATTCTTTTTCCCTACTTTTTTATCTTGTCTTAATACTGTTCTATATTTATTATACTATTCTATACTTATATAGAACTTCCAACTCTGTTGTTATATTATTATATTATATTATATTATATTATATTATATTATATTATATTATATTATATTATATTATATTATATTATATTATATTACATTACATTACATTACATTACATTACATTACATTACATTATATTATATTATATTATATATGCTAATAATCTGTGGCGTATTGGTGGGTGATAGTCAGAAGTCAGAAGATACTCGAAGTCAGAAACAATCTACCTTTTTGATGCCTTTGTTGCCAGCTCTAAGGATGGTTGTTCCACCTGTTGCCCTTATCTGATCTCCTTTGTGTTTAATTCTAGTCACATTTTTCTCACTCTGCTCCTTGACTTTTATTGGTAGGCTGCAGATCCTTTGAATTTTTTGTCTGTTAGGTCATCAGCCTAGCAAAGGGTATCTATCTTTCTTCCTCCGATTTTCTAACCAGGCTCATCTTCCAATCCTGCCTCCTTTAACTAAGTAGATTCTGCCTATAGGTTGAATAAAGAAGGGGAGGGTGTGGGGCCAGGCCCTGCCCATTCTGCAACTTCCTGATCTGCATTATGAGTTTCTCATGAGGACCAGCAGATCTCCCACTTCACACCTCGGCAATGAGATAATGAAATGCCTGTCAAGAAAAATGCCAAGCTCAGAGAACATCAAGAACCTAACAAGTTCCATTTGAGCCATTTGTCTGACGAGGTCTAGGATTGGATCAACCTTGAGCAGGGGGCTGGACTAGAAGACCTTCAAGTTCCCTTTCATTTTATTTATTTATTTTATTTATTTATTTTGTCACAACATTATACAAAAAGATTATATAGTATATACACATATAAACATATATAGGAAGAAGAAAAGAAAAACAATAGGACAGGAACGGTAGGCACGTTTGTGCGCTTATGCACGCCCCTTATGGTCCTCTTAGGAATGGGATGAGATCAATAATAGAAAGTTTTTGGTTAAAGCTATTAGGATTATGGGAAGAGACCACAGAGTCAGGTAAAGTATTCCAAGCACTGATGATTCTGTTGCAGAAGTCATATTTTCTGCAATCTAGATTAAAGCGGTTTACATTAAGTTTAAATCTATTGGTTGCCCTTGTATTATTGCAATTAAAGTTGAAGTAGTCTTTGACAGGAAGGACATTACAATAGATGATTCTGTGAGTTAAACTTAGGTCTTGTCGAAGGCGACGGAGTTCCAAGTTTTCTAAGCCTAGGATTTCAAGTCTGGTGGGATAAGGTATTTTGTTGTTTTCAGAGGAATGGAGAACTCTTCTTGTAAAATATTTCTGGACACGTTCAATTGTATTGATGTCAGAGATGTGGTGAGGGTTCCAAACAGGTGAGCTGTATTCTAGAATTGGTCTAGCAAATGTTTTATATGCTCTGGTTAGTAGTGTGGTGTTTTTGGAAAAGAAGCTACGCAAGATTAGGTTTACAACTCTTAGAGCTTTTTTTGCTATGTAGTTGCAGTGGGCTTTGGCACTTAGATCATTTGACATGAAAACTCCAAGGTCTTTAACGGGATGGGGGTCGTCTGTAAGGTAATGTCCATCTAGTATGTACTTAGTTTTAGAGTTCTTTTTTCCTATAGAATTCACAGAATCATCTCTGTGATTCTGCTAGGTCTCTCTCATTGTGAGACCTCCATGGGGAAGGCAAGCACACTTGGGCTGAGGAAGACTAACCTTTACCGGGCGATCCAGCTGTTAACTCTGGGGCAGCCCAAGTTATGAAGCCCAACCCAACAGGCAAGACTCACCACCAAGACCAAGTAGTTCATGAGACGATCGATGCTGGTCCGTTTCAAAGTGGTTTTTCCGCTGTTTTGCATCAGCTTGGTGTCTGGCCCTGGCGGAACCAACCATGGGGATTTGCTTTTTTTTTTTTTTTAATTGAAAAAGTTTTAAGAAACAAAAACATTTCCCCCCTTTTTTCCCCCCTCCCTCCCAGAAAACCCTCTTCCCCCCTCCCCCCCCCCCGGCTTCCCGGGTCAATCACAAGGTATTGTTATACATAAACCAAACATAGAGTAAAATTTTCCCTTCTAATCCAATTAACCTCATCGATGCTGGTCCGTTTCAAAGTGGTTTTTCCGCTGTTTTGCATCAGCTTGGTGTCTGGCCCTGGCGGAACCAACCATGGGGATCTGCTTTAATTTCAGAATCAGCACCCAGGAAGGCAGGAGCTCCTGCCCCTTGTCCCCAGACTCCCATCTCAAGATCCACCCCCAATTGGAAAGGAGAGAAACAAGTGGTGGGATTCAATTTTTTTTACTACCAGTTCTGTGGGCGTGGCTTGGTGGGCGTGGCAGGGGAAGGATACTGTAAAGTCTCCATTCCCTCCCCAGGGGAAGGTTACTGCAAAATCCCCATTTCTTGCCAATCAGCTGGGACTCAGGAGGCGGATGGGGGCGGGGCCAGCCAGAGGTGGTATTTACTGTTTCTCCGAACTAGTCAAAATTTCTGCTACCAGTTCTCCAGAACTGGTCAGAACCTGCTGAATGCCACCTCTGAGAGAAAACTATTCGAAGAGGGCAGGAGAAGGGCGGTGCGTACTCTGGGGGAGAACTGAGGGCAAGCAGAAGACAAAAAGGCCCGGGCGGGAGGGCGGGGGGGGGGCTCTGAAGCTGCCCCCTTTGTGAAGCGTTAGCCTTGCCGTGGGTTGACTGAACGTGGCAGTGCTACAGCTGTGGTGCCAGAGACACAGAAGCCCCTGGCATCAGCTCTGGCACAGGGAGGGTCTCTGAGGGGAAGTGGGGCTCTGCTCTCCTGGGCAACCAGCTTCCCAAATGCTGCCGAGGGGTGAATGAGCGCCTTTCGGCAGGCTCATGTAGCAACGTGGTTGGCTTGTGCCAATAGAGATCTGTGAGCACTGAAAGTTGGACTCTTAAAATAAACCCAGGTTCTAAAAGGCAAAGCAAAACCCTCCAACCTATTAACTTATTCCAAATTTTAATTGAAGTTGGCTTTGCAGGCTGGCCGCACCAAGTATCTTTCATGGCAAATGCTGAATATATACAGTATGCAGCTGGATTGGAAGAAAAAGAGGATTTAAAACTGAATGACCTGCACTAGGCTGACAATGCGATCCTGATACCAGGGCCTGCAAGCCCTGATACTAAAAATCAAAGAGCACAGACCAAAAACAGGACTAAAATTAAATATAAAGAAAGCCAAACGAATGGCAACAGATAGAACTGCCAGCCTTGGAACTGGCAGTGAAGATATTGAAGTGGTGGGGAGCTTTTCCCCTTTAGGGTCAGTTTCAGAACCGTAGCAGCAGTCAGTCCACTGGGTGATCACTTCAGGTGATCCCACGCACGGGTGAAGCTCTGCAACTGGCCTGGGACAGGAGGGAAGCCAGGGGCCCCTGCCCTCCACAACTTCTTTGGGGGCCCCTTCAGGAAAGCTGTGCTGCTATCTGGAAGCTGGCCTAGAACCACCTAGCCCTCCAGTGCAAGGAAGAGGGCGAAGGGGGTGGGTGGGAATAAGGGCTGCAGTGGGGAGAAGAGGGTGACTTCCCTCCGCCCCCTCCAGCCAGTGCCAACCACTATCCCTCACGCACCGGCAAAGATGACCAGCCCGAAGCACCAGTCGGTGTTGCGGATGATGCAGCCCCTCAGCAGCAGCTGCTCGTTGTCCAGGGCATATTTCTCCTTCTTGAAGAAGAGGGTCCCAGTGAACCTCCCCAGCCGGTTGTTGGGGGCTTCGCAGCGGATTTCCCCTGCAGACAAAAGGATGATGACTCCCAGCCCTTCCTCCTCCTCCCCCACCAGGCTTGATCACCCTGGCCCTCTCCACAGGCAGGATCCTGCCCCCTCCCCCACAAGTGGCTGTGCCACCTGCCCTTCTGCCCCCCAAAGTGTAGCAGGGGCTGAAGAGAAAGCAGGGACTCCCCCTCTGCTCCTGACCCAGCCCCACAACCACATGGGCTTGCAGACCCTGAGAGTGAGGGCCCTGCCAACATACCCACCCTGGAAGGAGCTGCCATGCCGGAGTGCCACGCCAAGACCCCTCGGCCCTCAGAGGAGAGAAGAGAAGCAGGAAGAGAAGGAAAGAGTGCAAAGATCTGTGAAGAGAAGGGGGAGTTGGGGGGGGAGGCAGAGAGACAGTTGGGAAGAGCCCAGAGGCGGTGTGTGTGTGTGTGTGTGTGTCTTGAGGCCGTGCCTGAGTGGAGGCCACATCGTGCAGGAGTGACTAGTAGTGGACAAATATATTAGTGCAAGAGAGAGTGTGCAATGTGTCTGCAGCCTTTGCCCTCAGGTGTGCCAATTGTTAGTATTATTATTTGGGGGGTGGGGGACTCCAGGGTGAACTAGAGTTAAAAAGCAGAAAGCAGTGAAGACATGGTCCTAGGCATCCAGACAACCACACCCCATAACGACTAGCCTTGTGGTGCAACAATCTGGAACTGAACACACTCAAAACTGTAGAAATGGTGGTAGACTTTAGGAAAAACCCTTCCATACTTCCACCTCTCACAATACTTGACAACACAGTATCAACAGTAGAAACCTTCAAATTTCTGGGTTCTATCATATCACAAGATCTCAAATGGACAGCTAACATCAAAAACATCATTAAAAAAGGACAACAAAGAATGTTCTTTCTGCGCCAACTCAGTAAGCTCAAACTGCCCAAGGAGCTGCTGATCCAATTCTACAGAGGAATTATTGAGTCTGTCATTTGCACCTCTATAACTGTCTGGTTCGGTTCTGCAACCCAACAAGAAAAACACAGACTTCAGAGGATAATTAGAACTGCAGAAAAAATAATTGCTATCAACTTGCCTTCCATTGAGGACCTGTATACTGCACGAATCAAGAAGAGGGCCGTGAAAATATTTGCAGATCCCTCGCATCCTGGACATAAACTGTTTCAACTCCTACCCTCAAAACGACGCTATAGAGCACTGCACACCAGAACAACTAGACACAAGAACAGTTTTTTCCCAAAGGCCATCACTCTGCTAAACAAATAATTCCCTCAACACTGTCAGACTATTTACTGAATCTGCACTACTATTAATCGTTTCATAGTTCCCATCACCAATCTCTTTCCACTTATGACTGTATGACTATAACTTGTTGCTGGCAATCCTTATGATTTATATTGATATATTGATCATCAATTGTGTTGTAAATGTTGTACCTTGATGAACGTATCTTTTCTTTTATGTACACTGAGAGCATATGCACCAAGACAAATTCCTTGTGTGTCCAATCACACTTGGCCAATAAATTCTATTCTATTCTATTCTATTCTATTCTAATCCATAAGCCACAACTGGCAGGCCTCCACAACCACCCCACCAAGGTTGAGAGAACATCCTCAGGGTGGCAGGGAATTGGGAGTCACAACTGATGCGATGCTCTCTGGCTTTGCACCCACAAAATGGTCATCCGGCTGGGCTTTCTGAATCGGCGTCTCTCTGGCCAGGCAAGGGGAGAATCCCTAATGCAGGCAGCCCCCCAATCGCAGCCCCCCCAGGTGGCTCAGAGCCCTCCCGTCCTGACTCCCTGCTTCCCAGGGTCCCACTCCCGCTCACCCCTGCTATCCTCCTGGACCCTCTGCTGGAGAGGAAGGAAAAGAATTGCCAGGGAAAAGCGGGTGGGGCAACACCAGAGTCCAAATTGGATCAAAGAGGCAACCCTGACCCAGAGCTGCCCCCAACCCTGGCCTCTAGGGCTCCAAGGGCAGGGCAAAGGTGGCAGAAGTCCAGAGCTGCTCAACTGGCCAGGCATCCCTCACAGGGGTGAAATCTAAATTTTTTTGCTACCTGTTCTGTGGGTGTGGCTTGGTGGGTGTGTCCTGTGACTGAGTTGGGCGTGGCCAACTCAATGTCACTCACAGCCATGCCCACTCAGTCACAACACCCCCCCCCACAGAACCCAGTAGGGGGAAAAAAAATTTCTATTCTGCCTTTTCCCTTTTTGCGAGATGCCTGCAGCTGCAGCCTCTCTGCCCGCTTGCCACCCACTCGCCACCTCTTCTCCCTTCCCCTTGGGTCGGGGCCCGGGGCCCAGGGATACGGCATTCCCCTAGGCCCCGGAGCCGCCACTTGCCTCAACGGGGTCGGGGAATGCAGCATTCCCCAACTCTGGCCTTTCTCCGGAGCTGTCGCCCACTCACCGCCCGCTCGTCGCCTGCTCGCCCTTCGCCTTTGGTCAGGGGCCGGGGCCCAGGGACGCCCCATTCCCTGAGGCCCCAGAGTCGCCCCCTGCTCGCTGCCTCCTCAACCGGGTCGGGGAATGCACCGTTCCCCGACACCAGCCTTGTCCTGGAGCTGCCGCCCACTCTTCCTTCACCACGCGGCATATACTTACTTTCCTCCAGCGGCTGGCTGCCACGAAAGGCAAGCGTCCAAAAGTTACCGGAGTTGCTCTCCTTGAATATGCCGCCTTGTTCTATGCGCCGGCTGCACAAGCGCACACCCAACCTACTGCTGATAAATAAATGAAATAAACAGTGTGTACTTGCACAGCCGGTGCATGGAACAAGCAGCAATGGCGGCGGCATATTCAAGGAGAGGGACTCCAGTAACTTTTGGATGCTTGCCTTTCCTGGCAGCCAGCCGCTGGAGGAAAGTAAGTATATGCCGCGTGGTGAAGGAAGAGCAGGTGGCGGCTCCGGGGCAAGGCTGGTGTTGGGGAATGGTGCATTCCCTGACCCAGTTGAGGCAGGCGGCGAGCAGGTGGTGGCTCCGGGGTCTCAGGGGAATGAGGCATCCCTGGGCCCTGACCAAAGGTGAAGGGCGAATGGGCGGCGAGTGGGCAGCAGCTCCGGGGAAAGGCCAGAGTCGGGGAATGGTGCATTCCCTGACCCGATTGGGGCAGGCAGCGGTTCCGGGGCCTCGGGGAATGGGCCCCGGTCCCTGACCTGAGGGCGAGCAGGTGGAGAGCCGCCTTCCCGGTGTTCCGGTGTCCAGCTTGTGAAGGCTGGACTGCGGGCCATGGATTGGTTCGGGGGCGTGGCCAGCCAGCAATTGCTACCGGATCGGTGAACCAGAACCAATCTCTGCTATCTACTTGCCCGATCCGGTCTGATCCGGTAGCATTTCACCCCTGATCCCTTTCCTCCGTACCATTAAAGCTGTTCAGGGCCTGCAGGTCCCCTCCCAGCCCCGCAGTGACGGTCAGCGCCTGCTTCACCTTCAGGTTGGTTTCCCTGCAACGAGAGAGTGGAGGGAGGATGCACCATCACCCAGAGATCATGCAGACGAGAGGCTCCAGGCTAAAGGAGGATTGGCTGGATGGAGGGTCTGGCTGTCCACCGAGAGAGAGAGAGAGGGGGCCAGACACTTACCCGTCCAGTTCCGTCGTCTCAATGTAGGTCAGGCTGTGGGGTTCACTGCTGCAGAGCAAGAGGATGTCTGCCTGCAAAGGGGAAGAGTTGGTGAGAAACGGCAGTCAGGGAATGCCGGCTGCCCCCATTCTCCATGGATCATGGTGGAGGTCTCTCTGTCCAGGGAAAAGAGCCTCGTCCCGGCAACCGGAGGGCAAGGCAGGCTCATGGTTGCTGACCTCAGTCCCATTAGATTCCCCCCCCCCGTCTGACCAATGGCATGGAATGCCAGGGGTTGTCGTTCTGCAACATGGGCAGTGGAGGATCGATGCCAATAGATCGCCCAGGTACCGGCTGCTTGTCCTCTCAGTCTCCCTCCCACGGACCATAGTTATGCCACATGGCCTCCGAGGAACCCCTCTGGCCATGCCCAAAGGCTGCAGGTAGTAGATGCAGAGAGGACCCCAGATCCAAGCAGGTCCCTATCCAGCCCGACAGCCACCCCAGGAGCTGCTGACGCAGGATGGCAAGACAGACTGGCTGCATTTGACTTCGCTCAAGGGCCTCTCCAACATCCAGTCAGGTTGGGCTTCTCTCAAAGGCTGCCCAAGAGAGTCCTTGGAGCAACTTCCATGCTGGCATTTGTTTGGTCAGTGTTGACCGGACTGGCCCAGGGCAAGAGAGCTGGTCCTTAAGGAGCCTCCTGGGACACCCTTGGCATGAGGGGGTGGGGGAGGAGCTGCCTTCACTTACTGTCACAAAATTATTGTTCTCCAGCTTGATGATGTCTCCCACTTCAACGTTGAGCCACAAGTCTTCCTTCAAACTAGAAGAAAACCCCAGTTACAAAAGCACCCAAGAGAAGGGCATCCCTTAGCTTAGCATAGCAAGCCTCCTGCATCTTTTGAGGGAGCAGCTGTGAGTCGGCTTTGGTGAGAAGCCTGATTGGCCTCAAGGTGCTTCCTGGGGTTTTCAATTTGGGAGGATTTGTGATTCTGATTTCAGGAAAATTGTGTATTTTGGATAAGTGGTCACAATGGGTGCTGGGAAAGAGGCAGATTGATTCTCTCCGGCGATTTCTGTCTCCTTAGCTGTCCCATCCTGGAATTACTTTCAGACTAGCTGAGTAACATATGTGGTCTTAATGCAGGGGTGAAATGCTCCCGGTTCGGACCCAATCACCCGATCCGGTAGAGATGGCGGCAGGTGGCTCAGAAAACCGGTAGCAAAAATCCCTGCCCTCCACCCGCCCCACCCATGCCCAGCTGAGCTGCGTGATCATCAGACGGTTTTTTTTACTTTTAAAAGCATTTTTTCTTTGGTCAAAAAAATGCTTTTAAAAATTAAAAAAAAGCCTCTGATGATCGCGCGGCTCAGCTGGGATGTTAGAACCCTTTAAAAGCATTTTTTCTACTACCTCTTTGGCCGAAGAGGTTGTAAAAAATGCTTTTAAAGGGTTCTGGCGATCAGGTAACTCAGCTGGGATCATCAGAACCCTTAAAAGGCTCCTCTGGCGATCCCAGCTGAGTTGCCTGATCATCAGAAGCTTTTAAAAGCATTTTTTTACAACCTCTTTGGCAGAAGAGGTTGTAGAAAAAATGCTTTTAAAAGTTTAAAAAAAAAGTTGGCCACGCCCACCCAGTCACATTAACACCACCACCACCAAGCCACGCCCACAGAACCGTAGTAACAAATTTTACATTTCACCCCTGTCTTAATGTTTGGGAAACTTTGTCCCATTTTTATATCTTTGTTTTCATTTTCTCAGAATCATAGAGTTGGAGTTAGGGCTGGGAGGTGTCTGTCCTTGCTGGCAATACCAAACCGGGTAAGGTTTGAAAAACCTCCAGACGGTTCTCCCTGAACTGAGCTGTTTCTCAAAGGCAAATGTGATTGGAGGTAAACATGCAGATGTGATGCAGACTGGCACAAATAATCCAAACTTAATCCACATGGATGAGATCTGAGCAGGCCACAAGTGACCAGGGAAGCAGTTGCACAGTCACAGTGTGCAGCTCAATTAAAACAGGGCTCCAGAAGGCAATTCCCCTTTGGAAATTGGGAACAGCAAACAGAGCTGCTGAAAGAATGACCCCTGGCACTAACTGGTGGCAAGACCACATTTCTGGGCCCTGCGCCTTAAGGAAAAGACGACAGGACTGGGAAAGGTACGAAAAAGGACAGAAAGGCTGACACGGGTACTCAGTCTGGAGAGAGAAGAGGGTCTGGCCCAGTTTGGCAAGTCTGAGTCCATCCTTGGGCTCTCCTGCCCACAGCAGAGTCCAGCTATGGGACTAGCTGACAGCCCTTGTAGGAGGCTGTCTGGACAAGGGAGTGGATGGGCTGAGCATTATCCTGTTTTCAAGAACTCCCTACGTGATTTCCCATTGGCTGAAACCTAAATATTGGAAACAGCATTGGGAGGGGTCCCTGGGGAGGGGTCTCCAAACCAGGTGACCACCAGGTGAAGCAGGAGCCTGACCTTCCCGGCCCAAGGGCCTGACCCAGCCTCACACCTTTTCTGAGCTCCTCACAGAGAGTCTCCCATGAACTGATTCTCTCTCAGTGACATGAGTGCAAAGTGCCATCGTTCCCCCCAGGAGCCCTCCGCCTCCAAAGGAGAAGCCCCCACCTCTGACGCAGGGAGGGGGGCATATTTAATTGCACCCTGTTTGTGCTGCCTTTGCAATTTGATCCCAAACGGGCTCCACCTTTGAGCCACCTGATGAAAGAAACTCAGCTCAAGGTTGACTCAGCCTTCCATCCTTCTGAGGTGGGTAAAATGAGGAGCCAGATTGTTGGGGGCAACACGCTGACTCTGTAAACCGCTTAGAGAAGTCTGGAAAGCAGTGTGAAGTGGTATATAAGTCTTAAGTGCTCTTGCTAACTGAGGGGAGGGGAGAAGACTTCAGGGCTGTGTTGAGAGACACGACTTCAGCCTCTGAGCCGGTGGACAAACACACCGGTGAAAGGAGGCTTGTTCCAGCTTGGGGGCCGTGATCCTTGACACGAGTTTCCTCTGGCTGTGGAAACGTCCTCAGGCCCCACAAGGGACCTCTGGACCACCAGGGAGTACCCTCCAACCTAGTTAAGGAGCTTCTGGGACTTGCCAGCTGTTCACTGGGTGACCTGCAGGCCGCTCACCTGCCATTAATCAGAACCTTAACTGGCCGGTTGTTGACTTGCTTGTCATTTGCGTGACGATTCTGAAAAACAACACACAGCTAGAATCAGCCAAGCCATAGAGAGGGCACCCAAGACTGGCTATGATACAACCTGGCACCTGCCCAACCACCTTAGGTAAGTGCAGGATTTCAGGAGCCCTAAAAGCAGGGAATTCACCAGCAGGATGGCTGATGTCAAGGAAGTGGTGCCCTCCCTGGAGCATTTACTGCCCTTCCTCTCAAATCTTCACTGTTTGCATTGTCTGGACTTGGGTGGAGGCCAAGAGCAGCTGCCCTCCCTCCCTCTTTGGCCACAGAGGAAGTCTTGTCTGTTGCTGACACGGGAGATGGGTCCCAGCTGCTTTGGGATGAGACTGTTTACTCCGATGATTTCAATTTGGATTCAGGCCCAGCTTAGAGTTAATGTAGTTAGCCGGGCACTGGGAGCATTGCGTTGATGTGCATCGTCACCAGACTCTTACAACGTCATCCATGGCATCCTTGACTGCGGACACGGTCAGGACCAAGACCAGAGGCACCACTGTGGTGAACCAGGAGAGGGAGGAGATCTCAGGGATGAGCTGCAAAGAGAGAGAAACATTAGGATGCCCAGAAGGCTCAGGGGGATTTTCAACCGTGACCTGCCAGGCAGAGAGGTTAAAGAAGAGGCCAAGCCTGGGAATCAGCCTCCGGTTGCCATGAACGCGTCTATTCCGCTTTCTCTCTTCCTGCAGAGCACAAAGGAGCCGGCTAAGGAGGGGGAGCTGGTGGATTGCAAGAGAGCCGCCGAGTGTCCCTTGGAGAGGATTCGGGGACTGCTCTCTGCTGCCAAAGCAGAACCGCCACAGAAGCGGCTGAAGGGGACAAGGTGGTGGGTTCCAGGGTGTGAACAAACGGAGGGGAGCCAATGGGAGGTAGCCACCCAACCACTCAAGGGGAAGTTGTGTATGACTACGTGACTAATTGAAAGTCCCCCCAGGAAGGGGAGGCACAAAAGCCAGCCTACGTATGGTGCCGTGAAAAACTAAAAAAGAATGGAGCAGAAGGCGGGACCTATAGTTGTTGTGGTACACTTGACAGTTTGTCGGAAAACCGCCAAGCACCACTCCCCGGCTTGTGCTTGGAAAGCCAGAGAAGGCTGCAGCAGTGCATCTTCAACTCAGAAGAGACACAAAGACTCATCAGAACAAGCGAGGCAACTCTCCACAAACAAACATTAAAAGAGGCCCACCTCTTAGAGAGGAGTCGCACCCAAAGAGAGAGACTTGGCCGCTTACTGGACTTGTGGAAAGTAGGGAGGGCATCTAGCCTCAGGGAGCCTCCAGAAATGAAGGCAGATGAGAGATGTGCAACCGCAACACTTAGTGACAGCAATCCCTGCAGTCACAATTGTTGTTGTTAACTGGATCCCATTAGGTGAAGCAACTTCCTGGGAAGTCAGAAGGGAAGCTGGCAGGAAGTTGCAGCTCCCAGGCCTGCAGGCAGGGAAGTAAGTGGTGGCTGTTGCTGGGTGGGGGGAGGGAGGGAGGGAGCGAGTGAAGGGGGCAGGGAGGGTGCCCGAAAGGCGCAGCATGGGGAAGGTGCAAGGGAGAGTGTGCAAGAGGTGCCACAGAGGCTGGAGAGATTGTACCAGGTGGTGCAGTGGTCAGGGGATCTGTGGGTTGCAGGGAGGATTGGGGAGGGTGTGTGGGGTTGCACAATTGGCCACTGTAGTGTGAGTATTGAGTGAAGAGGGTCTAAGGGAGGGTGCACAAATGGGGGGGGGCTACACCAGCAAGTTGCCATCTTCCCTGCCAGTTTCCCCATTGCAAATTGGCAACCCATGAAACATGTGAATGGGTTGCCAAGAACCCGGATCAAGATTACAAGATTTGGGGGGTTCTGGGACAGCCACAGCTGTGAAGACCGAGTGTAACCATCATTCATTCAGCGCCATTTTAACCTGGTACAGTCACTGACTAAATGGTTGTAGGTCAAGGACAAGGGAGGGCAGCCCTGAAAGGCTCCGGAAGGAGCCAAGATCCAGGAGCTGTTCGGCCAACTTTTGTTCCTCAGAAGGCAAGGTGCCAGCCAGCGCATCCCGGGGCATTCTTGGGGTCCTCCCCAGGCGATGCCTGCTCTTTCAGGTGCCAGGGCCCCCTCCCTGCCCAGGCACACAGCAGAAGGGAGTCCAAAAGGAAGACTCACCTGCAAGATGAGCAAAACGAGGAAGTAGGCATTGGCGACGCGCTGGAATTGCTCGAAGAGGTTGAGAGGCAGGAAGGTGAACAGGTTGTACTTGGAGGTTTTAATGGAGTTTTTCTGTGGGCAGAAGATGACTGTGAGAAGGGTGGGAGTCGGGCAGCACTATTCACCCCCCCCAATGAAGCGCTGGAGGGCTGAGTGGGCAAGGAAGCCCCCCCTGAGGGTTTGGGTGGCAAAGAGGAGAGAAAGGGCATTGCCACCCCGAGCGCCCTGTTCCCACAGACCCTCGGCTCCCCTCTCTCCGCCACAGGGAGGGGTGGGTGGGTGGGTGGAGTGGGATCTGGTTACTTACAGCATAATCGAACTGCAGGTTGAAGGCCCGGTCATTTGCCCGCAGGCACCGCTCCTCCTCTGCAAGGCAAGAGGGGAGTTGGGTGCCAGGACTGGGAGGCTGAGGCAGCGGGTGGCAAGGCTGCCCCCCACCCCGCCTCTTGGCTGGGGTGGGGGGCATGATGATGCAACATTCAGGAGAGGAGGAGAGTGGGCAGACAGCTATGCCCCCTCCCAGGCAGCAGCCCTGGCTAGCTTTCAGCGAGCCTATTTCTCCCCCACCCCCAGTCAAGGGGTCCCTTCCCTATTGCCTGGGAGCCACGATGCCTTTTGGGGCCCAAATCTTGGGGTTTTCCTTGTTTACGAACACACGCACACACGCAGTCTGCCTCTGTGCAGCATGGGGGTACCTTCTACTTTCCTGAAGCTCAGGCCCACCCAGGAATTCCCACAGAGGGAGGGGGTACCAGGGGTGTTCACCTCTGCAAATCTTGCAGCAAGCTGAGTGGCAGTTACATTTAATAAACAAATTAATTAATTAAATACATTTAATAAACAAACAAAAAACCCACCTTGCCAGCAATGATGGGGTAGACTGGTGACTTCCTTGGGAAGCAGTGCAAAAAATGTGGGGAGGCCAGGGAGCAGGGGTGGGGGATGCCCATTGTGGCAGGGAGGGGTCCCATTGTGGGAGGAAGGTGTTGTGCCCCCCTGCTCAAGCAGTGCTGGGCAGGCCTCTTTGGGGAGGGGGAGGAAATACTATTCCTGTCCTATTGTTTCCTTTCGTTATATCCAATTAATATAGTTATTACATACTCATACTTATATATATGCTTATATATTGTATAGTTATTACATGCTTATGGTTATATATACTGTGTGACAAAATAAATAAATAAAAATAAATAAATAAATAAATTCAGTCGGGAATACTATTTCCCAGTCTGTTTACTGTTTCCAAGAGGCAACACAGGTCGCAGGAGTCTTGGGGTGTCATTTTGCTGCAGGGCCTGGAACAAGGCAAGCTTCCCCCTGTAGAACCCCCACAGCAGAGGGACTGTCCCAAGCCCATCGCAGGAGCCTGGGGCTAATTATCTCCTAGGACCAGCCTTATGGTTTCTGGACAAAATCTCCCCACTCATTTCTGGAAAGGCTGTGAAGTTAACCTACCCCCCCCCACCCCATACCCACAGCTGGCGTACCAGCCTTGAAAACCAGGGGGTGATGGGGGGTTGGAGCCATGGCACTGCCATGGCGACCGACCAAAGGAGGGTGTCAGGCTCTCTCTCAGGCAGCTTCACCCAAACGCCCTCCACCATGGTTCTCAACATGGTTCTGTCAGGGTTCCAAAGAAAGGAAAATATGGCCTCCAGAGCTGACAGGGTCACTGCTTAACAAAAGAGAACAAACATTCAGCTGCTTTTTTGCTGTTCTGGGAGACGAGAGACGGATCTGATGATGACGCATTGACTGGCACAAGCTTGATGGACCCTTCAAATGCAAAGGTGCTTCTAGGGAGCCTGAGGGGGTATCACCCCAGCCTCGCCTGGCTTGCTTGGTTATTGAGGGTGAGTTTGTAAAAGTAATCAAGCCAGCAGAAAGAGTAAAGACTTAGAAAGATCATGAAGCTGAAGTCTGAGGATGGTGGGTGCCCTGCAGATTTGCTAGAGGAGTCAAAAACGATGCTCAGGCGCCTGCAGACTCCTGCGGGAGGAAGACCGTAAGGGGGGGGAGCAGCCAGGGAGGCTGAGGACCCTTCCAGCAGCACCGAGCAGTCCCAGGTGGAGGAGGCAAAGGACACGCCCGGAGTGGGAAAGAAGGAAGCCGTGTTCCCTTCTGTGGCTTTTGCCTGGCCAAAATGGTGCCTGGTGGGACTCTTTGCAAAAGGACTTGAGGGCTGCGTCAGGCATGGGGCCGGGCTCCTGCAGAGGGGGTGAGTGGGAGGGGGCTGGGGGTCATGATCCTTCCAAATGATCTGGCAGAGAAGCACAATAAAAGAATGTTCACATCCAGCTGCTGGGAAGTCGGCCATCCAGCTTTTAGCTGAGAGGATAAAAACACGCTGTTCTGTTCTGCTCTGCTCCATCTCACCCCGATGGTTTGGTTCTCTGCTGGAAGAACATCTGGACAGAGAGAATAGACTCCTAGAGCTGGAAGGGATCTTGAAGGTCTTTTAGTCTACCCCCTGCACAAGCAGGAAACCATACACCATTTCAGACAGGTGGGTGTCCAATCTCTTTTTAAAAGCCTCCAGTGATGGAGCACCCACTTCTGGAGCCAAGTTGTTCCACTGATTACCATATTTTTTGCTGTATAAAACGCACTTCCCGCCCAAAAAACGTGGGTGGAAATGTCTGTGCGTCTTATACAGCGAATGTTGCTGAAGCCCCACTGGCCCCCACCCTTCGGCCTTTGCCTTCCAGCAACTTGCCTCCTTGCAGCAAACAGCGAACAGCCTGGTCAGCTTCAGCACAGCCTGGCTTAGCACGAGCAGCCGATTGGTGGTTGGATCAGCCTCCCGCCTATAAGCTGTTCCAGGCTGTGGGATTGCCACTGCCCATTGCTGCTGCAGCCGCCTATCCCCATTGTCTGGAACGAGCCAAAAATGGGACGCATGGCTGAAAATGGGACACATGAAGGTGGTGATAGGTGACAGTGGCAATGGGCGGTGGCGATCACCACCCATTGCCGCTGCAGCCTGGAACAGCTGATAGGCCATATTCCGGAAGGCCGATCTAACCGCCAATCAGCTGCTCGTGTTAAATCAGAAAGTGCTGAAGCTGACTAGGCTGTTTGCTGTTTGTTGCAAAGAGGCAAATTGCTGGGAGGCAGAGTAAGATTTTTTTTTCTTGTTTTCCTCCCCAAAAGCTAGGTTCATCTTATAGTCCGGAGCGTCTTAAAGTCCAGAAAATACGGTAATGATTTTAACTGTGAAGGAAATAACACCTTAATTCTAGCTCTGATTTCTCCTGGATTACTTTCTAGTCATCGCTTCTTGTTTTGCCTCCAGGTGCTTTAGAGAATAGTGGACCCCCTCTTCTCTGTGAAGCGTCTCATGCATTGAAAGACAGCTATTGTATCACTCCTAATTTTTCAGAAGAGAAAGCAGCTTCTAGAAATGTGACTGGGAGGGAGGCAGAGAACTCAGAACCATTGTATCAGGGGTGAAATCTACAAATTTTTGCTACCTGTTCTGTGGGTGTGGCTTGGTGGGTGGGTGTGTCCTGTGACTGAGTGGGCGTGGCCAACTCAATGTCCCTCACAGCCATGCCCACTCAGTCACAACCCCCCCAAGCCACGCCCACAGAACCCAGTAGGAAAATTTTTTAAATTTCTATTCTGCCTTTTCCCTTTCTGCGAGAGCGAGATGCCTGCATCTGAAGCCTCTCCACCCACTTGCCACCTGCTCGCCACCTGTTCTCCCTTCACCTTGGATCGGGGCCCGGGGCCCAGGGATTCACCATTCCCCGAGGCCCCGGAGCCGCCACCTGCCTCAACAGGGTCAGGGAATGCAGCATTCCCCAACTCTGGCCTTTCTCCGGAGCTACCGCCCACTCGCCCTTCGCCTTTGGTCAGGGCCCAGGGCCCAGGGACACCCCATTCCCTGAGGCCCCGGAGTTGCCACCTGCTCACCGCCTGCCTCAACCGGGTTGGGGAATGCACCGTTCCCCGACACCAGCCTTGTCCCGGAGCCGCCGCCCGCTCTTCCTTTGCCACGCGGCATATACTTACTTTCCTCCAGCGGCTGGCTGCCGGGAAAGGCAAGCGTCCAAAAGTTACCGGAGTTGCTCTCCTTTTTTTTTTATTGAAAAAGTTTTAAAAAACAAAAACATTTTCCCCCTTTTTTTCCCCTTCCCCCCTCACAACCCCCTTCCCCCCCCTCTTCCTAGGTCAATCACAAGGTATTGTTATACATAGACCAAACACAGAGTAAGATTTTCCCTTCTAATCCAATTAACCTCATCTGAGTCTTTTCATTTCCTAAACTCCCCCATTACATTCTAAAATAATACATCCTAATTATTCAAAGGCAATCTGATATCTCTTAATCTGATATCTGTTTTGTAAATAATCAATCCATTTTTTCCATTCAATTAAATATCTTTCCTGCGTATTGTCTTTCAAAAAGCCTGAGATTTTGGCCATCTCAGCCAAGTTAGTAACTTTCAATATCCATTCTTTTATTGTAGGTAATTCTTTTTTCTTCCAATATTGTCCAATCAGCAGCCTTGCTGCTGTTATTAAGTTCAAGATCAATTTAGTCTCAGTCACTGTACAATCCGTTATAATTCCCAAGAGGAAAAATTGCGGCAGGAACTTTATCTTCTTCTTCAAGACATTTTGAATAATCCACCAAATTCGTATTCTTAAATTGCTCTCCTTGAATATGCCGCCTTGTTCTATGCGCTGGCTGTGCAAGCCACACCCAACCTGCCGCTGATAAATAAATGAAATAAACGGTGTGCGCTTGCGCAGCCGGTGCATGGAACAAGCAGCAATGGCGGCGGCATATTCAAGGAGAGGAACTCCAGTAACTTTTGGACGCTTGCCTTTCCTGGCAGCCAGCCGCTGGAGGAAAGTAAGTATATGCCGCGTGGTGAAGGAAGAGCGGGTGGCGGCTCCGGGGCAAGGCTGGTGTCGGGGAATGGTGCATTCCCTGGTCCAGTTGAGGCAGGCGGCAAGCAGGTGATGGCTCTGGTGTCTCAGGGGAATGAGGCATCCCTGGGCCCTGACCAAAGGCGAAGGGTGAACGGGCGGCGAGCGGGCAGCGAGTGGGCAGCAGCTCTGGGGAAAGGCCGGAGTCGAGGAATGGTATATTCCCTGACACGATTGGGGCAGGCGGCAGCTCTGGGGCCTCAAGGAATGGGCCCCGGACCCTGACCGAAGGGTGAGCAGGTGGCGAGCTGCCTTCCCGGTGTCCCGGTATCCAGCTTGCGAAGGCTGGACAGTGGGCCGTGGACTGGTTCGGGAGCATGGCCAGCCAGCGATTGCTACCGGATCGGCGAACCAGACCCAATCTCTGCTACCTACTCACCTGATCCGGTCTGATCCGGTAGCATTTGACCCCTGCATTGTATCATATCTTTCAAAAATCCCAGAACACCGGGGGGACTACCAGAGGATTGGAAAAGAGCTGATGCGGTTCCCACCTTCAACAAAGGGGAAAAAAACCCACAGACCCAAGAAACTACAGACCAGTCAGCCTAATATCAATACCTGGGAAGATACTGGGGGGAAAAAATAAAAAAACAGATCAGTGAGCATCAAGAAACAAATAAGTTAAACTGGTAGCCAGCATGGTTTTGTTAAAAACAGATCATACCAAACCAATTTTATTTCATTCTTTGACAAAGTGACTAAATTAGTAGATCAGCAAAATGCTGTGGACATAGTATATTTAGACTTCAGCAAGGCATTTGACAAAGCAGACCACAACCTACTTCTTGTTTAACTAGAAAAATGTGGGATAGACAGCATCACCACCAAATGGATGTGTAACTGGCTGACAAACTGTACTCAACAAGTAGTCCTTAACGGTCTTACATCCACAAGGCAGGAAGGAAGCAGAGGGGTAACACAAGGTTCCGTCTTAGGCCCAGTACTCTTCAATATCTTCATAAATAATTTAGATGAGGGAATAGAAGGGAAATTTACCAATTTTGCAGATGACACTAAATTGGCAGGAATAGCTAACACCAGTGGTGGGATTCAGCCAGTTTGCACCCCTTCAGGAGAACCGGTTGTTAACTTTCTGAGCAGTTTGGCAAACTGGTTGTTGTAAGAAATCATTAGGGCAGAGAACCGGTTGTTAAATTACTTGAATCCCACCCCTGGCTAACACCCTTGATCCAAAAAGATCTTGACAGACTTGAACAATGGGCCCCATCCAACAACATGAAATTTAATGTAGAGAAAAGCAAAGTTTTACACCTGGGCAGAAAAAAAGCAAAGGTACAATTACAGATTAGGCAAAACCTGGCTCAAAAACAGAAACTGGGAGAGGGACCTTGGAGTCCATGGGGATGGTTGTTTAAACAAGAGTCAGCAACGTGCGGCAGCAGCCAAAAAAGCTAATACAATCCTTGGTTGTATAAACAAGAGGCACAAAATCAACATAAGTATTAGTACCTCTTCATAAAGCCTTTGTAAAACCACACTTGGAATACTGCATCCAATGTTGGTATCACATTACAAAAAAGATGTTGAGACTTTGGAAAAAATGCAAAGAAGAGCAGCTAAAACGATTAAAGGCCTGGAAACTAAAACATAGGAAGAACTGTTGAAGAATTTGGATTTGGCTAGTCTAGAGAAAAGAAGGACTAGTTGGGGACATGATAGCAGCATTCCAGTATTTGAGGGGCTGTCACAAAGAGGAGGGAGTCAATTTATTTTCTAAATCACCTGAAGGATAAAAACAATGGATGGAAACTAATCAAGGAGAGAAGCAACCTGGAACTAAGCAGAAACTTCCTAACAGTGAGGACAATTAACCAGCGGAACAGCTTGCTACCAGAAATTGTAGGTGCTGTATCACTGGAGGTTTTTTTAAGAAGTCTTGACAGTCACTTATTTGAACTGATATAGGTTCTCCAGCTTGAGCAGGGGGCTGGACTAGAAGGAAGGGACCTTGGAGGTCAGATTCAGAGGTCTGTTAGTGCTGAAACACTGTGTGGGTCTTCATCCAACATCAATGTCCAACTGTAATGAGCACAAGGTGGGGGGGCAATGCCCAGAGCCCCCCCGATCGGGGTTTCCGTCTCCAGGACCATGCAGGTACTCAGCACCCCCTTTTTCAAAGGAAAGGTCTCCTTTCCTTTGAAGTTCCAGGACTGCCCTGCCTCACTTTTAAACTTAGCAGAGCCCAAATCGATCGATAGTGGTCCCAGTGTGGCCAGGAAGAGCTCCTCCCCATGCAAACTCTGCCTCAGGAAGGAGGTGAACGGAATTATTATGCTGCTGCTTGTAAGAGTCCCCAAAATAGCACAGAGGCCCGTGGGAGAGGAAGAAGTCCGGCCACTCTTCCATTTAAGGTGCCGACAACTCCTTTGTTGCTCCCGGCCATGTCTTCCATGGCAACTGGTAGACTTCCACTCAGTGGTGGGATTCAGTCAGTTCGCACCACTTCGGGAGAACCGGTTGTTAACTTTCTGAGCAGTTCGATGAACTGGTTGCTGGAAGAAATCATTAAGGCAGAGAACCAGTTGTTAAAGTACTTGAATCCCACCGCTGCTTCCACTCCCAGCATTCCTCAGCCAGCCATGAGTTGAAGGTGTTCTAGGTGGCTTGCAATACTTAAAAAACCACCGGGGGGGGGGCATTCCTTCCCCCTTGCGCAGGGGTTCACAGAACATGCCGGTGGGAGAAAAAAGGGATCCAATCATTTTACTACCACAATGTCCAGGAAGGGATTCCACTGACTTCCAGGGGATCAAGGCCGCTCTCCACGGAGCAGTCAATCATTAGTCAGGTTTCACAAGGGCACTGCACTCCACTGTAAGCCTCAACTAGATCATGCAACAACATGGGAAAACACAATGTTGGCACACTCGGAGGCACACTTCTCTAATACATCAGCAGTTCCCATGCTGGTCCAGTGGCCCTCCCAAGTCCAGTTTCAGCAGCCCCCGTGGCCCCTCCACCAGCCCCCAGGCCCCAGAGGCAGAACTGGGTCTCTTCAGCTTCCAATAAGCGACGGCCTTCAGCCCTTCCAGACCATCTCTGGCCGGCCTGCTCAGAGGCCTGACCTGCCTGCAGATTCCCTAGCGAGCACTTTCAGAGCAGGCTGGCAGCTCCCCCGGGACCCAGCGCCCACATAGCCATCTGTCCCCATCAGCTCCCCCAGGACCAGACAAGCTTTTTGGCAGGGGGCGGAAATTAGGGAGGTCCCAGGTCCTCACGGCCAGGAGATTCAAACCCCTTTTGTGGTTTGTGTCTCTGGTGTCATGAATTCACACAGAGAGGAACGCCCACACACACAGAGGTATCCAAAGATGGGAGAAGACACATTCAGACAAGCAGAGGAATCACCACCCACCTGTCCGTGAGGAAAGCAGGGCTGGAATCCCATCCAAGGGATTTTGGAGTTTCAACTCCAGCAATGAAGACGGGTGAAATCTGGAAAAATCCCAGGATTTTCCTCCTTTTGGTGGCTGGTCCAACATGGACCTCCCAGGCCAGCCCCTGAATAGGCCTGCCCCACCTGTACTCTCCCCAGCACTGCAGGGGGCACAGACCCCAACAGCCTCCTGGCTTCCCCCCTCCTGAACTGACCCACAGGAAATATGGGGGAGGGGTGTCCCACACGCTTGAAGAGGGGTGACCTATGGGAAGCTGCCGGTCCTGCTTGGGAAGGCGTGAGAGGAGAACTGTCCTGCCCCCTCTCTCTCTCCCCCCCACCCCCCCCGCCCCTTGCCTCCTTGCCCCCCCCACTGCATTTCTGCAAAGAGAACCTGAGTGGGTTGGGGGGCATCTCTGGGAAGGAAGAATCAGCCCTGAGTTGAGACCGGACATAGCTGTGGCCTGCCCCTCGCTAGAGCCCAGGGGTCAAGGGGGGGAGGGAACCCCCAAGGAAATACTTGGAAGGAGCTGGCAACCTCTTTTCTGCCTTGTTGGGGTTGCCAACCGGCAGCCCCCTCCCCCCCTCCCCCACAGCCAAAGGCCCAGCCCACCCACCCCAAGCCAGGGATAGGGAGGGGGCTTCCCCTTAGGCCAAGGAACAAGAGGGGTTTTCCAAGTGGGGACCTTCCAATCCGCTTGCCTCCAGGGAGAGTCCTTGGCTGGGCTCATCCTTTCCAAAAGAAAAGCAGGAAACCAACTGGCTGCTTTGGCTGGGCTGGGCTGGGGCAGCAGGAGGCTGTGCGGGAAACCACAGAACTGCTTGTCGTTTTGGCCAAGAACCCTTTGGGAGGAAGGCAGATGGCTGCGATGGCCAGAGGGGAAGCAGGGAGTCCTCCCCCTTGCTGGCTTCCAAAAGACTTTGAGGGTCGGGGCTACCCCAGGGGTCCCTTCCAAGGGTCTCTGCCCCAGCCTCGGAGAGTGCCCTTCTGGGCGAGGACCATGAGCATCATCTCCTCCATGGACCCCTAGCAAGGTGGGCCCAAGATGGACTCTGCCCTCCCTTCCCATGGCACAAATGGGGCCAGAGTAGAGCTGGGGCTCCATATTCCTATTTGCTGACCCCCAGCGTCTTTTGGCACAGAGGTCATCTGGGAAGGGCAGACCAGCAGCCTCCCCCCCTTCATGCTGCCCCCTCTTCCAGATTAATGAAGGCTCAGGCGGGGTCTTGGAGGGGGGCAGAATGGGTCTTTCCTCCCTTGCCCGCCACCTCCCCTCCAAGCTCACCGCTTCCTGGGGCTGTGCTCAGGGTTCTCGACCTGGGACCCTCCGGAGAGGTCATGCCCAGCCTGCCACTGGTGCCCCAGGCAGTGGAGGCCTCCAGCGGGGGGACCGCATGGTCAGCACAGCGGCCAGCTGGTTCAGCCCGGAGTGGGCGGGGGGGATGGGTGCTGCACCCACACTCTGGGGAGCAGTGAGGGTTTGCAGGGGGAGGGGCTGGAATGCTGTGGAGAATCCTAGGGAGAGTCGGTTGGTGACAGTTGGAGGGAGAGGAGGCTCAGCCGGGAGATGGAGGGTGGCTATGCTGCCTGAAAGTGGGCAGCAGGCACACCGGGCCCCAAAGGCCCCCAAATGAGGGGGCAAAGGCCTTTCTATCAGTGGCTCCCGGGTCACACAAGCCAGGGATTTCCTCCTGTGGTTTAGCCCACGAAGAAATCTGCTTCCATGGCTCTTGGGCTCTCCCACTTTTCAGCCCCATCCAGGGGCAGGACCAGCTCCTAGCAGGTGCCCCTTTTAGAAAGCAGAACGAGGGTCCTGAAACGACGAGAGCCCTTACACACCGCTGCCCATTTCTGCTGCTTATGTGCAGCAGCTAAACCCCAGAGTGGGACGCTTGGCCCTTGTTTGTCTCAGGAGCCTGAAAAATCTGGGATCAGCCAGGAATACCAGCAACAGATCCCTGGGCACACGGGGGTGGATGGGGGCAGAGCTGCTTTGCACCAGGGCTGGCATGGTCCCAAATCACTTGTGACCACTTCCTCTCTGCCAGCCTTAAAGGCTGCCCTGGACAAAGCAAGGCGTGACTCAAACAACATGCCCCTTTCCTGGCTCCCTCCAACACGGCAGGACAAGGAGCCGAGTCCCTGATGCGGAAGGAGCCAGGGGAGGGGGAGGGGAAGGAGGGCTGGCTGCAGTCCAGGAAGCCCCCAAAGAGGCTTTCCGGGTATTGGCCTGGGCACCCTTTGCATGCGCTGGCACTGAAATGGATCCCTATTCCTCAAAAACACTTGATTCACGAGTGAGGTCCTATTTCCTGCAAGATGAAGAGCCCCCCCCCCTCCACTGGGGTCCAGTCCCCCCAGACACCTCAAGTGCTGGGGGCAGTAGGATTAGTTTCCCCATCTATTTTTAATGCATCACTTTACGGTTTGACAGGAAACTCTTCATGTACAAATCCAACTTTCTAGTTGTGCCTCCTGCATTTTGATGGAGGTTTGCAAAAACAAAGAAATAAAAACCCCAAAAATGCTTTTGTGGGGTTGGAATTCTTGAGACAAGACCCTCTGCAGATCTGGCCCCACCACCCCTCCTCTTGCAGGCAGGACCATCCGAGGAGGAGGAACTGCCATCTCCCCCCCCCTCGCCACTTCCCTGGCATTTGCAGGGGGTGGAGCTGGGGGCAAAGAATGGCTACCCTTCAGGGAAGGATTTACCTGCCCATTTAAGCAACACCTGCCAATGCCACGGGCTTCAGGTGACTGGCCACACGGGGCTTCTGACGTTCCCAGTGGCTCAGCAGCCACAGAGAGGGAGGGGAGGCCTGAGGCTTTGGGCTTGCAGAGCCTGCAGGATGTGAGGGAGGCGAGGAAGGTGTCACAGAAGCTCCAGCCCCCTGCCCCCCTTGGGGGCCCTGCAGAGCCCAGGAATGGGGCCACACCATAAGCTCCTGCTCCAGAAGCAGCTCAGGAGCCAGCAGTTGTGGGGTGGCTTCCCCTTGGGCTCTTGGGGTCCTGCTTGTGGGAGTCTGCTTCTCATGAAAAGAAGGCTCTCTATGGGAGGGAGGGCCTCCTCTTTTGGGTACCCCCATTGGGAAGAGGGCTCCCCAGTTCCTGCTTGTAAAATCTAGCTGCAGAGGAGGCCAGGCTGACCCTGCCCATCCTTCTGGGAGGCCTTCACACCAGCCCCACAAGGAAGGACATGGAGGAGTCATCAGGGCATCTGTTCTGCTCCCCTGGACATTTGACCAGAACAGCAGCGGGGTGAACTGGATCCCCTGGCAAACCTCTGGGTGACTTTGAGCAGAGCCAGGAGGAAGGCACTTGGGGTTGCCACTCAGGGTTTGGCCTGGGGCAAGCACGGCCACAGCCCTCTGGGAGGAAACGGGGCTCTTGCAGGCGGTGGCGATCCGTGTGAGCAAAGGTTGCTGTCCTTGCAGCGTGGAGCAAGCGAACCTGGGAACCGCAAGGGCATTGCCCTGCTCTCCACCTGTTCTGTGGGGCTTCCTCAGCGGATCCTGCAAACTCAGATTCTCCCAGGCCTTGCTGGCCTACAAGTGGCTCATGATCCCCCTATCCCACCTTGGCTTTCACCTACGCACATGACGCCCAGGGGAAGGGCCTGACTCTGAGCTTCTGCAGAGCTTCTGGATGATGGAAGACAACGGAGGAAGGCCTGACGGAGCATCCTGCCACATTCCTGATGGAGAGGGCAAAGTCCAGGACGATGTTCAGAGAAATAGAAATACTCTGCATGCGCATGCACACACACACTGTACTCATTAAGTAGTTCTTAATGGTACTACATCTACATGGAAAGAAGCAAGCAGTGAGGTACTACAAGGTTCCGTCTTAGGCCCAGTAGCAATAGCACTTAAACTGATATCCCGCTTCGCAGTGCTTGACAGCCCTCTCTGAGTGGTTTACAGCACACGGTCCCCAGCAATCTGGGTCCTCATTTTACCAACCTTGGAAGGATGAGGGAATAGAAGGGGAACTCATCGAATTTGTGGATGATACTAAGCTGGCAGGAATAGTCGTCAACGCCCTGGATGATAGGCTCAAGATTCAGATGGATCTCCACAGACTTGAACACTGGGCCCTATCTAACAAAGCAAAGGCAGCAGTGGGGATCCTGGAGGGGGGGCAGCTTTCTTCACTCACCCTTTGAGGTCTTCCTGTCCACGGATGGCGCAAAGAATGGCATCCCGCCAGCAGCCTCCACCAGCGCAGGCTCAGCTCCTGGGTCAGAAGAAGGGACGTTACTGGGGGAAGTTTGTGGGTCCTCTTCTCGCGCCGGAGGAGGGAAGCAGACACGGGTCACCTGGCAGGTCCGATTACGCAGCTGCCCGTCTGTCGCCAGCTGGCCAGGCCTGTGAGGAGCAGGTGGCTTGCGCTGGGGCCGCTCAAGAGAGAGCGAGTGTGTGTGTGTGGGGGGAGGGCTACCTGGCCTGACTACTCCAGATGAGGAAAGGGGGGGGGTTCTCACCTGGGTGCCAGTCCAGCCCCACTTGCCAGCAGCAGGTGCAGGAGCTCTTTCTGGGCCAAGTGGGGAACATCCATCCATCCAGCCCACAGGCCCATGGCTGCTCCTCCTGCGATCCAAGCCCCCCTGCTGGCACACCCACCCACCACGTCCCTGTGAGCTCTCCCTCCCAGCAGCCATCAGGGATGTCCAAGAAAAGCCCTCACCCCGGTCCTTTTGGGACGCAGTGAGGGGCAGCCCATGACCAGTGAGGCTGCTGGTTGGGATGCATTAAACTGCCCTTCCTGACCTCCAGCCTCACATCCCTGGCCTGGCACTTCTGCCCCTCTGCCTCACCAGCGCCCAGCAACCATTAATTGCTTAATAAAAACGGGAGCATAGGTGATGGGTAGATAGAAATGCACATGCTACTTATTTATTTATTCAATTTCTATAGTCATCCATCTCAAAGCAGTGACATAAGACCATTAAAAACAGTTACAGCATATTATATGGCAGTTGAGAAAGAAAAGGTCACCTTCCTTTCCCCATCTCTGCCTTTCCCCCTTCCCTCCTGCTCCCCACACATCCCTGACCCCACAACATGTTTAAAGATTTTTTTGGGGGGTGGGGTCAGTGCAGGTTGCCAGGGAAAATACACGTGAGACTGTTAACAATATGACCTCTCATCAGTATTTTAAAAGAACTGGAAAATATTTCACCTACAACTTTCTTAATTTTTTCCTTGAAAACATTTTGCTTTTCAATCCAAGAAGCTTCTTAGTTTAGTTCAAGGGGAAAAAACTGCCAGAGAATCCAGATGCCTTTTGGAAAAGCATGGCCTGGAGAGTTGAGAATCTCCAGAGACATTTCATCCACAAAGCCAATTTTTTCCCCCTTTGTCAATATACTGAAGTGCCTTTTCAACCTTCCTAATCAAGAGAAACCCATGGAGTCCTGGAGTTGAACGTGGTTCCTGAGACCAGCTGGCCCAGGGGTTTCAAAGAGAGCCTCTTCGCATAATGCACCACCACGCTGTATCCTGTGCTCCGGAGACAATGGCATCGATGACACATGATGTGTATCCACAATTCCCACTGAAAATCCGAGGCAAGTCTGTCTTTCTGGGGTTGCAAAATTTCCTTGGCAATTTGTCACATGTGAAAAGCCTACAATTCTAGATGTCCTCAAACCTTCCAAAAACCAAGGAAGGGGCTGCCTGAGGTCATGTCCAACCTCAGCTGACATTGATCTCAAATGGTTAACAAACTTGAGGATTTCAAGCCCAAACAGAAAAAGAATAGAAAAATAGGATGTGGTCAGGCCGGATCAGTTCGCTTCGACTCTGAACATCAACAGCAGGACAGAGAGCAAAGAATCTTCCTTAAAGACTCCCTGAGTGGATTATTCAAAATGTACTGAAGAAGAAGATAAAGTTCCTGCCACAATTTTTCCTTTTGGGAATTATAACGGATTGTACAGGGATTGAGACTAAATTGATTCTGAATTTAATAACAGCAGCAAGACTGTTGATTGGACAATACTGGAAGAAAGAAGAGATACCTACAATAGAAGAATGGATACTGAAAGTTACTAATTTGGCTGAGATGGCTAAAATCTCAGCTTTTTTAAAAGACAATACGCAGGAAAGATATTTAATTGAATGGAAAAAATGGATTGATTATCTACAAAATAGATATCAGATTAAGAAATATCAGATTGCCTTTGAATAATTAGAAAGTTATTTTATGTAATGGGGAGGGGGTTGGGAGATGAAAAGCTTTGGATGTGGTTATTTGGATTGGAAGGGAAAATTTTATTCTATGTTTGGTTTATGTATAACAATACCTTCTGATTGACCCGGGAAGCCGGGGGGGGGGAGGGAGGGGGAAGGGGGTTTTTTGGGAGGGAGGGGGGAAAAAGGGGGAAAAATGTTTTTGTTTTTAAAAACTCTTTCAATAAAAAAAAAAAGACTCCCTGAGGTGCTCCCCCATCCTTACCTGTCCACCTATCTGTCTGTCTGTCCATTCTTTGTATTAAACTCAGTTTAAGATCAAATGTAACTAATTTTACACCCTTTAAAGCATCCTCAC
Organism: Ahaetulla prasina; assembly: GCF_028640845.1. Classification (NCBI taxonomy): domain Eukaryota; kingdom Metazoa; phylum Chordata; class Lepidosauria; order Squamata; family Colubridae; genus Ahaetulla; species Ahaetulla prasina. Next base: position 303,791,596 of record NC_080540.1, on the reverse strand, counting down.
ACTGCTTTACAAGAACGGGACCTATGAGCTGGTTGTCCCCAAGGTGACATAGTTAATTTCAATTCCATCATCTTCCTTCAACATCTTCTAGAAATACAAGTGAGCTTCAGAGTCTGAATGGATCCCTCTGGGACCCCTCAGGCAAGCTGCAAGTCCAACTGCCCCACCGGTCAGATGCCAGGAGCCACTTTGGACATGGCTTCAGTTCTTTAAGCTCTTTTGTAAAGAGCTGCTTACCCCCCACCCCCCATCCCCCACCCGATCTATCAGGTATTTTAAGAGAGGTGTTACTGTATAATGTAAAAGCCTTCAGAGCAGAAGGGTCAGCCCTAGATCCATCACCCATCAGCCTGAAGTAAACACTTCGTTTTCTAAATTTCTCCTCCACCCACCCCAAAAATCAATGCTAAAAATAAACGCTCAGGGATAACCCTGAAATGACGGAAAATGGGATCCTCCTTTGACAAGAATAGCTAACATCATCCCTTGGCAGGAGGAGGGGGTTCCTCCTAAAAGGCCTGCAGAGCCTCTCCCTGGCAAAGCAAGTAACCGATGCTTGGGAATCAGCCTGGCATCATGATGAGTGACCATCCAAGTCCCACCGGCCAGGCTTCAAGAGCCAGTTGCCTTTAGCCTGTGTGGATGCCACCATCTGCAGGAACTGGACAGCAACCAGCACCATGAAAGCAGCAGAAAACCCTCCGGCCACAGCTTTTGCCCCTGCCTGGTTCAGGGGAGGGGAGCCGCAGGGCCCCAGTAGCCCCAGGTCACCACTGACAGCTGGGCAACAACCGGGTGGAGGAGGCCCTTGACCAGAAAGCGTTGCACCATCAGATCCTGTGCTGGCAGGGAAGAGGAGGAAGTTGCACCCGGTTGCCTTCTGCTTCCCCTTTATCTTGGGAAAGGGGGTCACCGGCTCACGCCCTGGGCAAGCCGCTCCACACAATCCAATCCCTCCCCGTCCCGGGATCAGGGGATCCCCCTCTGGCGAGGCGGCTAGCCCGCCTTGCTCTGCAGTGCTGGCCCTCCGGGCAGGCACCCGGGACCGAGGGACACGTGGGGCGCTTTCGCAAGGCTGCCCAGCGCCGCTCCATAGATGGAAGCACAGCGGCTCTCCGCAACCTCGGGAGGGAGGAGCCGCTGGCTGAAACAGGCTGGGCAGCCAAGCGGGGCGTGGGGGGGGGATCTTCTCCCAAGAACATCAGGAGCTGCAACCGGCAGCGGGGTGGGGGTGGGGATGCCAGCTGGGGACAGAATTAGCGCGTGGCCGGGGGTGTGTGTGCTGCGGTCCCTGGCATGTGCTCCGGAGCGCAGCAGCAGCCCTGTGGGGTGGGGGGGGAACAGATGGGCGCCGCTCCCGGCCTTCGGGCCACATGGCTGAAGTCCTGAAAGGTCCCCGCTATCTGCACTGCCAGGCGAAGGAGGGCAGGGGACAGGACGGCGGAGGACGGCGGGGAGAGGGATGCGGAGGGGTCGCCCAGAGGGAGCCCGGCTAGTCCGGCCGTCGAGCTGGGAGCTCGTCTCGGGCTGCGCGGGCTCGCCAAGGCCGGATTCTCCGGGGACCAGAGAGGAAGCGGCCGGCGCCGGGGCCGCCCTCGTCAGCCCAGCCAAGCAGCGCGGCGGGAGAGGAGTGCGGGCGGCCCAGGGGCTCCGGCCCCTGGAGACAAACCAAGATCCGTTACTGCCCGACGGCAGTCCCGGAGCGTGGCCGGCCGGTGCCTTCTACTTAAGAGAGACCGTCACTGCCCAAAGCCGTCCTCCGCCCCGCTCCCGTCTACGAGCAGCCTTCGGGGGTGGGGGGAGCAGAAGCGCCCACTACGGCCCCTCCCTCCCCCCGCCACGGCTCGCTCCCCAGGCGAGGGCCGGAGGGGCCTTCAGGAAAAGGCGCTGTGCCCCGAGGCCCCCGCGAAGCTGCGCTCCGGATGCCCGCCGGACCCCGCCCCGCCCCCGCGCATCAGCCCCCCACCCCAGGGCGAGGTCGGCGGGTGCCCCGTTGGCCAGGGCAGCGGCCCTTCTGGGGAAGCGTCTCGGGACCCCCCGCCCCCCACTACTCCTGGCAGTCCGGCGGCCGCGAGGCGGGTCGGGTGTCGCTTACCGTCGGTGGCTCTGCCTCTGCCCCATCCAGGCACCGCCGGTCCGCCCGCGCTCCGCTCCGTTCGGCTCTGGGCGCTGCTGCGGGACGGCGCTGGCAGAGCTCGGCCCGGCTTGTCGCCTCCTTAGCAGCCGCTTCTCCGGGGCCCGGGGCGGGCAGGCGCGTCCTCGGCTCTCCTCCGCCCCTAAGCTCAGCTCGGGGTGGGAAGGCGACGGGCCGGTGCTTTCGCTGCTTCCTGTCGATAGGAAAAGCTTTCGCTTCCTTCGCCGCCGCCGCCGCCGCCGCCGAGCGCTGAGCGGGCGCCAAGGCCGGAACGAAGGCCAGCAAGCGGGCAGGGTCGGGGCCGGCCGAAGGCAGTGCGGGGGCGTCCGGAGGTCCTGCCGAGAGACGCTCGCCCCGCTCTCTGCTGCCTTCCCGTGCATGTTGGGGGCTGCGGGGCGTCTTCTACAGCCCAAGAGATGGAGTTCTGAAAGAAGCGCAACTGCCCACTGGAGATCAGGGTCTGCATTGCCCGGACAAAGGAAGCCCCCCAGGCCGAGGGGGTCCCACAACAGAAACTGGAGGGGGGAGCCACCAGAGGAATGCACAGATGCTGGGGGGGGCACTCCTCACCCCCCCTTCATGTTCACCAGCCTGGAGCAAAGAAGGGGGGAGCGGGTGTCAAACAGGAGACCCTACAGGGGAAGGGAGGGGGGGCAAGGGGCGCATGAGTGGCGGGGGAGGGTGCTCAGTGCCTGGCATATGGGGGCAGCTTCTGTTCTTTGCCTTGCGTGAACTTGTGGCCAGTGATCGCAGGAGACCTGTTGATTGAGCCAAAGCAAGGCAACCCCAGCAGGTGAGAAACCACAAGTGGAAAGACTAGACATGAGACCCCCTTGAGAGCCTCCCCACCCCCGCAGATCCTTTCACCTCCCCCTCAGGCTGATCTTCTGGGGATCACCTGCCCCCCCACCCCATGCTGGCTGCCTGGGCACCTGCCTCTCCTCCCCGCAGCAGCTGAGAGAACAGGCTACCCGTGGCGAGAGGCCTGGCTGAGGCTGCCTGGCCTGGGCTTCTTCCAGGAATGGCTGATGCCTCCTCGGGGCTCTGGGCCCCCCTCACAGTGGGCCTCAGAGCACCCTTGGTGAGCTGCAGGGAGCTTCCCATCGGAGACCATCAGGGGGTCCGTCTCAGGCAAGAGTGGCCAATAAAGCCGGGGGGGGGGGGGATGGAGTCATTGGCCTGCCTTCAAGCCGCACAGAAATTAAATTCCCTTTTGGAAGCAGCACGCCTCCTACGGCCTCCAGCTGGGGCGGCCCTGAAAAGGCAGCAGCAGCAGCAGCAGCAGCAGGCTTGGCCAGGTGGGGGTCCTGGACCCCTGAATCTCCTCTGGTTTGAATCTTCCGAGATCTCCGAGGGTTCCTGTTTCCTTCCCAGAAGCTGCCGTTTGCAGGTGCTCTTCACTCAATGGCCCCCCATTCAGCAACTGACGGGACTCACCACGACAGCGAACCAAGGGACACCTCCTAGGACTCTGCCTGTCACAGCGTCCCCAGGCACACCTTTGCACTCGCCATCTTCCCTGCCAGCTGCTGACAAGGGAAGTCCGTGGCAGCCATGGGAATCGTGCTTAACCAGCGTGTGGGATCTGCGGTGCTTTATTTGGGCTGCCAAACCAAGGAAGAGCAGAATCACCTGAGGCTGGAAAAGATCAGGACTTGGCATGTTCCAGACTCTCTGCCAGCTCCCTCTGCCAAGCACCCCATCCGCCTCTGGAGCAGCCCCCTCTGCTCCGGCCGGGGCTCCGATGCGAGAGTTCCCACGGCTCAGAGGCTGCCACCGCCCTGAGGAGCTCGCCCACAACCCTGAATCAATGGGTCAAAGGATGGCCTTCTCCCCAGGAGGAGGAAGCTTGCAGGACCAGGGGCGCCTTGGCATTCCCCAAGTGGCCATGCCCTAAGGCCCCACTGCTGCTCACTGGCTGGGAGGAATGGCCGCCCCCTCCTCTTCTTGAACAGGGAAGGAGTCGGACTGGAGAAACGTTCCATCCGCACTCCCCAATGGGGAGTCCAGCATTGGTTGGAGTTTGGGGCAAAATTAAAGAGCCCCCCCCCATCTGGGACAGCCACTGCTTGGCGATGGCCTGGGCTGCAGAGCATGCCAAGACTGCACCCCAAAGAAAACCCCCTTTTGGGCCAATGGGGGCGATTTAAGCCTCTTGGTTGCTTTGCTGGATTGGCCGGAGCAGCTGCCTAGACAGGAATCCACCAGAAGCCCCTCCCACCCACTCACTGGGGAAGACAGATGGAGGGCTCTCCCCAGAGAAACTAGCAATATCAACATGACCCCCCTGAGCTGTGGCAGGCTGCCTTTTGAAAGTGCTGCATGATTTCTGGAAGCTCCTATTTGTGGGTTGAGAAAGTTCACAGGTGGGGAAGAGTTAGACCTTAAGAAAGGAGCCAAGAAGCCTGCCGGCTGGGGTCTTTTCAACCTGAGAAGGCCAAGGTAGCCATCTGCTTTTCGGACGGGGCTGCTGTGACCCCCTAGGATTTCATCCAGCATAGCAGCTGTGGACCCCCCTCCTTCCCTGGCATCACCCGTTTCTCTTGTGCAGGAGCTTAGAGTGCCCCGGGGGGAGAACGCCCCCCGTTTGCAGAGCCAATGCTGGAGCCTCCAGTGCCACGCTGGCCAAGACCCTCGTGTGAAGCATTGATCTTCTCGTGCCCCAAAGGCAGCCTCGATTGGGGAGGAATGCTATGAAATCCGCCTGCTGGGCACAGGCAGCGATGCCAACAGGCCCTGGGACGGGCGAGTTCAGGGAAGGAAGAGAAAGTGAGTTTTTGTTATTTTGTGTTGTAAATGTTGCACCTTGATGAACGTATCTTTTCTTTTATGTACACTGAGAGCAGATGCACCAAGACATATTCCTTGTGTGTCCAATCACACTTGGCCAATAAAAAAATAATAATTCTATTCATAGTTGCCTTTATTGTTCTTGCTGGGCTTTGAGCCACCCGTTTTGGTTTTAACTCCAGTGACAAATTCCTTGTGTGTCCAATCACACTTGGCCAATAAAAAATTCTATTCTATTCTATTCTATTATTTTTTATTCTATTCTATTCTACTCTACTCTACTCTATTCCTTACGGATGTTTTAAATAAAGAAACAAACCCTCACCCTGGCCAAGAGGTCATCTGGCCCACCCCCAGGCCACTCCTCTGCTCCGAGCCCCACTGCACTCCGACTGAATGGTCTGGCTCAACCCATCTCAGGGCACAGGAGGGAAAGTGCCGGCTGAGGGAGCCTGGCTCTGAACCTTATTCCCGAGGGTCCAAGCCCCCAGTGCCCCCAGGTCTTCCAGGAACTCCACTAGGCTCCAGCGCAGAGCTGCTTGCTTGGCTAACTAACCCTCCTGTGCGCCAGCACAAGGCCCATTTCCAGGCAGGGCACCAGCAGTGACTGGCACGAAGACCACAGGAAGGTGTGCCAGCGTTATGCACGAGGCCAGGGTGCCTTCGGTGGGTAAGAGAGACAGCGGCCATCTTCAGCGTCAACGCTCCCCCGTGTCGTGTCCCACTCCTCCTCTGACGACTGGGTCTGGGAAGTCTGTATCCAGCGTGGCCACGAAGCCTCTGCAGCTTTGCCAAATTCCTGTCAGATTCCTGGCAGGTAGGAATCCAAGGTGTGACTTCAGCAACCAGATGAGACTTTGCCTGACTCAAGGAATGCCAAAAAGCAGATCCTTTTATAGGCCATGGGGTGTGGCTCCATGACTCAGCACTTATCCAGGCCTGCCCCTCCCTTCCTTTTGCTGACATCGCCTCTCCATTCTCCAGAAGCGTGGATCTGTCCACCCTTCATCTGCCTGCTCAGCTGCCGGCAATTCTAGCTTGTGGCTGGCTTCTTGCTCACACACTGTAGGAGGGAGGTTTGTTTGCTCAGTCTCTCCAGGCATGGTGCCAGGGCTGGGGGCTGGAAGCATGCCAGGCCATTCTTCTTCACTATCAGTCTCTGGCTCAGATAGCAGGAGATGGGAGGGGCCCGGCTGAGGAGAGGGGGGCGGGCGAGGCACAACACCCCGTCTCCTCTGCAGCTGCTGTGCCAAGAGGCTTTGGGGCGACGTCAGATCCTCCTTGATGCCCATGCTCCCAGCCGCCCGCCCAGCCAAAGGCCACAGGTGCGAATACCGCTAACAGTCCTTTATTAAAGGCTACACTTCCTGCAACGGTGGCACATTCAAGGGAGGGTAAAACAGCATTTTTGTATCACGCGCACCAACAACAGCTAAGCAGCATCTAGAAGCGTTCTGAGAAAGACCGAGAAGCTGTACAAGGTCAAGAGGAAAAGGGAAGCCCCCTCCTCTCGCACCAGAGGACAGCAGAGCTCGCACCAGGCAACGCCCCCTAACTCGTGCCCCACGGCGACTGGGGCCAAGCAGCTCTCGGCAGAGAACGAGGGCCAACGGCCTGCCAGGGCTCCATCCACCGGCCTCTCCAGGCAAGAGCCCTTCCCAGACGCTCGTCATTGCCCGGTCAAGGCTCAGCTGGCTCACGAGCCCCTTCCCTGCCTGCCTGTGGCTTGCCCGAGTGGAGGGAATGTGGGCCAGGTCTTTGGTCGCCTGCCCCTCTCCCTGGTGGGCGCACGTTGCCCCCACTCCTTGCATACAGCTGCGGAAGCAGGAAGGGGTCTTCCCCCCACCCCCCAGCCCGATCCATCCCAGAGGCTCCCTTGGCAAGGAGGGTTCACAGGGCCCCCCCATGCTCCTCCCGGGTGCCGCCGCTGATGCTGCTGTGTGTGCGTCTGGCCCAAGCAGTCCGAGACGGAGACCGGGATCATCTCCCTTCTTCCGGGGAGCGGGACTCGGACTTGAGCTTGACAAATTCCTTGGCCACCTCGTCGTTGGTCCTTTGCGAGAGGATCCTCAGAATGGTCATCCCTGTTTCATCCATGTGGATCCTCCGGCCCAGGGGGCACCCGCAGGCACAGCTGCCCTTCTCTACCACCTCCCGCAGCTGCAGCACAGCAATGCCCAGCACCCGGTCCTCACGGGCAAAGCAGTAGTCCTTCAAGCACACCTGCAGCTCATAGGCATCCGGCCCATCCTCATTGCCCAGGACGCTGCAGGGGAGAAAGCGGGAGAAGGTCAGCCGGGCGGCAGCAGGCAGGAGGGGGAGGGGGAGGTGGCGGGTCCTTTGGCTGGGTCCTTCTCCTCTGGGGAGGTGCACTCCTGACCCCTGGGGTGGGGAGGTCCTGCCATTTCCTTCAATATGACTGCAGAAGGAGAAGCTGCTCCCGTCCAGGAGACCAAAAGGAGGGAGCCGGGCTGAGTGTGTGGGGCAGATGCACAAGGCTGCCTGCCTGGGAAGGAGGATCAGGGCACTGAATGAAGGGGCAGAGCTGGGTGCAGGTGTGGCACCCACAGAGGGGGAGGAGTGTGCCCAGCCACCGAGGCGGCAGAGACCCCCCCCGCTCCCCCCACCAGGAAAGAGACCGGGAGACTTACAAGTGGAATGTCTCGTTGTACTTGGGAGCCCAGTTGTTGCTCTTGGACTTGGTGGTGAATTTCCGCTTCTTGTCGCTTTGGTGTGGCCCAATCATGGTGACCTCCACGAAGGGGCGAAACATGCCGCTAGTTTGCCACTTCAGATCATTGGCAGCTACCACTGCAAGGACAAAGGGAGAGGGGTGAGGCCTCCCCCATCCCGGCCAGGGCGCCTTTCCACGCCCCACATTAACAGGGCTACCGCTGCCGCCCACTCATCCTGGCGGGCAAGGAGGCTGAGATGCCAGCTGGTTACCTTTCAAGGTGACCTTGTGCTCCCCGCTGCCTGGGTGCGTGTAGAGGTCCACCTGGATGGAGACTTCGCCCACGGGGCCTTCCGCTCCGGAGCCTGAGAGGGGAGAGACAGCTGTTTGCACAGGACTGCCCCTCCGGAGGCTCCTTCCTAAAGGGGTGGTTGGGGATGATGGGGAGAGGCTGCTCCTGCCTGAGGGAGGAGGCGTGGGTCTCTGTGGAGAGTCTTGTCTTGGCTCCCCCGCTCTCCCCAGGGCTTAGGCCAACGAGGCTATTCCTCATTTCTCTGGCCTTGTGCTTTGAAGACCCATGCTCCCCTGCCTCCTGCACTCTGAAGCCAGGCTTTTGATCAAGCAGGGAGGCCTCTGGGACATTCCCTGCGCCAGACGGTCATTAGCTGCAATTCCAGTTTCAGCCACTGCGGAATGGAACAGGGGCTAGGACCCCTCCCCCCCAATCTCTCGACAGGATTCTCCCGTGGGTGCCACCCCACTGCAGCCCAGTCTCCGAAGACGAATGGGGGTCCAGCTGCTCCGGGAGTGCGGCTGTTCCCAGGTGGTGGGTGGGGGGGCAGCACATCAACCTGCCTCCTGAACCAACCCCCCCTCCCCGCACCTTGTGCCGTCTGTGTCTGGACGAAGGTCTTGATGAGGGTGTCGGTAGTCTGGGTGTAGAGGGACAGGGCGTAGCGCAGCGACTGCAGCTCCGAGCTCTTCTCCAGGAAGGCCTTCTTCAGCCCATTTCCCCCGGCATGGAAGTATTGCTGAGTGGGGGGGAGGCAGATGAAGAGGGTCACGCCCAGAACAAAGGCCCCTCTGCAGGGCGACTCCTTTGCAGTGGACCTGGAAGTCATCTCCCCCCCCCCACCCCGTGGCTGCCATGTAGGGGCCACCATCTGTGTGAATCCACACTTCCCTTGGCCATTGTGGAACCCCCCCCCCGCATTCAGTTCCCAGGAGATTGTCCTGCTGGCAAATCCTTCCCTTCCCCTTCTAGCCCTTCCTCTTTGCCAGAGCCAAACCTTCAAGGAAGGCAACTCTGCAGCCTTCAGACGAGGCAGGGATGATGATGATGATTATTATTTTATAAGATACATCAACAAATTGCAGCTTTCTGCATTAACACCAGCAGAACTGCAAAAAACTGGGCTACTTGGAACATGGTCCATCTTAAGAAGGTCCTTGGTTGATACTTAGGATGCTGGCAGCAACCCGTATCAACCATTAGCACCAGTCAATGGTATTTGTGATGCATTTTTGAATGTTCAGTTGACTGAGTTTCATTTTTAAGGAATAAAGTTAATAATAATAAAAATAATAATAATTAGTTATTATTCTAAAGGATTCCTTCAGTTCCGACTTATATCCTACTACAGCCTCTTGAATGGCCTGACAGGGAGGGTCTTGCCTGATTTAGGCCTCTCTGAGCTTAAGGCTGCCCCACCCACCCCTCCTTTCCCTCTCCTGCTCCCTGCTCCTGGCTGGGCTTCACTTGCTGCAGCTGCAGGTGGGTGACCGAGGGAAGAGACTCACTTTAATGGTGTCCAGCGCCAGTTCCAGCACGTCGCACTGCTTGGGGGTGAGGTTCCGTGTTTCCTCCCGGACCATGTGATCCTGAAAGGGAAACCCCCAGGGTGAGCAGGGATGGGGAGTGGGCTGCCCGCCCCAGGGGCTTTTGGGGGCCGAGGTCGTGCAGCAAAGGATCTGGGGGTGGGGGGAGAGAGGCAGGAGCAGCGGACATCAGCCACAATAAGCTGTTGGGAGGACAAGCAGCGGAAGCAGCGGCTGGGAGGGGTCCCAGGCACAATGAGAGAGGGGCCCCTGGGGAAACATGTTCTGCTCCTCATCGCTGATGCTTCTCTCTCGGGGCCAAACCCTGCGGGAGCCAAGCTGTCCCTGAGTGGGGAGGCCATCCCCAACGGGCGCCCAGGAGACCCCGGAGGGCACCGTCCACCTTTTCCTAAGTTTCCTTGGACGCTGGTTGGGCCTCCTTGGATGATGACCCCAAAGTCTCCCCTCTCTGCATCCCCCTCCCTCTCGCCAAGGGACCCCAGCAGGCGGTCACTCCTGAGATCTGGGGGTCCCCTGGCCAAACCCCCCGTCTGAAAGGGCACCGCTGCTGAGCTGCTGGTTTCTACTGAGCATCTCCTGAGCCGAGATGAAGCATTCTGCCAAGGGAGGCCCAGTCCCACCTCAAGAGCCCAGCTGTGGCAGGGATCACCCCCACCCTCCCGGGCTATCGCTCTGAGGTGGCCTGCTTGGATGGCTGCACCAAGTTCTCTCCAGGCTGCTTGGGGGGGCCCTTGGGAGACCCCAAAGACCTGCAACGACCCTCCATCTCATCAGAATTGGTGCTCAGGCTCCCTTCATTCCCAGCCTCCCCCACCCGCCACCAGGAGTCCTTACAGAAGGGCTTGACTTACCAAGAAATCCCCCCCACTCAATTCCCCCAGGCCCCCTTTTCCCTGCTGAAGGCCAACCCCAATCCAAGGCCCTGGGGCAGGGGCGGTTCAGGGGCCTCACTTGGGGTTGGGATGATGCTGGAGGCAGACAGTACGAACAGCCCACCCTCCACAGCCAGCTCGGGTCTGGATGGGGAGATCATGCCACAGGAGGCTCTTGTGCAAGGCTGAAGACACGAGGAGGGGCTGGAGGCATGCACGCGTCAGCTGCTCCCCCCACCCCACTGATACCTTCAGCTTGGATAAATGGCCCAGTTCTTTAGCAGCACTGAAAATCAGCTGGGTCCCCTGGTGAGGACGAGCAAGAGAAGGTGGAAGACAGAAGAGAAAAGATTAAAAACTTGAGAGAAACGCGGCGTCTGTCCTGGCTACGAGAAATCCTCAGCCGGATGCCGGTTGCCCCAAGAGCCTCCCCTCCACCCCCCCTCCCCCCGATTGCCGGAACCGGGCACCGCTGTTTGGTCCAGGAGCTCCTGGGAGGGGGGACACCAAACTCTGGGAGCAGTTACAGCCCCCCAAAATGTCTCCAGGAGCCCCCACCCCCCACCCTGTCCTCCAGGCCCTGGCAAGGGCAGCCCGGCCATCCTGGCTGCATCAGGCACAGCGATTTGTAGGAAGCCAGTTTCGTTCATGGCTCAAAAGTGGAAACGGAATGGAGAGAATGAAGGAAGAATCAGAAACTTTTCAGCTTTGAAAAAAGAGGATTTTCCCCCTTATGTGTAATGGGAGGAAGGGAAGGGGGTTGCTTAGATTTCTAATTTTTATTTATTTATTTATTTTCAGTGTTCTTTTTCCTTGGTTCAGTGCAGACTATATAACCAATGAGGTTTTCTTCTTCAACCTAGGTCATTTTTACGTATATTCTCTAACTGTTCTAGTAGAAGCCTGAAATGTAATATTGCTTAAAACGAAGACTTTGAGGGAATTCTGTCTGCAATGTTTTTCAAGCTTAGAAAATCACTCCAATTGAGAAAAAAGAGGCTTTGCAGGAGGCTTCCAGCTGGGCCCCCCAGTTCAGCCTCAGTGGGAGCTGCAGCCTCCCCCCCCCGAGGTCCCCACTGGGAAAGGCCCATGGTTGGCTGGCCCCAAGGCTTTAGGGAGGTTAGACCCGCCCCTCCTGCCTCCCTCTGGCCCCACAGCTTCTCCTCCAGAGTCCCAGGGCCTAGCCCAGCCTGGTCCGGACCAGGAGGGAGGAGGGGAGGGGCTCACCGTGTGATCCGTGAGGGGGGGCAACACAATCAGCCTCTCTAGGGTGTCCATCACAACCCGCCAGAGATCCTTCAGCAGCCGCTTCAGCACCGTCTTCTCACAGACGTCGGCAAAGAGGGTCAGGCTGTGGGGAGCGGGGGGAGGGGGGGAGCTGTCACTCTCAAAAGCCTGGATCCGGCCTCGGCTCTAAGCAGGGGCCAGACTGCATGATGCCAGGGGACCCCTGATGCCTGTGATACACTGAAGGTTGTCGTGCCAACGCTCAGCCTCTGCAAATGACCCCAGATGGCTGGTGGGGGTGGGCAGGGGTCCCAGGGGGTTTCAGTGGATCCGTGTGGGGGATCCAACAGGCACCCAGGTCTCCCTGCAGGAAGAAAGAGCTGCGGGGGGCAGGGGGCGGGGGGGAGGCGAGCAGAACTAATGTCTGAACCCAAGAAACATCCGGGCCTCCCAACCCCTCGGCTGGAGCCTCCGCAACGCTTTCACCCACTAACAAATGCCAACAGCGCAGCCATGCCCACTCTGGAGCAGAACCACCCTCCTGGCCCCTGAAAATCTGGGGTTGGAGAGGGGCCCTTGACGCCCCCGAGGCCAGCCTTCAGCTCAGCCGGGAGCCCCATGCTGGGGATTCTCCCACTGTCTGCATTGCTTGGAGCCCCCCCCCACCTTCTATCAGACCCCCCCACCAGCCCCTCCCCTCAGAGAAGGCGTTTGGAGGCCACACGGGCTGCCACAGAGGGAGGGGGGAGAGCCCGAGGACCTACAAGAGCCACCCGGATGACCCGCCTCCCGAGGGCCCCACCTCGTAGCCAAGTGGACCTGGAGCCCCCGCTGAGGGGCCCCGGGGAAGAGGCACTCGCCCACGTCCTTACTTTCCGTCCAGGAAGTCCATCAGAGGCCTCAGGACGTTGTCTGCGTCTTGGGCTGCGGTGTTGGGGCCGCTGTTCCCGGCCCCTTTTACCTGGCACAGGATCTCCGACATCTGCTTCACACACTCCTCAATGCGGGGCTGGAAACTGAGCACGAGAGGGCAACGTCACTCCCAGGACAGCTTCGGGCTCTCCGTGTAGCCACCCCTCCTTCTAGGAGGGCTGGATCTTCTGCCACGCCAAGGCTTGGGAGACCAGAAGGCCCCCCGAGGGCCCCCACCTCCGTTCTGGGCCAGACTCCAGCTCAGAGCCTTGGACGGGCAAGATGCCTGCAACCCCTAACCCGAACCCATCAGAGTCCTGTGGGGGGAGAACCTCCCTTCAGATTTAGCCCCCAACTCTCAGGGAAACCATGGCTGATCACTCACGGTGGCTCAGGGGCTAAGACACTGAATCTTAAGGTCTACAGATCAACCGTTTGAGTCTCAGGGGCTGCAGGAGGGAGGGAGCTACCGTCTCTGGGCTCAGCTCCTGCAGTTCAAAAGCATGGACGTGCAGGGAGATAAATATAGGCACTGCATCTAGGCGTACAGGAAGGTAACCGCGCTCCATGTTTCACCGCATACTCTACGATGTGGCGTGATGTCATGTTGGCCACACAACTGTGGAAACATCTCTGGACAACGCTGGGTCTCTGGCTTAAGAAACGGAGATGAGCACCACCTCCTAAAGTTGGTCACAACTAGCGGAGTAAAACCTGCAGGGACTCCTTTATCTCACTTTTTTGGGGCTCAGCCCGTGACAAAATCCAACACTAAGAAATCCAGATGGATTTTACACTTCAGAAATCAAGTTTCCTTCGTGCTCCAAGAGCCAAAGGCAGATCGCTCCACTTCTTTTGATGCAGAAAAATGCAAGAACAGCAAAAAGCAGAATCCACCCCACGTTCTTCTTTTGGGGCTCTGCTTTCCCTCCTCCTGCCCACTACCAGGCCAGATGGAGGGATGGAGCCTTGGGGGGGTGGGTGGGGGATCCCACCTGTCTCCAAAGGTGGTGCTGAGCTCATCCAGGACGTTGTTCAGCTTCACCTGCAGCTCCTTCAGGGAGTCGCTGGCCTCGGGGTCCAGCTGCAAAAAGAGAAAGGCTGAGCAGGGGCCGGACTCCTTGGGCCCTGGACCAAGCTGTGGGGCAGCAGGACCCGCTCCCTGCCAGGAATGGGCCGGTGTGGCATTAGGCCAGCAGCTGCTAAGAGTGGCGTGGCTGGAGAGCCTTCCCCTGCCCTGCCCAGGCTGCCCTGGCCTGCCACCCTTGGCCACTGCTCAGACAAGGAGCGCAGGCAAGGCTGGGGGGGGGGAGCAGAGTTCAGCCCATCCCCTTTCCAACTCTGCTCTGAAAAGAGCAACCCCCCCTCCCTAGCTCTCAACCCCCACCATCCTAGCAGCGGTTCCCTGCCTTTCAGACTAGGGCTGGCCCAGCCTCCCTCTAGCCCCCCCCACAGCTGGAGCCCCACAAAAGGCCTGGATCTTCAGTACCGCTCAGCTGAAAGGGCCCCTCCCACCTGACCCAGAATGAGCCCTGGGACGCCTCGCGAGATACCAGAGCCAGAACTGGATTGGCATATTTCTGCATAATGTGGGTTGTTGACATGGGCTGCCCTGGGTCTTGCGGTGGGAAGGCAGCCCCCCCCCCCCCGTTATCCCTGAGCAGGAAGGAAAGCTCCACCTTTGCCTAGAATGGACGGGTGGGATGGGGTGGGGTGGGAGTCGGAGGGCTTGGTCCAGCCACAAAAACAGAGACCGCCTGCTGTTACCTTATGCCTCCCACCGACCCGTACGCTCTCACAGAGAGGGCCTTCTCAGGGTGCCGTCCGCCAAACAATGTCGGCTGGCGGCCCCCAGGAGTAGGGCCTTCTCTGTGGGAGCACCGATGCTCTGGAACGAACTCCCCCCTGGCTTACGTCAAGTGCCTGATCTTCGGACCTTTCGTCGTGAGCTAAAAACATATTTATTCATTCAAGCAGGACTGGCATAAATAGTTGATTTTAAATTGGGGTTTTAGTAATATTTTAAATTTTTAAATCTTTTAAATTACCAGCCGTTTAGTAATAGTTTATTTTAATTTTTTTAATTGTATATATTTTGTATTTTATTCCGGCTGTACACCGCCCTGAGTCCTTCGGGAGAAGGGCGGTATAAAAATTTAATAAAATAAAATAAAAATAAAAAAATAAAAATAAAAACAGACAGATCATGCCCCAGCTAATGTGGCAGCCACGGAAGCAGAGGGACCGGGGATATTGAGACAGAGCCCTGCCCGCCTCGTGCCTGTTAAGCAGCCTCTGCTTTGGGAGAGGTTTGCCACCGTGTGCCCATGCGAAAGGCAGCATAAGGAGCCAGCAAAGTGACCATGCAGAGACTCTGCCTGCAGGCTAGCCTCCCTCTTCCATCCACCTGTGAGTCTGCCAGTCAGCCTCGACTCCTGGCAGTTTCCTGGGCAGGAAGGGTTTGCCCTGCCCATCTTCTTCCCGGGGCTGACTGGGGGTGGGTGGGTGGAGGAGAGGGCTGTACCAAGGCTCCCAGCGGGCTTCATGCCCAAGGCAGAGTGTTTGGATGGTCTCCATGTGTCTCATCCCTGCAGTTCTGGCCTCTTTCTCTTACGGAGATTCTCCTTCCCGCCCTGTTGCTACCACTATCATTACGTAGCCCTTCCTATATATACTGACTGGTTTCCTTCCGATATAAGCGCCCATGCCAGGGCAAGGCTGAGCCTGCCACTGACATGAAAGGCACACAGGATCAGCCCCACGGTTGCGAGGGAAAGGCCGAACACTGTGGGTCAGACAAGGCCCCGCGGGAAAAGGTCCAGGGGAAGAGGGGCCCCCAGGGACAGGCGGACAGCTGCGCTCAGGGCCACCCACAGCAGCTGGGAAAGCTCCCTTGAAGCCCAGCCCACCCGAGAGATGAGACCCGAGAGAGAGGCGGAAGGACAGCCACCTATCCTCTCTGTCCGTGGCAGCTGAGACAACCTCCTGCAAGGACTTCTCAACCCAGCCCCCCCCCCCCCCGGAGCCTCTTCCAAAGACGCCCATCCATCTTCTGAAGGAGGCCATCTTGGCTGCCAGCAGAGAAGGGAGACGACCTCCCCCACCCCCCAGAAGGCTTTCTCCCCCACCGGATGAGACCCACCTCTTTGGCCCCCATGGCCTCAAACATCTTCTCTAGCTGCACCCTCAGCTGCTGGACGTTGTTCATCAGGATGCAGGGCTGAGGGAGAGAGGCAGAAGGCCAAGAGATGCCATGAGATGCCAAGGAACCTCCACCGCCCTCCACCCCCAGGGCCACCTGGAGCAGTCAAGAAGCCCAACTCCTCTCGAAGGTCTGGCTGAACAAAGCTTCCCCTCCCTTGGCCCCAGGGATGATGGGGGGCAGGAGTTTCCACTGACGCCAGAAGGTAAGCTGGACTGGAGCCCCGGCCCACCCATTGCAGCCTCCACCCCTGTCTCCCAGCAGATGCCTCCCGAGGCCCTCAGGGCCAAGAGCTTCTCTCCCTAGGACTCCCTGGCATCGGCCCAGCCCTTGCTTGAGCTCAGCCAAGCTGGTACCAGCACGTCTCACGGTGGCAGCTCCAAAACTAAAGTACCCCTTTTCTTGACCCTCTTTACCTCAGGATTCCCCTCCACCGGTCACTTCTGGTTCAGGAGAGGGAGAAGAGCTTCTCCTTGTCCGCTTGCCCCGTGTTCAGTTCTAGTCCTTTCTCATTTGGCTCCTTTCTTGGCCAGAAAGCCAACTCCCCCACCCTTCCTCCTAGGGAAGCTGCTGTGGCCCCGGGGACCACCACGGCTGTCTTGGGGCTCTCCAGAGGGAGAAAGGCTGAGGGGTGACTTTGCTCCAGCAGAGAAGAAGCTGCCCAGATAGCTTTGCCCCGGCCACATCCCTTACAGCCCTGGCTGTTGCTTGCCATGCAGCTCGTGCCAAGCCATGCTGCCTGCATCCTGGCAAAGGGCAGCCCGTTCACCACAGGGGTTGATGCCTGGGCCGAGTCAGGCTGGGGACTTACCACCTTCTCCTTGGAGCAGAAGCTCTGGAAGTTCTTGGAGATAATGTCTGCATATTGCACCAGCACCTTCCCAATGGTCTACAAGAAGAGCAGAGACCCAAATTCAACCTTCTGAGGAAGGGCAGCAGGGTGGACCATCCTGGCCCGGAGGAAGGCATGTTGGCAAAGACCAAAGGGGGCTGGCAGGGGGGAAGGGTACCTTGGAAAAACGCCGCATGTAGCGAGCCAGAATGGTCGGATCGGGGCATTCCAGCTTCTTGATGATCTCAAAACTTTGATTGAGCTGGGTGAAGATATCGACCACCGAGCAGGAGAAGAGGGCGTGCTCAGACGTCTGCTGGAACTAAGCCCCGGAGAGAAAGCAGCCGTCACATTCTGCGAGAAGCTACCCAGCAAGCCAACTGGGATTAACTCTGGATTTGGAAACGCTGGGCTCACACAACAATGAATGAACCACAGTGGTGAAATCTGAACCCGTTGACTACCGGTTCGCTGGCTGCGCATGCGCGCTGTGCACCACGCACCAAATGCAAGGTGCGCGTGTGCCCTCAGCGCACGCCAAAAGGAGGCATGGGGGTGGGGGCGATCAGCTGCGGCGCACGATCTCAGTTGAGCTGCCTGATTGTCAGAGCCCTTTTTTTTACCTTTTAAAAGCATTTTTTTTACAACCCATTTGGCGGAATAGGTTGAAAAAAATGCTTTTAAAAGTAAAAAAAAAGGCTTTGAAGATTGCGTGGCTCAGCTATTTTTAAAAGAAGCAGCAAGCGGGCAACCAGGCATTGGGTGGGCAGGAATTTTTGCTACCGGTTCTCTGAACCACCTGCCACCATCGCTACCAGATCGGCCGGTCTGGTCCGAACCGGGAGCCTTTCACCCCTGACGACCCAGGTTTGCCAGCAGGGCAAATGCAGACTCAAAAAGTTTTCCATCTAGCTAAATGTGCTGTGAGAATTCTGGAGGAAGTGGATGACCTGGAGCCTCTTCCGTCCGGTGTCGGATTAAAATGGCCTCGATGGCACATGTGGATGACCTCTGAGGAGAGTGGGAGGGCCCCCCACCTCTTAGCAGCCTTCCATGCCATCAGTTATGGGGCTGGCCCAATTATTATGACCGTCTTGGGATGGTTTGGGGGACTGGAGGCAGGGGGCACAGCGGTATGCTGGCTCTCCTCTTTTCTCCAGGGCTGGTTCCAGTTTATTAGACTTCTATGCTGCCTGTCTCAATGTCTCTGAGCGGCATACAGTCGAGTAGCCCACAGCCCCTACTCAGGGCCCTCCCCACGCCTCTGCAACATCTGGGCGGAGCTCCCAGGTCAAACCAGCATCCTTTTCTAAGGAATTTCTGTCTTTGCCCCCCAACCCCCCCCCCATTCTCCTCAGGAGAATCCTGACCCAGATCCACCCACCCCTTCCCTCCCTGTTCATCACCAGCTGCTGCCACCCTCTGAGTGCCACTTAACCAGAGCCATTCAAACCAAGGAGAACTGAACCTGCAGCTGAGCACAACACGAGGGGACAACCAGAGGCCACCCAGCTCGCCCACCTGCTTCCTATGGGTGTGTGTTGTGCGTGTGAGGCCAGTCTGACACAACGGAAACACCCTCCCGCAGGCCAAGCCTTCCAGGCTGGGAAAGGGCTGGGGGTGGCGGCCGTCTCCTTCTCCGCTTCAGCAGCCGCAGCCTGTCCTGCCTGTTCCCCCCTCCCACCCAGGGGCTGCAGGTCTCCTTCTGCCAGGCAGCCGGGACCCCCACCTACCCCGTCCTTCTTGTCTCGCTCCAGAGCTCCGTGCAAAAATTCCAGCGAGACGTCTTCGTTCTCGTCCAGCCACTGCATCACGAAGGGCTCGAACCACCTGCCACAGGGTGGGGTGGGGGAGACGGACACACCTGCGTGAGCTCTTCTGTGCTCTGCCCAGGAGCAGCCCAACTGCCCCTCTCAGGGAACCAGCCCAAAGGTGGGAAGCCCCCCCCCCATCGACACGCCACTCCAGCTGCTTCTCCAGGGATTTCCCCCTCCTGTCCTCCCCCCTTCCCAGGAGGAGCCTGCTGGAACCACATTCCCTCCCCTCCTGGCACCCCAAGCCGCCTCAGCTTCCTTTCCTGCCCTGCTAGGTAGACCCACGACCTCCCCTCTCCCCTCCAGGAAAGCCAAGGGATCCCTTGCCCAGGCTGCTTGCAGGCAGAAAAATGGCCTTTTGAAAAAGGGGCTGGCTTTTCTCTCTCTTTTTTTACAGCTCCTGTGTTAAGCACAGTTAGTCTTTCAGTTACAACCGGTTGCTTAGCAACCGCTTGAAGTTACGACAGACCCTGAAAATCGGCCCCAGATTCAAAGTTATGACATCCATACCACCCCCGTGGTCACGTGACCACATTCTGGCCACCCAGCAACAGCCCCACATTTACAGTCATGTGACAGTGATTCACAATGTTTTTACTTCAAAAAAGGCGTAACGTTGGGCATATTTTCTGCAGTGGTCACTATTTACGTGGTCACTGTTTACGACTGAACCTGTGGGCTCAATAACACTCATAAGTCAAGGGCTGCCTGTAACTAGGTAAAACCCTCCCCCCCCCCCCCGAGTTTCTGTCCTCCACTGACCCTCAGCCAAGGGCGGAATCGGCCAAGTGCCAGGCTGGGTGGGGGGGGGGGGGACGGACAATGGCTGGGCAGCAGCCACTAGTGGGAGGAGCATGCAGCTCCCTGGGGCAGAGGGAGACGCCCCCAAATGAGGCTGGGGCCCTTCTAATTGAGACCCCTGTCTCACCCTGGGAGCCCTGATGGAGCCCAGCTGCTCTTAAAGAGGCTACGCAGGGTCAGACCACAAATGGGGGGGGGAGGCAGTAAGATCCCCCCCAAGATTGTGGGAGGAGGAAAATAAACCCCCCCCCTCCTCTCAAAGCAGGAGAAGAGCCGGGGGAGCAGAGATCAGGGTCTGCGTGCCTCTCCCCACAAACAGGCACCCCCGCCCAGCCTCCCTTTCGCAGGTGGCTTCAGACAAGGAAAGGTGCACATTTTGGGAGAAATCCCTACAGACAGGTGCCGCTTGCTGTTTTGAAAAAGGACCAATTTAGGGTCCAGATAGCTTGCCTAGGGATAGCCGCAGCAGCCCCTCCCCCACAGCCCCCCATCTCCCCAGGCCCAAGTGAGGCCCCTCCTTGCCGCTCATCCCCCTTCGCCTTCCCCCCTCGAGCAGTCCCCAATGGGCCGCTGGGAGGGCGGAGAGAGGAGAGCAGCCCCACCTTCTCCTGCCCCCCTCCCCCACCAGGTTGGGGGCAGAGTCAATGGTGCCACCGAAACAAAGTGCTTGCCAACAAGGAAGAAGCCAACCGACTGCACGGGGCTGCAGCGGCAGGCAGAGTTTGTCCTCGTGGTGCTAATTATGGGCTGCTTAAACGTGCCAATGAGGTGATGGAGAAGGAGGTGAGAGACGCTGTTATACTCTGGGAGCCTGAAATAACCTCCTCTGCTGCGTCTCTGTCAGGAGGGAGAAGCACTTCTGGGGCCCAAAGCCCACCAAGGCCTGTGGCAGCTTGGAAAGCCTCATTTCTGAGGGGCAGAAGGCAGCAGCTGCAAGTGGGCCACATGGATGGCCAAAAGCCCCCACCCCACCCCCCCAAGCAAGGCAGGGTCAGGAGGGCGCTGGAAGGGAGATACCCTGTTGCAAGGGTCTGGCCCCTGCCCGTCTGCTCAGACCTGCATGCTGAACGAAAGGGGCTTTCAAAAACCCCTCTTCTTTTTACTGGTTGGATCCCCCCCCCCAGGCCCAGGACTGGGAGCAAACAAACGGACCCTCTGACTGTGATGGGCTTTTGCTGCCATTCAGAGGGACAGAAGCAGCAAGGAAATCCCGGTATCTGCAGCACCTGATGAAGCTGCAAAGTTGAGTGGAACCCATCCCTCGGCCTCCGACAGGCGCCTCGTCAAAGGCCCAGGGCAGGCGAGATGGAGGGTCCGCAGTCACATCTAGGGCCCAATCTCTAGCCGCTCCTCCCCCCCCGACAGTGGCCTTGGCAATGAGCCTGGCTGGTCATGCCTAACGCTGGGACCCCTTTCGGTTTGCAGATGGTAGCCTGGCTAGCAGTTCGGCGAGAGGATCCAACTCCTGGCCTCGAGTCCTGGGCCCTGCAACGCCCTCCTGACTTGGCATGAGGGAGGTCGAGCAGCAGCCAGGGGTCCCAGCCGAGGGCTCAGCAGGACTGGGCTACGCAGGCATTCTGCCCTTATCATAAACACAGCCGAAATAACCTTCGCACTCAGATTGATGGAGACCCCAAGCAGCTCCTGAGAAGACCCATCCCAGAGGAGGAACAAGCTGTCGGTTCGCAAGGAGCCTTCATGCTAATGTCCTGAATTCTCAGCCAGCCACCCAAAGGAGTCCCCAGAAGTGTTCCTGGCTGCTGCTGCCCCCTCCCCCATCCCATTGGGTTCACAGAAGAGGAAGTGCAGGACCTATTTCACAGACAAAAGCCAGGAAAAGCTCCAGGCCCAGACAAGGTAACTCCTTCTTGCTTAAAAGTCTGTGCTGACCAATTGGCCCCCATCTTCACCCATATTTTCAATAAATCACTAGAGATGTGTTATGTTCCTTCTTGCTTCAAACGCTCTACCATCATCCCAGTGCCGAAGAAGCCAACCATCAAGGAACTGAATGACTACAGCCCAGTTGCTCTAACATCTGTAGTCATGAAAACCTTTGAAAGGCTAGTGCTGTCCCATTTGAAAACCACTGTTAGACCCCTTGCAATTTGCATACTGAGCAAATAGATCAACAGATGATGCTGTTAATATGGCTCTGCACTACATCCTACAACATCTTGAATCTCCGAACACCTATGCCAGGGTCCTCTTTGTAGACTTTAGCTCAGCATTTAATACCATCATTCCAGACACTCTTTTAACGAAGCTAAACCAGCTACAGGTACCTGAACAGACTTGTAAGTGGATCACAAGCTTCCTAACAAACAGGAAGCAGCAGGTGAAGCTAAGCAGGATCACATCAGATACCTGTACAATTAGCACAGGGCCCCCCAAGGCTGTGTGCTCCCCCCACTTCTCTTCTCTCTGTATACCAATGACTGCATCTCCAACGATCCATCTGTCAAACTACTGAAGTTCACAGATGACACAACAGTGATTGGTCTCATTTAAGACAATGATGAATCCGCATACAGATGGGAGGTTGAACAACTAGCCTCGTGGTGCAACTGGAACAATCTGGAACTGAACACACTCAAAACCGTAGAAATGGTGATAGACTTTAGGAGAAACCCTTCCATACTTCCACCTCTCACAATACTAGACGACATAGTATGAACAGTAGAGACCTACAAATTTCTAGGTTCTACCATATCGCAAGATCTAAAATGGACAGCTAACATCAAAAACGTCTTCAAAAAAGCACAACAAAGAATGTTCTTTCTGCGCCAACTCAGAAAGCTCAAACTGCCCAAGGAGCTGCTGATCCAGTTCTACAGAGGAATTACTGAGTCTGTCATCTGCACCTCTGTTACTGTCTGGTTCGGTTCTGCAACCCAACAAGACAGACAGACTTCAGAGGATCATTAGAACTGCAGAAGAAACAATGGCTACCAAGGGAATTGATAGTATGATGGTGTGAAATGGAATATATGTTATATTTTAGATTATGTTTGTTAGTTACTATACCCTGTATTCTGTTCTGGGAAGTCTCGGGGGGGGGGGGAGGGGAAGATTATAAATTGATTGATTGCCATTGTACAGGAATAATGGTAGAATTAAACAAGTTGGAATGGTGTAAAGTTGGGACTGCTCGGAAACCACTCCCGAAGGGAAAGGGTAAGGAAAGAGGAGTAAAGAAGAAAGAAAGTAGGTAGGCAGGTAGGTAGGTAGGTAGGAAAGAAGGGAGGGAGAAGAAAGGATAGGAGGAGAAGAAGGAGGGGAAGATAGAGGGTTAGAAAGGATGGTAGTGAGAAGTGGGAAAGAGGAGGGGAAGTAGGAAAGCGAGGAGAAGGATGGTGGGGAAAGTCGAAGAAGGATGAGAAGGGTAGAAAGGATTAAGGGAGGGAGTGTCGGTCGAGCAGGCCTGATTGAGCATAATTTGAGTATAGGATCGATTGTTGGATAAGTGATTGTATTGTAGACTGGTCAAATTGTGGGAATTATTATGGAAAATAAAAAAATTTGCCCGGGAAAAAAAAAAGAAAAAAAGAAACAAGCTATTACAGCTATTAAATGAAGAAGGGAGGAATTATACTTGGTTTCAATATGGGCAAATAAGTGCTAGATGGAAAGAAGATCAAAAAATTGGTATAATGCAAAGGGAGGAAAATTTAATAAAGCAAATTAGAAATCAGACCCAGGAGCATATAAAGAGATTGTATAATGTGTTGCTTGAAATAGATTCGGAAAAGGATTTGGTAAAGGATTGTATGATAAAATGGGCACAGAATATTCAGGAACCAATAATGTTGGAGACATGGGAGAAAATTTGGGTTAGAAATGTTAAGTTTACACAAGCACAGAATTTAAGGGAAAATTTTTATAAGATGTTTTATAGATGGCATTTAGATCCCAAAAAATTATCATGTATGTATCCTAATATCCAAGCGAAATGTTGGAGGTGTGATTGTGATGATGCTACATATTTTCATATTTGGTGGACTTGCAAGAAAATTAAGGTCTTTTGGATAAGAATTTGGTGGATTATTCAAAATGTACTGAAGAAGAAGATAAAGTTCCTGCCACAATTTTTCCTTTTGGGAATTATAACGGATTGTACAGGGATTGAGACTAAATTGATTCTGAACTTAATAACAGCAGCAAGACTGTTGATTGGACAATACTGGAAGAAAGAAGAGATACCTACAATAGAAGAATGGATATTGAAAGTTATTAATTTGGCTGAGATGGCTAAAATCTCAGCGTTTTAAAAGACAATACAGGAAAGATATTTAATTGAATGGAAAAATGGATTGATTATCTACAAAACAGATATCAGATTAAGAAATATCAGATTGCCTTTGAATAATTAGAAAGTTATTTTATGTAATGGGGAGGGGGTTGGGAGACGAAAAGCTTTGGATGTGGTTATTTGGATTGGAAGGGAAAATTTTATTCTATGTTTGGTTTATGTATAACTTTACCTTGTGATTGACCCGGGAAGCCGGGGGGTGGGGGAGGGAGGGGGGTGTTTTGGTTTTTTTTTTGGGAGGGAGGGGGAAAAAAGGGGGAAAATGTTTTTGTTTTTTTTAAAACTCTTTCAATAAAAAAAAAAAAAAAAATTGCCCGGGAAAAAAAAAAGAAAAAAAGAAACAATGGCTACCAACCTGCCTTCCACTGAGGACCTGTATATTGCACGAATCAAGAAGAGGGCCGTGAAAATATTTACAGATCCCTCACATCCAGGACATAAACTGTTTCAACTCCTGCCCTCAAAATGACGCTATAGAGCACTGCACACCAGAACAACTAGACACAAGAACAGTTTTTTCCCGAAGGCCATCACTCTGCTAAACAAATAATTCCCTCAACACTGTCAACTGTTACTAAATCTGCACTGCTATTAATCTTCTCATCGTTCCCATCACCCATCTCTTTCCACCTATGACTGTATGACTGTGATTTTGTTGCTTGTAGCCTTACGATTTATAATGATATTGATTCTTTCCTGATTGCTTATTTGTACCCTATGACTATCATTAAGTGTTGTACCTTAGGATTCTTGATGAATGTATATTTTCTTTTCTTTTATGTACACTGAGAGCATATGCACGAAGACAAATTCCTTGTGTGTCCAATCACACTTGGCCAATAAAAAATCTATTCTGTTCTGTTCTATACTGTTCTACTCTAATCTACTCTACTCTACTCTATTCATTGTTCTGGGGAAGAGGGAGCCCGTGTAGCCCATGTGCCCCTTTTCCAGCTCCTCCTCCTGGTCTGAGCGTAGTTCTCCTCCTGCCAATCCCTCGCCAAGGGAGCCCCCACAAAGCAGTCCTGGCATCCCCCCAAGTCTCCTGATGTGGCTCCAGACCCAGGCAAGGGATGGCCTGCCTACCCCCTCCCCTCGGAAGAATCCCAGAAGGGACAGAGAAGCGCCAGGGAGGGACTCACGCTGGGTACTCGGGCACGGTGCCCTGGAAGGCCGGCAGGCTGCAGAGGTACTCGTTGTAAAGCCACTTCACCTTGAAGTGCAGGTTCATGTAGTCGGCACTCCTGCACAGCCGGTGCTTCTCATGCTCTGGAGGAAAGGGGTGCGGGGGGCCAGAGAGTGACCAGGCTGTGAGGGGGGCAACGGGCACTCTTGCCAGGGAGCTGCCAAGGAGAAGGTCCCATGCAGGAGCCAAAGCTCTGAATTCCCTGCTATTAAGGGGTGGGGGAGGAGGGAAGAAAAGCCCCCATTTTGCTGCCTGGCAAGTCCAGAGATGAAGCGTGGTGTGTTCCTGGGGGCCATCCCATCCCCTTCAGCTCCGCTCCCCACCCCGCTCAGTGGCTTCCCCCATCACGGGCAGCCCTAAGGAAAGCAGAATCTGAAATTGAAATCGCACCTCCCCCCCCTCCCCCCCCCGCAATTCAGGGAAGCCTCGACTTACAACCATTCATTTAGTGATGGTTCAAAGTTACAACTGTATTTTGAAAAAGTGGCTGCTTTCCACGCTTACAACCACTGAAGCACCCCGTGGTTACGTGATCCAAATGTGGACTCTTGGCAACTGGTTCCTATTTATGACGGCTGCAGTGTCCTGGGGTCACGTGATCAAGCCCCCACCCATACCTGAGGACTACCTGGGGAGGGGGGAGGGGGGCGATCAATAAGGGAACCTCTTAGAAGAATCTCAATGGGTCTCTCCTGGATTTTGGAGGCTGACATATGAGCAGCAACTGACGGGAGGGGCTGGGCCCCAAGACGTCGCCAAAGGGGCTTTTTTTCCAAGAGGCAACTTGTTTTTTTTGTTGTTTTTTTTGAAGCCATTTTGCTTCTTCAGCTCTGACTGGATGGTGGGAAATGGAAGGATTCCTACTCCTTGCAGTTAGCTGGTCATTTGCATCCTTTTTAGGCCACCTGGAGGTTTATTTGTGTCCTGGGGTCACCAAGTGATGCAAATGGGTGTGCCGCCTTCTTGAGACTGCTGAAAGGACTGTGGTATAGACAGGAGATAGATGCTGCCTCTGCTGATGTCCAGTTTGACATCTTTGGCCTCTTGGACCCCTCTTTCACACCCGCGGTGCTCTCTGCAAAATGTGGACTCTGCTGTCTTCAAAAGAGTGACCCTTGTCTCTGAAATGCAGATGTTGCATGGCCCATGAATACCGTTGTCATCAGTGCGAATGCCGTGGTCGTAAGATCTGGCTTGTTATGGCACAGTTTTGCTGAAAACTGGGAGTCTGTGCTGTTTTGTGGCAAATCTGTCGTAAAAGGAGGTCACGTGACTGTGGGAGACAGCCAATGGGTGTAAATGGGGCTGGGCTGCTGTAGGGACTTAGGATCTGGGTAAGTCCCCCTGATCAGGTAGGTTGTAACTCTGAATGGTCACTAGGAGACCGGTTGCAAGTCGAGGCCTGCCTGCATGGACGTCATTCCTGCGTTCCCAAAATGCTCCTCCTCGTTACTTGAACGGCCTTAAGACACCCTTAAAAAACCACCCCTCCATGACCAGCACTGGGGAAAAGCCACGGAGCTCTCCCACAAAACGTGGCCTTGCTGCCAGTGGCCGAGAGGAGGACTCACCTTCCATGGCGTATTTCATGTCCTGAGCAAAGAGATTCCACATGACTTCCGCGCTTATCTTGCCCACTGCCAGTTCTTGGGGAAACCTGCATCCGGAGTGGGAGGGAAGTGTTCAAGGGATGCCCTGAGGCCTGGGGGGATGTCCCTGCGAGGGAGGGGCTCCCTGTCCAGAGGCCCTCTGGAGAAGGGCTGCCTGCCCAGCTTCCCCCAGGGTCTCCCCACAGAGGCTTCCTGGTCCCATGCAGCCTTCCCTGCCCAGCAGCTGCCCCTCCGCACAGGCCCTCCCTCTTCAGAAGCACTCTGGGGCGGCTCCTGCCTGCCTGCTTCCCCACATGCAGCCCCCAGTCCCGAGGCCACAGGCCTTGGCATGCAGGTGGGGAGGGGGCACCGGACGAGGAACCGCTCTCACCCTCTGCTGGGCACTAAGCGGAAGCCGCCATCTCAACTACACAGATAATGTTTCACAGACGGAAGGACGGACGGACGGACAGACAGACACAGACGGACAACAGACAGGTCCTGTGGAAGGACACACGGACAGATGGACAGAAGAGCTCCGGACGGCTGCTTGTGTGCCGAGGAGAGCGTCCCTTACTGGTTGAGGACGGGGGCGTAAGAGTTCTTGTCCTCTTCCACGATGGAGACGATGAGAGTGATGAGTTTGGGCCAGAAGTCCAGGTTCTTGACGCTGGGACCCTGTTCCTCAGGGGGCAGCTCCTGCGCTTTGTTCTGGGGAAGACTAAGGGCCCTCAGACAAGGGCAGCCCCTCCTCTCCCCCTACCCCACCTACCCTACCTTACCCTACCCACACACACAGATGCATCCTGTCCCCCACCCCTCCGCAGTGAGAGGATCTGCTTATCCCGTTTGGGAAGAGAATGGGTGCACCTCCCCCCACCCATGCTCTGCTGAAGAAAGAAGCAGCCCCCTCCCTCCCTCCCATCTCTTTTTGCCCCCCTCTTCCCCCCGCCCCCGACTCAGGAGAATCCCTTCTTGGCTAGATTTTCCTTTTGCTTTTTCAGGATCAACCTGACTATGCTAGGATTAATGAGAATAGCTGCAGCTGTAGCCCTTGACTTCTATACCGTTTCACAATCCTTTACAGGCCCCTCTTGGTGGTTTACAGAGTTGCCCCCAACAATCTGGGTCCTCATTTTACCAACCTCGGAAGGACGGGAGGTTGAGTCAAACTTCAGCCGGTCAGGATCGAACTGCTGGCCGTGGGAATGCAGTTTATCCTGCCAGCCTGCTCTCTGACCACTGAGCCACCAGGGCTGTCCTTCTTCTGAAAGGGCCTCTTTCCTACCTCAGGGACTCGGGTGGGGATTAGACCCTCAAGAAAGCCTGGCTCCCCCATCTCCCCCAACACACACACACACACGCTACGTACTGGGTCCGCCTGATACTCCCGGCTGTACAACTCGTGGCAGTTGTTGAAGATGTACTCGTAGGTGGAGTTGAGGCAGGCCCTGACGCAGCCCTTGACCACCTGACTGGCCCGAGGAGGGCTCTGCAGTTCCTGGACCTGGGGAGACGGATGGGGGGGACGGGGGTGAGGAGAGCCGCTTTTTTTGGGGGGGGGAGATGGGTTCCGATCTCTGTCCTGACCTCTCTTCTCCGAACAGACCTGCTGCTCAGGACACCCCGGGATGTTCTACACCATGTTCCCAGAAGGGAGCCTGGATGCAAAGCCCAGGGGCTGCCCCAAGACTCTGGCCCAGAAGGGGCCTGCAGGGAGGGACGGGCCCACGCTCCTTCAAGCTCCTGAAGGCCCATTGTCCCATCCTTCCTTCCCCTGGAGGAGAGCCCCCCTCCAAATGGGTCATAATATCATAGAGTCCTGGGTCCTGGAGATCTTCTAGTGTAAGTCCCCCTGAGGGCCCCAGGGCATGGGGCACCGTCTCAGTGGGTGCTTCCCCCTTGCAGTGCAGCCGTCCACCCCACTGCCAAATTCCCGCCCTCCCTTCCTCTTTGGGAGGGGAAAGTCCTTGGCCCACTGCCTTCTGCAGGTGGAATGACCTGGGGAGCCTCTGCCAGGCAGCCTCTTTAGACGCAGCCCTTCTGGGGGATCTTCAGCAGGCAGAAGAGGCCGAGGGCCGAGGGGGTTGCCTTAAATATATCCAGATGCCTGGCCTACAAAGCCGACTTGACAGTTTGGGAGGGGGGAGGGGAGGGCGAATGTTCCAGGCGCAAACAAGGCTCCCTGTGCGCCCTTCCTGAGAGGGGGACGTGAGCAGTTTGGCTTGTCAGAAACCCTTTCACAGGCTTCCCATTAATTGAAGAGAGACAAGCACACATTTCACGTGCAATCAGCCGCCTGTGCTGGGGACAGGCAGCCTCTCCTCCTCCTCCTCCTCCTCCTCCTCCGTGTAAGACGAAGGGCCTTGTTCCCGGCTCCCCTCCAGCCTCCAGAGGTGCCCCCTCTCCCCCAGGAGAATTTGACTAAGCCAGTGCAAGCTCATTGCCCGACTGTCAGGGAACAGAGGCGGCAGCAGGTTGACCACAGCAGAAGAGGGGTTTCTGGCCGGATTTGCAGAGTTGTTGCTGCTGGACGTGAAGGGAAGTCCAGGGAGACGGAGGAGAGGGGAGATTCCCTGGGAGGAGTCCTTCCTGCCTTTCATGGAGGAGGGAGGGGAGTGTGAGGGGTCTCTGCATAAACAGAAGAGGAGGAGGCCAGGTTGCACTGGGACAAGGGGCCTTTCTACGCAGGAAGAGAGGAGGAGGGGACGCAAGAAAGAACATCATCTCCTGCCCTCGAAAAAGCACCCAAAACTGAAATCGAGGCTGCTTCAGAGCGATGGGAGAGGAGGAACATGGGAGCCCTTCACATATGGGGCATAGCTCAGGCGGCTGAC
Organism: Ahaetulla prasina; assembly: GCF_028640845.1. NCBI lineage: Eukaryota > Metazoa > Chordata > Lepidosauria > Squamata > Colubridae > Ahaetulla > Ahaetulla prasina. The sequence goes on along the minus strand of NC_080540.1, from coordinate 303,762,575 downwards.
TTGCTGGGGGGGCACCTGGGGTGGCCAGGGCAGCTTCTGAACTTTGAAAAGGAGGGCACACAGACCCACACTGGCGAAGAGCTGGGCAGAAACAGCGGGCTGCCCCTTCCCTGCTCCCTTTCAGGTCTGGACTCTGCCCTTCCAGGTGTGACCAGTTGGGTGAGAGGAGCTGGCAGGGCTGAGAGGCAAACCAGTGGCAGAAAGAAGGTGGCAGGGAGCCCTCTCACACGCCAGAGCCCCCCTCAGCCCCCCTCCTTCTCCCCCCCAGCCAGCCTTCAAAGTCCCGCGAGGGACCCATGGTTTAGGGAGGCTGAACCCCAAAGATCTGGAGCCCCAAGAACCTGAACGGATGGTCCTACCTTCATTCGGAAGAAGGTGATGCTGGTCAGCAGGTCCACGGTAGACTTGAGGTCCTGCAGACGCTCCCGGCTGCTGGCGGGGAAGTTGTTCTGTGGGCAGGAACACAGAGGGGCTTTTCAAGGCCTGGGGATCTCTGGGAGAAACCCACCAACCTGCAGCGGAAGGAGGGACCCAATCCCAGGAGAAGCTGTAGCTGAAAGGCCGGGGAGGGGGCTCAAGGGAGGGGAGCTGGTGCAACCCAGCCTGGGTGTGGGGGGGGGGAAGCGTTTGCTCTCTAGACCTCCCTCCCCTTCTTCCTCCTGCCTACGAAGCAGCAGCTGGGGCAGGGGAGGAAACCCCACCTGTGCTGGTTTGAGCCATCCTGTGATGAGCCAGGTATGCTTCCTCTACTGGTGTGCGCGCGCACACACACACACACACACACACACACACCCTTTCCATACTCAGGTTATGTGACATCTGAATGGGGAAGGTGCAGAAATCTTGCCTCGGGGGGGGGGAGGCAGAGAAAAAGCCCCTCCACCCCCATCGGAGTCCCCGAGCTCCTTTCTTCTGCTTGATGACTGTCTCAAGCGGAAATCCTCCGCAGTTCCCAAGCGCCCAGGGCGAGCGCCCGCTCAAGGGCCAGGCCTCAGTCAAGGCAACCGCTACTTGCAAGAACTCTGGCTGCCTCATATTGGGCCTCTTTACCCTGGGATTCCACTCTTCTTCTTGAAGGGCCTCATTCACGGCCTTTGAGGGGGTCGGGGGCTCTTGGAGGGCCCCCCCCCCAGGTCAGCAGTTCACAAACCTGCACGCAGGTGTTCAAAGGCTGTTTACAGGGAATCCTTGACTTAGGACCCAACGGAACCCAGAATTTATTTTTGCCAAGTGAGACATTTGTTAAGTGAGTTTTGCCTCATTTTACAACCTTTCTTGTTAGTAACTTGGTCGTTAAGTGAATCTGGCTTCCCCACATTGACTCTGCTTGTCAGGCAGTCGTAAAAGGGGATCACCGTGACCGTCATAAAAATGAACATGATCATGGGGATGCTGAAATGGTCGTAAGTGTGAAAAGAGTCATAAGACACTTTCTCAGCGCCACTAAACAAATAGTTAACATAACATAACATCAGAGTTGGAAGGGACCTTGGAGGCCTTCTAGTCCAACCCCCTGCCCAGGCAGGAAACCCTACACCATTTCAGTCAGATGGTTATCCAACATTTTCTTAAACATTTCCAGTGTTGGAGCAGCCACAGTTTCTGCAGGCAAGTTGTTCCACTGATTAATTGTTCTAACTGTCAGGAAATTTCTCCTTAGTTCTAAGTTGCTTCTTTCTTTGATCAGTTTCCACCCATTGCTTCTTTTCTACCCTCAGGTGCTTTGGAGAACAGCCTGACTCCCACTTCTCTGTGGCAGCCCCTGAGATATTGGAACACAGTTGTGAAGTCAAGGACCAGCTGTCTATAATGCAGAGGCCGGCCTGCAAATCCCCTTCACGATGGGCCAGGATCCCGAATGCCAGGCCAGGAAACGCAGAGTCACCGGCTTGCCCCTCTGGTGGCCTCCCATCCCCCACCATGAGCCCGCCAGCCCCAGCAGCACCTGCTTTGCTTCTGGAGGTTCAGCTGCCTGGCCTCCAGGGATGGACTCCAACCCACCTCGCTGGTCGTCTGGCCTTGCAGGGCTCCACCCCAAAGAAGCTTCCAATGAAAGCTGAGGGGAGGGGAGGGAGGGGCACCCAGGCTTACGAATGGGCTGGAGACCGCCGGAGACCCTCCTGCTTCCCCTGGCTACAGAAAGAGCCCATTTTCTGAACCAAAAAGGCCCGGCAAAAGCCGGCTCTGCTCAACGCCAAGGTGGGTAACCTTGAATAAGCTGGCCATGGTTTGCAAAAGATCCTGGTTCTCCTGGCTTCCCTTTTTGGGTCAGCTAAGCCCCTTCTCCCCCTCCCCCCATGCTGGACAAAATCCTAAAGCCAGGCACCCCTCACTGCGCCCCCAAAGGTGCACCCCAGCACTGAGGAGCCCCGGGAGAACCAACGCCTGGCCTTTGATCAAGGGGGAAGGAAGGGGCGGGGGTCCGTTTCAGGCAGGATTAAGCCCAGCCAGTGGGTGACAATGGCTGCTCGGTTCCCTCTGCTGCCAGCAAAGCCCATTTTCTCTTCCAAAGCAGCCTGTGAGCAGAAGGCAAGACAGCCAAACTTTCCAGAGTGAGAGAAAATCCCTCCCTCCCCTCCCCCCCCCCCCCCCCACTGTGGAAATAATTAGTGGCAAAAGCCTTTCCCCTCTTTGCTACCTGAGACCAAACCTGTTGGGGACAATCAATTAAGAGCTCCCTTATTCAACTTCCAAGCAAAGCTTAATTCGACCGAGCTCTCTACTGGCGCTTACATCCAATTACTGAGCAAGTGGACGAAGAAACAAGCCTCTTATCCAAGCATTAAGCATTTTTCCCCACCACGAACAAATTCCTGCAATTCCCAGCGGGCCTTCCCCATATTTCCCTAGCCAAGGTGGGGTGACGGTGGGGAATGGCGAGCCCTGCCCTCTGACCCTTTCCTCCTGGAGAGGCACCAAAGCAGGACTGACTCCTCCACTCTTACGGCCATGATGCCGTTCTTTATACAGGCTCTGCTCTGGGTCACTCGCTTCTAATCTCGGAGGGACCACCGGACCTTCCTTTGTTTCGCCTGCCAGAGCCACTCTGAGAACTGCTCGGCTCCCTCAGGTCCACAAACAGGGAAGGCCAAGAGAGCACAATCCAAACTAAAGTTGACATCGCCTCATTCGTCTATGGAGAGTCTCATCCAGATCACTGTTCTTCTCCAAAGGTGCTTTTTCAAAAGGCAATTGGACTTTCTTGGTTTTCCTTGAGGATGTTTGGCTTCTCATCCAAGAAACTGAAGAAGCTTCTTGGATGAGAAGTGAAATCCCCTTCACGATGGGCCAGGATCCCGAATGCCAGGCCAGGAAACGCAGAGTCACCGGCTTGCCCCTCTGGTGGTCTCCCATCCCCCACCATGAGCCCGCCAGCCCCAGCAGCACCTGCTTTGCTTCTGGTTGCCACCCAACAGTCCAGGCTGGAGGTTCAGCTGCCTGGCCTCCAGGGATGGACTCCAACCCACCTCGCTGGTCATCTGGCCTTGCAGGGCTCCACCCCAAAGAAGCTTCCAATGAAAGCTGAGGGGAGGGGAGGGAGGGGCACCCAGGCTTACGAATGGACTGGAGACCACCGGAGACCCTCCTGCTTCCCCTGGCTACAGAAAGAGCCCATTTTCTGAACCAAAAAGGCCCGGCAAAAGCCGGCTCTGCTCAACGCCAAGGTGGGTAACCTTGAATAAGCTGGCCATGGTTTGCAAAAGATCCTGGTTCTCCTGGCTTCCCTTTTTGGGTCAGCTAAGCCCCTTCTCCCCCTCCCCCCATGCTGGACAAAATCCTAAAGCCAGGCACCCCTCACTGCGCCCCCAAAGGTGCACCCCAGCACTGAGGAGCCCCGGGAGAACCAACGCCTGGCCTTTGATCAAGGGGGAAGGAAGGGGCGGGGGTCCGTTTCAGGCAGGATTAAGCCCAGCCAGTGGGTGACAATGGCTGCTCGGTTCCCTCTGCTGCCAGCAAAGCCCATTTTCTCTTCCAAAGCAGCCTGTGAGCAGAAGGCAAGACAGCCAAACTTTCCAGAGTGAGAGAAAATCCCTCCCTCCCCTCCCCGCCCCGCCCCCCAGTGTGAAAATAATTAGTGGCAAAAGCCTTTCCCCTCTTTGCTACCTGAGACCAAACCTGTTGGGGACAATCAATTAAGAGCTCCCTTATTCAACTTCCAAGCAAAGCTTAATTCGACCGAGCTCTCTACTGGCGCTTACATCCAATTACTGAGCAAGTGGACGAAGAAACAAGCCTCTTATCCAAGCATTAAGCATTTTTCCCCACCACGAACAAATTCCTGCAATTCCCAGCGGGCCTTCCCCATATTTCCCTAGCCAAGGTGGGGTGACGGTGGGGAATGGCGAGCCCTGCCCTCTGACCCTTTCCTCCTGGAGAGGCACCAAAGCAGGACTGACTCCTCCACTCTTACGGCCATGATGCCGTTCTTTATACAGGCTCTGCTCTGGGTCACTCGCTTCTAATCTCGGAGGGACCACCGGACCTTCCTTTGTTTCGCCTGCCAGAGCCACTCTGAGAACTGCTCGGCTCCCTCAGGTCCACAAACAGGGAAGGCCAAGAGAGCACAATCCAAACTAAAGTTGACATCGCCTCATTCGTCTATGGAGAGTCTCATCCAGATCACTGTTCTTCTCCAAAGGTGCTTTTTCAAAAGGCAACTGGACTTTCTTGGTTTTTCCTTGAGGATGTTTGGCTTCTCATCCAAGAAACTGAAGAAGCTTCTTGGATGAGAAGTGAAATCCCTTCAACGAAACCCCAAGAAATTCCAGTTGCCTTTTGAAAAAGCACCTTTGGAACATCACATCCTCCCAAGAGGCAACTAATCTGACTTGATGAGTGAAATATGCTGTCCCCTCCACCCAAGTCATGCTGGCCATGCTCCAAGGTAGAAGCCAGGCGTGATCCTAGGCTGTGCGAGTCCTCCTGATGATCTGGATCAGCTCTGGATTGCCATGGGGACCATGAACTCCGGAGCCACTTCAGGCTCTGTGTCGGGGAAGGCAGGCTGGAATCTGCCAGTGCTCTGAGTCAGGGAAGGCCCACCGACCAACCCCACTACAGCATTCAGGGCCACAGATGAGGGGCCAATACAACAGCATCAGGAACAGATCCCAAGAGACCCACTTCATCAACAGGATCGATCTGCAAGCTGCAAGCCCCCTGTCCCTGCTCGGGACTCACAGCTGGTGCCAAACTTGAAACCCAAGTGTGCCCATCGTCTAAAGGGGCAACCTCAACTCAGTTTCCGCCCGGGTCTTGGTTATAATAATAATAATAATAATAATAATAATAATAATAATAATTTAATTTGTATACCACCCTTCTCCCGAAGGACTCAGGGCGGTGAACAGGCAGATAAAATGAAAACGATACATTTCAATAAAAACAATATTTAAAAAACTTATTCCAATAGCCTAAATTTAAAATACAATACAAAATATAAAATAAACCCCATAAAATCCATATTTAAAACCCTATTAAGCCAGTCCTGCTCGAAAGAATAGATATGTTTTAAGCTCGCGGCGAAAGGTCCGGAGGTCTGGAAGTTGTCGAAGTCCTGGGGGAAGCTCATTCCAGAGGGTAGGTGCCCCCACAGAGAAGGTTCTCCCCCTGGGGGTCGCCAGCCTGCACTGTCTGGCTGACGGCACCCTGAGGAGGCCCTCTCTATGAGAGAGTACCGGTCGGTGGGAGACAGAAGGCGGTCCCGAAGGTATCCCGGTCCTATGCCATGGAGCGCTTTAAAGGTGGTAACCAACACCTTGAAGTGCACTCGGAAAACCACAGGTAGCCAGTGCAGCCTGCGCAGGATCGGTGTTATATGGGAGCCACGAGTGGCTCCCTCTATCACCCGCGCGGCTGCATTCTGAACTAACTGAAGTCTCCGGGTGCACCTCAAGGGGAGCCCCATGTAGAGAGCGTTACAGTAGTCCAGGCGAGAAGTTATGTGTGCCAGGCCAGACCTCTCATCCCTCAAAGGATCAGATATGAAGAGAGGTTTATCTCAGGTTGACCACACGGCTTCCAGTGACCAGGCACTAAGGTTGAGTCCATAAGCGGTTCTGGAAGACAGAACTAGGACCAAAGGCCAAATATACTCTCTCCATGAGTGGTTTACCACAACCTCGTCACACTTCCTGTTCCTACCACAACTGAGAAGTTCTATCCGGCACCAGAGCTCCCCAGCCTATCTCCTACAAGCCCCCCCTCCCCAATTGGGAATTTACTCTCAATGGACTAATCATTTGGGGGCCATGGCCCCCACCCCCATCTCCATGGGGGCTGTAGGGAGTCTCACAGCACCAAGAGGGCCACTTGGGTCCTATCTCCAGTCCAACCTCAACCTCCCTCCTCCATCTTTCTTGGTCACACATTCCTGGTAGCTGTGGCTGGATTACAGTAATCTCCTCCATAGCTGCACAACTGCTCCAGGTGCAGGCAACACCCGGAATCGCTGACGCTGAGCGCTCCCTCTCCACCTGCAAGACTGATGTTCTCCAGCCTCCTGGAGGTCCAGGCCTGATGGTTCTCCAAATGATGCCTCCACCCCGCATCTAAAGCCACATCTCCATAACCAGCACACACGTATGGTGCTATCCAGCTCCTGTGGCTTGTCACAAACACGCAACTTGTTCTGGCCTGACCTTAAAAAACTCAGTCAGCAGCTTTCACATTCCTCCTCAGCTGCCCCTTTTCCAACCTGAACTTCCGTCTGTCCACACAGAGCAGAGTTTCTGGTCCTCTGACCAGCCTTGCTGCCCTTCCTTGAACTTTTCCAGTTTTCACGCACTCTTCTTTAAATGTGGGGCCCAGAAGTGGACACGGGACTCCTGGCCAAAGCAGAATAAAGTGGGATGAGGTGGGGAAAACACCCTTCTGTGGCTCTCGCTGTTTTGTAGCCACATCAAACTTCATTTTGCAGTCGTCCACATCCCACTTTCAAATTTTGCAGGCAACTCAGGGCACAGGATCTTCCTCGTGGCAACCCTCCCTCGGCCAGGCGACTCCCATCTCTGATGGCGGAGGCTGCTCTTCCCTGAGGTGAGATGTTAGCGGTCGTCTGGGGAATTTCATGACGGTCGGCTACTTGCAGCTTATTTCACTAACGTATCAAGATCATTTTGAATTTCATGTTTTCTGTCTTCTAGGTCATCTGCAAATTGGTTAAGCATTCCTTCCTCCCCTTCCTCCAGGTCATTAAAAAAATACTGAAGAACACTCAAACACACACACAATATTCTCATAACTTATTAAGAAATAAAATAAGATGCTGCTTATATGGACTTGGCAAATCCAGTAAGAATGGTTTGGGTCCGTCTCCCCTGGAAACCAGGGGCCTCTGGATCCCGCCCGCCCCTCGAAACCAGTCTGGTTTAGGGCCCTTAGGAGGGGGGGGTTTGATACGCAGGAACGGTTGTGTCAGCTCTGCTCTTCCTCAGGATGGCCTCTGAATGGCTTCTGAAGGGTCTCCAGAAGATCAGAACCCACCCAATGTTGCCCACCCCCACTCTGTTTATTTTATTTTATTATTTTATATTTATTTAAAATAAAATAAACAAACAAACAAACACATTAGTGCCCACTCATCTTACCAGAGGGTAACTCTGGGCGCCTTACCATTATATATACAGTTAGAACATAAAAAGTTAAAATCAAATATTAAAGCCAAGGACCCATAGGGAGGGTGGGGGTGCAGTGGGGGGGATGTGGGATACCTGTTAGGTATCCTGAATCATTTCCATAATGCAGGTAAATGTTCCGCCTGCCTCTTTACCCAGATCAAAGGAAGCAGCAACATCCATTGCAACCCAGGAACTTCAGAGAAACGGGCAGCAGAACTCTACCCCGTGTGCTACTTGAGGCTGGGGTCTGCTGGGAGCCCAAAAACCCAGCTCCGGGCCTACCCTGGCCAAAGGGACCCTGGGAGGCTTGGGGTCTGGGGATCGTGGCCCCACACTGCCAGAGGGGCCACTGGGTGGGTCCTGAAGTCAAGAGACACTTTGCCCAGACCCTAGGGGGAAAGGCGAGGTTGCCAGTCTGGGGCACCTACCCTGTACATGGACAGGTCAATCCGGAGAGAATTGTGCAGCTGGTCCAGAAGTTTCACAAATCGCTCTTTCTGTCAGGCACGGGAGAAAACAGAGCAGGCGTCAAAAGGAATTTATTTATTTATTTATTTATTTTATTTATTATTTAAATTTGTATTTAAATTTCTTTTGCTATTTCTTGGGAGGGTCTGAAAACGGTTCCCCCCCACAAGGAAAGGCATCTCGGGAGGTATGGGGGGTGGGGAGGTCACCAATAAGATTGGCCCATTTGAGGAGGAATTCAACTCAGGTTGAAAGGCCGAGTCTCCCCTGAGGAGTAGCTGCCCCTCCGATAGGTCGTGCTGCCACGTGCTGCCAACCTCAGAAAAGTGTGGGGCAGCCCTACTTCTGAGCAACCCCTGAGCGTTTCAGAGGCATTTTCTGTTGATGGCTTCCTTTTCTGCTCAGGCCCGCAGGCTCTCCCAGCGGTTCAAGCATCAGGAGATCCATTTAATTTCCTTCATGAAAAGGACCCCCCAACCCCCATGGGTAGCAGCAGCAGCCGCCACAGGTCCCCAGAAAGTGACCCCGGTTGAGGCTGAACTGGGGGGGGGGGACTCACCCCAAAGTTTGAGGCCGAGAAGCGATCAGAGGCGGAGACCTGGGTGGAGGCCGTGGTGTGAGCATAGTAAGCATTGATGTTGGCCAGCAAGGTGCTCATCACGGCCGGCACTCCGGGACACATGTATTTGGACGAAAGACACGCAAAATGCCTGCGGGGGGGAGGGGGGAGCAGAGGCAACGGGCGTCAGGCAGAGGAAGCCACAGGGCAGGAAGCAGCCACACCGGGCCCTCCTCTGAACGGCTCCCTGGTCCCCCTGGCCACAACCACCTGCCCTTCCCCTCCCCTCCCCTCCCCTCCGAGCCATTGGAGGCTGCACCAAACTCAGTGAGAGCCACAGCCACCCAACCCCTGCAGACAGCAACTCTGACAGATTCTGCTGTTGCTGATGAAAGAAAGCTCTGAAGTGAGACACCCCACCCCCCGCACAAAGCCCACCCACCCACCCCGCTCCAATTCTACTCCCTCTTGGACAGTGGGCAGAAGCAAGAAAGGGGCAGTTCTCTGACCCCTCCCTCCCAGCCTCGGCCTTCCTTCCAGGTGTTCCCAAGGTGGGGAGACCAAGCCCAGCACCGCAGAGCGAAACCTTCTCCTACCTGGGGCCCAGGTAAAAGCAGGGACGGCCCACCTCTACCCTCCCTGGGACGTGGACCCCAGGGTAGCCCTATTCTCAGTCATGCCCCCCCTCACCTAGAAGGGCCAGCTCTGTTACGGAGGATCAGTTCCCTCCCTTCCTTTTCAAGCGCCCCCTTCTCTTCTTCACATTGGTTTGTGCTGACTTTCATCAACCCTGCCACCCCCCCCAGCCCAGCCCAGCCCAACCCATGTTTTGAGGATTCTGGCTTTCTTTTCTTGGCCCTTTCTGGGGTGCCATGAAGGGAGGACACACCACTTCCTTCTGGATGAGCCCAGAGGAACTAAGGGGCTCTGCAGACCCTGCCGGGCAGCTGAGCAGGAATCCTGCAGCCTCAAGAGGAGGAAAAACTGCCCCCTTGTTGCTGGCGCCCTGGTTGGGCACATCTCCTGCAGCTCCAAGGGGTTGGGGGACAAAGGGTCAGCCGAGCTGAAGAACCTCTCCAGGGTTTAGGAATCAAACCCGCCAGGCTGGCTTGGCTGCATCAAGGCTGAGCCTGTCCCTCGGAGGCTGGTAAAACCGCTCGGCACAGGCGGCACCCGGGACTGAGGCCGAGGGCCGGGTGTGGTCGGGGACTCACGTCATGGCTTGGTAGATGGACTCGATCCCGTAGCGCATGGCAAACTCATCCACAATCTCCTGGCCGATCTCCTCAAAGTAGACCTTCCAGGCGTCGTCTCCTTTGGCCTCGGGGATCTTCACCACGCTGTTTCCTTGGACGTCCGTCAGGTAGTGGAAGAGGTTCTGGAAGTGAGACCCCAAGAGGGTCCGACCAAGGCGGGGGGGAAACCCAGATGCATACCTCGACTCTCCCCCTCCCCCCCAGTCCAGGTGTTGCTCCTGCTCTCCACACCTCTGCACTTCTCCTCCAGGGCTGACTGAGGCTGCCATTTCTAGGTTGCCCCTATTGCCCCTCCTCTGGCTCTGCTCTTGGGGAGCAGAGCTCAGCCGGCCGCCATGCCTACCTCGTGAAGGCAGGTATACTGGACGTGATAAGGAGCCACCTTCTCTTCACCTTTGATCTCCACGCTGATCTGCAGCCGAATGGCACCCGAAACAGCAGATTTGTCTGTCCTCTTTTCTAGAAGGAAGACCCCCCACGTTCTCATCCCTGCCAGCCAGGGACCCCCAGCAGCCAAGACTGATGGAAGGCCCACCTGGCCACTCTCTGCCCCTTTCAAGGGCCAGGTGGGCTCTATAGACCTGTTGCAGCCGGTAGCACATGGGCTCCAGGCCACCCATCTGCCCTGGGGCAAGAGGGGCAGGAAGATGCAGCTGGCCACAAGAAGGGTGTTGTGCCCCTGTGGCCACATTAGCATGAGGCTAGAGTGGGTCCCGCAGGAATGGCAGCGCAAACCCCCTCCTCTCCTTTCCTCTCCTGGCTTTGCCTTGGGAGGACTGGGATAGGATTAAAACTGCCAAGTCTGGGGAGCCCTGGGATATGGGGATCTTAAGTGGGGTGTGTGTGTGCCTGGCCTCCACTGTTTCCTTCCCTGGAGAGGTTCCAAGGTTGCCAGCCTCTTTCCTCTGGCTGGAGATTCCACCACAACTGGCTTGCAAGAGGGCATTCTGGGGCCCCATTCTCTGGGGTCCGAGTAGTATTCACTTTTCTTTTCTGAATGAGACCCTCCCCTCTCTTCCCCTTGAAATCTTTCTGCCGCCTCCGCCCAGCCAGGAAGTTCTCACCCTGAGGCCTTGGACAGTATAAGAAGTTTTTAGTCCAGTTGCGGGGAGGGACATCTTCACCATCCCAGCACTGAACTCTGCCTCCTCCTCCTCCTCCGCCCCAAACTCCCCCCACCCGTCCTTCTCAGCCAGGCCGCCCCAAAGCCAAGGACCTCCCAGCTGCCACCTCTGTGGAAGCACTGCAGCCCTCCCCAGCCCCCCCCCCAAATCCCCACATGCTCTTCTGCCAAGCTCCTCGATTCCTTCCCCCGAAGCATCTGCGGACAAGAAGGACTCACCCAGGTTGTACCAGACATCCATCTCTCCACTCAGTGTCCGGACTTCAATGATGGTCTGGCCCAAAAAGTCATCGGACTCCCTCTTCAGCCGCTGCTTGACCCGGGACTTGATGTCATCGTCTTCATCCCAGACTCGCACTTTGATCCGATCAGAGGAGTTGTGGCACTCACTGCAGGGGCCGGGGGTGGGGAGAAACAGCAAGGTCTGTGGTCTTTCCTTTCCAGGTCGCAAGGCAGCCACAGGCAGGGAGGCAACCCCCCCACCCAGCACAGCCCCCAAGGAATCCAGGCCCCTCCGGGCTCAGGGGGCTGCCTCTTCTCGGGTCTTGGAACCCCAATTTTTGGGAAGACAGCTGAGGGGGGGGGGGCAGGCTGCAAAGGCCACAAGCTGTGCTCAGAGGGCCCTGAGCAGTGGGGAAAAACAGCCACCAACTGGGAAGGGAGAAGCTTTCCTTCAAGATAGAGAAAAGTAAAGCCTTACACTTAGGCAAGAAAAATATCCCAAAATACACATATAGACTGGGTGAAACCAGGCTTTATAGCTGTAACCCTGAGATGGATCTTGCAGGCTTAGTGGACAATCAGCTAAATAAGAGCCAGCAGGGTGCGGTGGCAGCCAAAAAAGCAATGTAATCCTAAACTGCATTAACAGAGGGATACAATCAAGATCAAGGGAGGTACTAATACCACTCTTTGAAGCCCTAGTAAGACCACATCTAGAATACGGCATCCAGTGTTGGTCACCACACCATAAAAAAGATGTTGAGACCAATGGTTAGAAACTAATCAAGGAGAGAAGCAACCTGGAGTTAAGGAGAAACTTCCTAACAGTAGGACAATTAACCAGTGGACAGCTTGCTTTCAGAAATCGTGGGTGCTCCAGGGGGTTGGACTAGATGACCCACAAGGTCCTTTCCAACTCTGTTAATCTGTTATTTTGTGTTATCCCACCTCTGAATGGTCCCAAGGCCCTTGGGCAGCTCTTTCTCCTCACCAACCCCTCGGGGAGTGAGTTGGGCTGATGGCACCCAGGGAACTTCCGAGGCTAAACTAACGTTTTCCCCTTTGTGCCATCTTGGACTTAAACCTGGTGGCTGCTTCTGCATGACCTTGGTGGAAACTCGGAGAAGGCGGAAGAGAAAACCTGGTGGCTAGGCATTAGTTGATATAAAAAAGAAATGACCCCCTCCCAGAACTCTGCCCTTGAGCAGTTGCTTCCTGGGATGCACCCGGAGAGAAACGATAAGGGATGCTTGGGGGAAACCTAGTTCCTAGGTGCTTCCTGCGTGGGAGACGCTCTGGGGCCGAGGAAGGAGGTGGAGAGACCGGGCTCAAGCCTCGCTGGCTTTTCTATGCAGGGGCCGCCTGTTGCCAAGCAACCCAAATAACAGGAGGAAGAAAGTCAGAAAGTGGGTCACACACAATGTGCTGAGCCTTCTCAATCAGAGTGGTGCCCTCCCACTGGCAGCCGGGAGACCCTGTCCCAGGTGGGCCCTGCCACCTCCAGGCCTCTCATGGGGGTCCGACAGTCTTCCCATTCAGCCGCTCCTTGTGCCGGGCCCTGCCCCTCCTGGCACTGGGGCCCCCAAACACACTGAAAAGATGGGGGTGGGGGTGGGGAGGTAACCTGGGACCCCAGAGTGCTGACAGGAATGAAGGGGCTCCATTTTGCTTGAAGGCAGCACGAAGAAGGTCCTGCAATTGCCTCAGGAGTACAGACAGGCTTCGACCTACAACCACAATTGAGCCCAGCATTTCTGTTCTTAAGTGAGACATTTGTTCAGTGAGTTTTGACCCATTTTACAACCTTCCTTGCCACAGTTGTTATGTGAATCAGCGCAGTTGTTAAGTTAGTAACACGGCTGTTAACAGAATCCGGCTTCCCTGTTGGCAAAAGGGGATCACGTGACCCTGGGACACTGCAGCTGTCATAAGTGTGAGTCACTTGCCAAGCCTTTGAATTTTGATCACATGACCATGGGGAGTGGGACGCTGCAAAGGTCGTAACTGTGGAAAATGGTCATAAATCTTTTTTCAGTGCCATTATAACTTTGAACGGTCACTAAACGAACCGTTGTAAGTCGAGGACTACCTATATTTGACCACATAGACCAACCTCTGAAACAGGGCTCCAGCAGAGTACTTAATGGGAACCCAATGCAGCTGGAAGGCCAGAGCAGCCGTTTCCTATCCAAGAGGGGCCCCTGCAGCCTGGCTATGCAAGAGCAGCCTTGAATCTCTGGGCTGGTCAGAATTGGAATAAATAGGAAGATAGCAGGAAAGGCCCCAGAGGTCTTCTAGTCCAGCCCCCTGCTTTGCAAGAATGAGGTGGCTGGTCATTTAAAAGCACTTGTGGAAAGGACATCCACCTCCCATTCGAGCTCTCAGGGGGTGTATGTGTCCTACCAAAGTGGGAGACACCCCCCCCTTTAATCTCACTGCTGCAGGACGCCTGTGAGAAGTATGGCTGTGATGGGAAGATTCTGGAAGGAAGGGCAGGAGAGCGTCCAGGAGTCTTCCAGCCCCCTTAATCCCTGATGAAGCATTCAGACCCTCCTGCCAATGTTTATCCCAGCCGAGGAGGAGATGCGAGGGGCTTCTCTGCAGCAGATAATCGATCTTGGCTCACAATCATAAGCCAATTGGATTGTGATCTACGCTGGAGACCTTGGGAAATGTCCTTGGACTCCCTAACCTTCCCTGCCAGAACCAGACAATTACATCTCCTGCAATCTGGGCTTTGGCACGATTGCTCCCCGATATTCTGGAGACAGTTTTGCCAGGGGGCTACTGGGGTCGACCCTCGCTTGATGGCGCACAAAATTCCCCCATGAGATGGGTTTTAGGACTGGGTCCCCTGCACACCTCTCTGCAGCCCGGCTCCAGCCCCAGCAGGCCAGCCAATGTCAGGGCCAGCCACGGAAATGGCCTCTGACCTGGCCCTGACATTGGGCAATGAGCACACAGAGCCCACCCGGCCGAAAGCACCAGGTAGGAAGGAAAGGAGAGGACGAGGGAGGTTATGATGGACCTTCTGGGCAGGCAGAAGATACAGGCTGGCTCTTTCTGCCTCAGACGACCAAGGTTACAGAGGGACATCCAAGAGTGATGGCGGGGGGGGGGGGGGATTATCCTGGCATCTACTGAGAAGCTGACTCTGCCGAGAGTCAGAAGCCACTTTCCTTGAGAACAACTTCCATTGTCAGGAGGTAGAATGAGCAAAGGTTGCTGCTAATATTGGCCGAAGAAGAGAAGGAACGTATCCTTCAATCTAGAGGAGAAGCAACCGAGGAGCAGAGGCTGCCTAAGGGAAGAGTTCCATCCAAGGGTTCCGGCTCTGAAGAGACACAATGGGAAATCTTGCAGCATGAGCAAAGCAAACAAAACGAGTGAGCGATTCCCTTCGGGAAGAAAAGCGAGAGAAATCTACTCAAGGCAGAGAAGAAAAGGAGCCCAAAGAGCATCCCCAGAGACCGGAGGGATGCTGACCCGACATCTCCCTCCCCAGCCATACCGGAGGATGAAGGGCTCAGAGCCCACCCCCACAAACAGCTCTCCAAAAGCTCTGCCCCAGAGGTTGGGTGGGGGCCCAGTGGTTAAAATGCTAGGCAGCCCTCCAGTTCCAGCACCCGACCCGGGACGAGCTGGGCCAGCCGTTTCCTTTACCGCTTGCCATTCTCCTCCATCAGGTCCCAGCAAAACCTCCGAGGGGAAACTACTGTTCCAAGTGCCACTGAGGAAGGGTAACGCCCAACAATGGTGGGCACTTGCTGGCTGGACCAGTTGCCAGCAATTGCCTGTAGCTCTTCCAAGACCAGCCCGGTGGTTTCTCCCCCACTCCAGCTGGGCGTCCCACATCTGCCTTTCGGCTCCCCTCGGTCTTGCCAGGTCATCTGTTTTTCTTAGCAGCCAAGACTCTGACTGCCTTGCTGATATCAGAGCCACCTTCGCTCCCCCCCGCCCCCCGCCCCCCGTCAACTGTGGGTCCCCTGAGCAGGCTGGCTGATGGTGCCTTCCGAACTCTCTAATATTAGCCTAAATCTTTCCCTTTTCCCTTGATGTGTTCACAATGAGCTCTCCTTCCCTTTCAGACTAACATCTGCCTGCGTTTCTCAAATTGGTAGAACGTCAGCCTATTATATTAAGATTCCGGTTCTGTCCTCCTGTTTCTCCCCCTGGAATTCCTCTCCCTTTCATGGCTTTCTGCTCCCTCTGAGGAACAATCAAAGTGAGGAGCCCTCACAGGGCCACTTTGGGGTCCTTGCTGTAACCCTGCATTTTCTCGCTCTCCCCGTTATCCTTCTGATGGCAGCTCTGTAATCTCGCCTTAATTTGGACGTCTCCCTCTCCACGTGAGCCTCTGTGCTTCCTTGAAGATCTGAAGGAAACTTTGCTTGCCAAGGATTTAGGGCAGGGGTCCATCAATTCGCATTCTCTTGCATCTCCATCAGCAGAAGGACCCTCCCTTCCTCAGTCTTCCAGGCCGTATTGCGCCTTTAAACAGTTCAGTGGGTGTTTCACCTGCACCAGGCGGATCCTGAGCAGGGCAAGAGGCCCTCCCTAAATTCTCAGGAGGTAAAGGAAGCGGATTCTGTCAATCTTGCTGTGCAATAAAAGATAATTAGCTCAACTGGTTGTGTTTCATGCCTGGTCTACCTGGTAAGGCTGACCCACTTTGCAACAGAAGTTCTGGTTTCCTAGTTTGCTACCAGACAGAAAAGTCATTTGCTCCTTTACTTCAGACTGTATGAAAACTCATCTTTCCGTTGGAAACGAAAGACTAGCGTTACGCCATCACTTTTTCTAGGGTGGGTTTTAGAGTTTCCTCTCCTGGAACGTATTTTTGGTTGGTTACAGAGATGGTATTCAGCCAGTTCGCACCGGGTCAGGCGAACCAGTACCGGCAATTTAGCCTGGGTCACCGAACTGGTAGTGACTTCTGACTCGCCACGCCCCCCGCCTGGTCGCCGCTCACTTGCCCCTTCCGGCTGCTCGATCCTCTCTAGCTTGCCCCGCCCACCCCCGCCCTATATATGTTGCCTTCGCCATGCAGCTGAGCTAATCGCCTCACCAGTCACCTCACCGACGCCCACTCAGCTCACCAAAGGTAAGCAATGAATGCCGCCTGCTCGCCCTTCACCTTAGGTCGGGAGCTGGGGCCAAAGGGGCAAACCATTCCCTGAGGCCCTGGAGCTGCCACCCGCCTCGGTTTGGTTGGGGAATGTACCATTCCCCAGCTCCGGCCTTGCCCCAGAGGTCTGCCCGCTTGCCGCCTGCTCTCCCTTAGGGTTAGGGTTAGGGTTAACCCTAACTCCTTCAGAGTCACTGGGCTGTAATCTCCCCACTTCCTCCCCCATGACCGCCTCTTTTGTTGTCCCATGGCCACGACCTTACCTTCCTCCCGCGGCTGGTTGCCAGGGAAGGCAAGCCAGGGCTGAGCTGTCATCGCTGCTGGGCTCCCTGCCAGCCGGCATCTCGCCCCCCGCCCCCCTGTTGCAAGATGCCTGTAGCCGCCATGTGTTTTTTTTCGGTGCAGCTGGAGTCCAGTTGCACTGAAAAAAAGATGCAGCGGCTGCAGGCTTCTTGCAGTGAAAATTACCAACCTCCGGTTCCACTTCTCCAATGCGCCATCAGCGTCACCCTGTTCTATGTGCCGGCCACCTGCGCACAGCCCATTTGCCCAGAGAAGTCCGAGCGGAGCGGCACAGCAGGCAATGGGGTGCGCCTGCGTACCCGGCGCATAAAACAGGGCAGTGGCGGCAGTGGCGTGTTGGAGGAGCGGAGCCAGAATTTGGTAATTTTCACTGCAGGAAGCCTGCAGCTGCCGTGTCTTTTTTTTTTTGTCTTCTCCTCCCAGCTGCTGCCTTTTCGCAGCCGGAACCGAGCCAGCAGCAGCGGCTGGCTGGAGGCTTCTTGCACCGAAAACTACTGGAAGTTTCCAATGTGCTGAAAAAGCTGCTGCCGTCGCCGCTCTGTTCTTCAAAATTTTTCCTACCAGGTTCTGTGGGAGTGGCTTGGTGAGGTCATGTGACTGAGTGGCCGTAGCTGTGAGTGATGGTAAGTTGGCCACGCCCACTCAGTCACATGGACCCACCACCAGGCCACGCCCACAGAACCGGGAGTGGAAAAATTTGAATCCCGCCACCGGTTGGTTAGTTGTTCGGTTAAAACATCAGAGGCAACTAACATTATTTTGCGAATGGAAGAAATATTCCCCATTTGCAAGTCCTACATTATGTTTCTTCTCACCCCTTCCTTTTTCCCTCTTTCACTGTCCCCTCCCTCTTCCCCCCACCGACTGCGGCACCTTTATCCTCCCCCTCCTCCTCTGGCCGAACCACCTGCAGGAACAGAGTGTGGCCATCAAGCTTTGGTGTCCGAGCGGGAGAGACCCCGACTGGGGACAGAGGCGCCTGGGGTGGAAGCCCAGGACCAAAGGCAGGGCCACTAGTCCTGTGCAGGGAAGGAGAAGCTGGCCAGAAGAAGCTGCTCTTCAGATCATTTGTGTTGCTGGGATTGCAATAAAATCCTCTGGTATTCAAGTCCTAGAATTGTTGTGAGATGCCGACATATGGGGAGAATTATCGCAGGCACAGGAAGCAGCCACATTGGTTTGCCTTGGAGGGTCCCAGGGGGAGAGACTTTATTTATTTATTCTCCCAGGGGGAGAATAAAATCCTCTGGTATTCAAGTCCTAGAATTGTTGTGAGATGCCGACATATGGGGAGAATTATCGCAGGCACAGGAAGCAGCCACATTGGTTTGCCTCGGAGGGTCCCAGGGGGAGAGACTCGGTGGGGCAATTGAGACCAAGAGGCCACCACTTCCCCTCTCTTTTGGAGGCTGGACTCCAAGCCCCATAATGCTGGCATCTGCCTCTGAAATCAGATTTTGTATCGTAGGAAACCAACCATGCCTGCATACGTAATAAACGATAATGCCAGTATTTCTCTCTCATTGTTTTTAAAAGCAGCAAGTCAAAGACCGGGGCCGGGATAGCTCAGGCAATAGAGAAGCCTGTTATTAGAACACAAAGCCTGCAATTACTGCAGGTTCGAGCCCGGCCCAAGGTTGACTCAGCCTTCCACCCTTTATAAGGTAGGTAAAATGAGGACCCAGATTGTTGGGGGGGCAATAAGTTGACTTTGTAAAAAAATATACAAATAGAATGAGACTATTGCCTTATACGTTGTAAGCCGCCCTGAGTCTTCGGAGAAGGGCGGGGTATAAATGTAAACAAAACAAAAAAAAAAGAAAGAAAAAAGAAACATCCAGATTTTTATGGCTTTGGTATCCCGAAGGCCAAGATCTCGTCATGCTTCCTAACAGAACTAAGCTGAGAGCTTCCCACCTTGTCCTGTCTGGTCCAGCAGTCTGTCCTCTAGGCACAAGGAAGCCCTCCAATCTCTGGCAGATGCCCCCGGGGGAGCCCCAGGGCCACCAAAGCTCCCAGACTTCTCTGAACTCATTTAGCCTGTTTTGAAGCCAGCCTGTTCCAAATATTTTCTTTTTTTCTATCCTGATTCTTCCATTGATTCAATTCCATTGGCGGCTTCAGGTGGGTGTTTCTCCTTGATCACTTTATCCACACCATCCATAATTCTGCACACCTGCATCCCGTCCCATTCATCTTCTTTCAGGCCCCGAAGCCTCCAACGTGTCCCCCCCCCCGGAGACTTCTCCCTCTCCACAAGGCTCCTTCTGAGCCCCCCCCGGAACTCTGCATGATGCTGCAGATGTGGCCGCACCACTGGTTTATGCAAGGCCACCCTAATGTTGGCACCTCTTTTTTCAGTACCGTTTCTTACGACGCCCCGTGTGCCGATGGGCTTTTTCACTGCAGGTGATGCTCATTGAACACTTTTGCTGAACTGCTTCCCCTCACCAGTCCCTGCTAGTAACAATCCCATTATTTGTGTGTGCAGAGAAGAATTTTCGCACTCCGCGCAACACGTTGGTGCCAAACCTCACATGCTCTTAGCTCCAAAAGGCCTCGAGTGCTGGAGAAGGCTAGAAAACCCTCTAAGCACCACCGCCTGCAGAGCCCCTGACGACGGCCCCTCTTGGCATAATGAGGGTTCATTATCCTAATTACATCGCCTCCCTTGTTTGCCACCTCCAGGAAGAAGCCCAGGGGCTCCCATCTCTGCCAGAGCCCGTCAGGCGCTGATTATAGGCCTCTGGAGGAAAAAGGCAGGAAGAGAGCCAACCCTCCAAACACCTGCGCTGAGCAGCCGAGCCGGCCAGCCTGGGCTGCTTCCTGAACCACAGGCACCCCCACCCCCCGAGCGCCATTCAGGGTAGGCTTTGCCACCCGCAGCCAGCCTCCCGTCTCCTGCCCTTCCTCTTGGGCACCCGTTTCCTGGGGGCTGTCTTGGGCTCGGCTGCGGCTACGAGGGGTCCAGGGAGCAGGAGGAACACACCCCGTCATTCACTCCCCAGAAGGAGAGGCAGGCAGGAGGTGGAGGGAAGGGCTCTGGGCACACAACCCCTGGGGGGTCACCCCAGAACGGGACTCTTGCCCTGGCTCCAAGGACGGCCTGCTTCCCCTCACTCAGGGTCCTTGGTCGGGAGGTGGGAAGGGGCCCCTCATTTCAGAAAACCTCCTGTGTTGGGTGAGAAGCCACGGATGATGGATCCCTTCTGGGAATTGTGGGGGGGGGGGGCACGTAAATCCAAGAAGTAAAGAGATCAACATGTGATCTGCCTGGAACACCTGATATGACGCAGGGGTTGCTCCCGACTTTCCCTCTTCCCAATCCCTCTTCCCCCACCCCTTAGTGCCCACTGCAACGGCCCCTCTACACAAACACACACACACACACACACACACACACACGTTATGAGGGAGCAGAGGAAAGCAGCCCCGAGGCTGCTGATACTCACAAGTGGAACTTTTCCTCCCAAACGGGATTCAGGTTCCCAAAAATGGTCTTGGTTCTTTTCTTCGTTTTCCCCACCTGGACGGTCACGTAGGGGTCGCTGGAGCCGGTCTTGTCCTTGGCTTGCAGGCCTTGGGCACAGACCACTGGGGGGGAGGGGGGAGGAAGAGGGAGGGAGGGGTGAGGGGAAGGCCAGGAAGCGCCCCGGAAGCTGAGCCGGCTCTGGGGGAGCTTCAGCAGGGCTGCCCCCCCCTCCCAGGGCTCTGCTTCTCCCCCCCACCTGTGATGGTGATTTTGGCCGACCACTTGGAGGTCCCGTCCAGGACGCTCTGCTTCACCACCTTGATCTGCTGCCCGTGGGTCACCTTGCTCTCGCCAAAGACGTCCCGGATCAGGTCGAAGATCTCCGGCTTGTTCCGCTCCCGGATCTTCATCCGGTCCTTCATGGCCATGATGATGTTCTGGGTCCGGTCCTCCGCCCCATGCTTGGAGCACTTCTCTGCTGCTCCTGCGGAGGGGAGGGCTCTGGGCACACAACCCTGGGGTCACCCCAGAACGGGACTCTTGCCCTGGCTCCAAGGACGGCCTGCTTCCCCTCACTCAGGGTCCTTGGTCGGGAGGTGGGAAGGGGCCCCTCATTTCAGAAAGCCTCCTGTGTTGGGTGAGAAGCCACGGATGATGGATCCCTTCTGGGAATTGTGGGGGGGGGCACGTAAATCCAAGAAGTAAAGAGATCAACATGTGATCTGCTGCCTGGAACACCTGATATGACGCAGGGGTTGCTCCCGACTTTCCCTCTTCCCAATCCCTCTTCCCCCACCCCTTAGTGCCCACTGCAACGGCCCCTCTACACAAACACACACACACACACACACACACACACACACGTTATGAGGGAGCAGAGGAAAGCAGCCCCGAGGCTGCTGATACTCACAAGTGGAACTTTTCCTCCCAAACGGGATTCAGGTTCCCAAAAATGGTCTTGGTTCTTTTCTTCGTTTTCCCCACCTGGACGGTCACGTAGGGGTCGCTGGAGCCGGTCTTGTCCTTGGCTTGCAGGCCTTGGGCACAGACCACTGGGGGGGAGGGGGGAGGAAGAGGGAGGGAGGGGTGAGGGGAAGGCCAGGAAGCGCCCCGGAAGCTGAGCCGGCTCTGGGGGAGCTTCAGCAGGGCTGCCCCTCCCCCCCCTCCCAGGGCTCTGCTTCTCCCCCTCACCTGTGATGGTGATTTTGGCCGACCACTTGGAGGTCCCGTCCAGGACGCTCTGCTTCACCACCTTGATCTGCTGCCCGTGGGTCACCTTGCTCTCGCCAAAGACGTCCCGGATCAGGTCGAAGATCTCCGGCTTGTTCCGCTCCCGGATCTTCATCCGGTCCTTCATGGCCATGATGATGTTCTGGGTCCGGTCCTCCGCCCCATGCTTGGAGCACTTCTCTGCTGCTCCTGCGGAGGGGAGGGGAGGGGAGGGGTCAAGAGGCAGGAAGAGAGGCTGGCAAAGCCCCCAGAAGGGACCCTCCCTGGTTTCCTGGGCTGCGGGAGACGGGAGCGAGTCTTTGGGTTACAGTGGCAATGGGGGACCAGGATTGTTGTTGTAGCTAAGCAAAGTGGTTGAAAATGCGGCATCATGTGACTGCATTACTTAGGGTCGGCAACCCTAATCCTTAAATCCTCAGGGACCCGACAGCTGACTTCCAGCATCTCAGGGGCTGCCCCAAAGAAGTCGGGGAGGGTCAACCTGTCCTCCAAGGTCCTTGAAGGCAGGACAAGAAACAACGGATGGAAACTAATCAAGGAGAGAAGCAACCTGGAATTAAGGAGAAGTTTCCAGACAATTGGAACCATTAATGAGTGGAATGGCTTCCCTTCAGAAGTTGTGGGTGTTCCATCCATCACTGGAGGTTTTTAAGAAGAGACTGGACAGCCACCTGTCTGAAATGGGATAGGCGATAGGGTCTCCTGCTTGAGCAGGGGGTTGGACTAGAAGACCTCCAGGCTCCCTTCCAGCTCTATTCTGATTGACGGAATCCTGGCAGTCCAAGCTGCCGTCACAACTTGAGGATTGTGTGGGTCATTGAAAGAAGTCTCAGGCAAGAATGTCGGGGGTGGGCATGTGGGTGCCGCAGGGGCTTGGAAGGAATGCAGGGCTGAAGGGCAGCCCAGTGAGGGCCGCAGGAGAGCCTGCAAGGGCCAAGGACCATTTGTGGATGGGTGTGCATTATGGAGCATGAGGGCCATATGGATGGGCTGAGCAGCCTTCTCCAAGGGGTGGCTCTGCAGAGGAGCTGGACTGCAGCTCTCCTAATTCCTGGCCACATTTCGTCGCGAACTAAAAACACATCTCTTTATCCGCGCGGGGCTGGCTTAAATTAGTTTTAATGGGAAATTTTATTAATTTTTAAACGGGGTTTTTTAGTATGGAAATTTTTAATCTCAGGCTAATTTAAATAAGTTTTTTAAATGGTATTTTAATCTGTATATTGTATTGTTTTATTTTGCCTGTACACCGCCCTGAGTCCTTCGGGAGAAGGGCGGTATAAAAATCAAATCAAATAAATAAATAAATAAATAAATAAATAAATAAATAAATAAATAAATAAATAAATAAAAGCCGACCAGGGGGAGGCAGCTGGTGCAGGGAGCCCCGGGCGCCCGTCTCCCGAAAGGGAAGGCCCCTCCTGGGTCCTGCCTGGGCAGCTCATGGGCAGCCACCCCTGGAGAAGAGTCCAGGTGCCTGAGCCCGTCTCCCCCCCACACCCCCGGGAAAGGGCCCCCTGCAGGAGGGAAGGGAAGCCCCGCAGGTCCTTCAGAGAGTTTGCCTCTCCCCCGTATGGAGGTATGGAGGACATCTGTTGGGTGGGAGGGTGAGGCCTGCATATGATTTGTTCTTGGAACCGAAAATAGGCTTTGCGGTTTAAAATAAAACCCATCTTCCCTGGCGCTGCGCAAACATTTCTTGACAGAGGGACTCTGATGAAACTGGCACTCGTCAAGGCTGCGCTTTAATCATCGATTCGACACTCAGCACCAAGGCTGCCGAAAAAGGAAGGCGCCCCCTCCCCTCCCACGGGCTTCCCGGCTTGGCACAGGCCCCTCCTGAACCTATACCCGGTTCAGAAGCCCCCCCCCCACCTCTCAGAGAGCCCCACAAGCTTCACTGCTTCCAGGCTTTCTGCCATGGCTTGGCCTCCTTCCAAAGGGGGGGGCAAGGAGGGAGCGCAGGCTGAATAGAGCAACAATTGGGGGGGGGGTTTGTCCCAAAGCTTCTGTTGCCGGGGGGGAGGGGGGCTTGGGACCCAATCTCCCTGGTCTTAGTTCAACCTGCTCAGCCCCACCCGCCCTGCAAGCCCCTCTCCCAATGAGGGCCCTTCCGAACTGACAATGCAGGCCAAGAGCCGTGAAGAGGAGTCGGGGCGCCTGAGCAGAACCCCAAGACCTCCTATTCCCCCTGTTCGGCAACAGAGCTACTGGAGTCCATCTTTGCTCATGGTCTCTGCTTAAATTCTCAGCCCGGATCCCAGATTGAGAAAGAGGGTCCATGCACAAGGCACTTGATCCCCCGTCTGCCTCTGTGGAGCAGGGAATCCCTCTGCCCGGATGGTCTCCCTCCCATGCACTGGGGAAGGATCCTGTGTGGATAAAGGGGCAGGCCCTGATCCTCCCCCGGCCATGACCTGTCCTTCCCTAGCAATGCCCCTAGCAGAGATGGCAAGCTGAAGGGGAGGCCAACATACTCTGGCACCCTGAAGGGTTTACGGTCTTTTGTGTGGACACAAAAATAGTCCTTCCTGGGGCCCCCCTCCCCCCCTGCAGCTTGGAGTGCTCCCCCTGGGGGCCTCGGCCTCCCCCCCCCACTCACTCTGCAGGCAGTCAGCGTTGAGCAGGTCTTGGCACTTCTCATGGCACTTGACCCCACATTCCGTGCAGCGCATCCCTTGGCGGGCGATGCCCCACAGGAGCCCCTCGCACTCGTAGCAGTAGGTGGGGGTTGTGGCGGTCCACACCTCAAACTTATGGGGCGTAGTGCAGGAGATGGGGTAGATTAAGGCTTGGAGGGTCTTCTTGTACACGTGGGATTTCTGAAAGGAAAAAAGAAACCAACCCCTTTTTCTCAGGGAGACGTCCCCTCCCCGCAACCCCAGAGATGTGAGGTGGCTGGCCGTGGCGCAGACCCCAGCCGGGAGGTTCCTGCAGAGGGCAGCACCCCTCCCATGCCAGGCAGGGCCTTCCCAAAGGGGGGCCAGGAGTGGGCTCACATCTTCTAGAAAATATCTCTCCTGAGCACTGCACACCACCTAAACAAAGACCCCCAACATAGCCACCCCACCCCACCCCCATCCTTCCCCTAACCCCTTGCTGTGGGGATAGCCCCAGTGGCTCATCTGCCAGGGAGGGAAGGGGCGTGATGCACCTCAGGGGCGGCCTCAGAGGATTCCCCCCCACCCCCACCCCAGCTGCTGTCCGGCCTTACCAGCTCTTCGTCCTTGAGGGACGTCCGGGTAGCCATGGCCGAAGTGATGCCCGCCTTCCGCGACTGCACCAGCGACTGGAAAAGGAAGCAGTTATTGGGAGCTTCAGAGGGCTGTGCAGGGGAAACCCCTCAAGAGAGAACCAGCTGAGCCCTCCTGCCACCATCACCGGTCTTAGCTTCTTCCCCCCAAAAGGTCCAGGAGAAGAAGGCCTCACGGGTAGATCCCCTCCTGGGTGCCATCCCCAGCTATCCTACCGGGAAGGGTCTCTAGCTAGGAAGGAGAAGCCCTCTCCTGGATTGGCCATCTGCAAGCAGAGACCCTCAATGCCTGGAGGGCCCCAGCAGCGCCCCAACCAGGCTCTCCTCTCCCCACCCCACCCCCAGGCAAGGCAGTCCAGAAGGCCAGACCCAGCAGGCCTGGAGCCCCGAGGCCCCTGGGGGCCAGCCCCGCATGGAGGGTCAGAAGTGGCTCGCTCTCCACTTACTTACCATGGCCTGCGGGAGGGAAGCGCCAGCGTCCAAGAGAAGCAGAACACATTAATGCCACCTTGACTGTCTTCGTCTACCAGATCCAAACCGGGGGCCCCTCAGCAAGCCCCAGGACCACCCCAAGGGCCTGCAGCCACTCCAGCCGCCCCACTCCCATCCTAGCCCCATAGGAGGGTAGGCGAAGGCTTTCCACCTCCTATCTTGCTTCCCCATAGCTGGAAACTCACCCCCCCACACCCGCTTTTTAACTCTGCCACCTGGAAGCACAGAGGGAAGCCTCCCCCCCCCAAATACACCCCAAAGGCCCCCCTCCTATTTTCCTGACATGGGGCTGTTTACAGCCAATCACCTCTTCTCCCAGTCCTCTCCCCCACTTTCACTGGGAGAAAAGGCTGCAGTTGGGGGGGGGGAGGTACTCTTAAAACCCCACAACTAGAAGGATCATAGCCTCCATTTTTTCCCCCTTTTTAACTTTTTTTCCCCCAAGAACTGCTTTTTTGTGAACGAAGGCTCCAAATTCTCACACTCAAAAGAACTTGTAGCAGGGAAAGTAAGTTACCCAGGAGCAGCAAAGATATCCCAGCCCCCCTCCCGCCCGCCGCCCCCCC
This sequence comes from Ahaetulla prasina, assembly GCF_028640845.1. NCBI lineage: Eukaryota > Metazoa > Chordata > Lepidosauria > Squamata > Colubridae > Ahaetulla > Ahaetulla prasina. Next base: position 303,736,884 of record NC_080540.1, on the reverse strand, counting down.
CCCCGTGCCCCACAGCCCCGAGGGAAGGGCATGTTGCGCAATCATGGGAGCTATGGGAGTCCCTCTCTTTTCCTCTCTGCCCCACCCCCCACCATCTGCACCCTGGGAAGACGCTGCAGCCTCTGCCCAGCGACCCAAAGCAAAGGGGTGCCCCATACTGTCACCGAGGGGTCCTCTCACCAGATCACTGACGAGGGGAAGGGGCTTCTTCTGCCGTAGATCAGGCATGCTGTCGATGCCGTACAGGCCGCCCACTGGCCTAGAAGCAACAAGAGGGGAGGCGTTAGGAAGGGCAAGGAGGAGGTGGCAGAAGCCCAGCCAGATGCTGCCTGGGCAGAAAGAGAACGGGGTGAAGGGGCTGTCTGGACACAGAAAGAGCTTTCCGCCTGGGACTCTCCAAGGCCCCTCAAAGTCCTCCCCCCCATTGTTAAACCGCTTTCCCCAGGAGAGGCTGGCCAAGCAGCAACAGGAACCGCCCAGATTTACCAGGGAGGGAGTAAAATGGGGGCATCTTATAAGATCCTCTCAAAGATCCCCCCCCTAATCGTGGCACCCCCAAAAACCCTGAAGTGGGCCTTCTTTGCCCTCCACTCAAAGTCAACCCCCCTCCCCCATTGGCAGCTCTACCGCTCTCCTTTGTGCCGATGCCACTCAGGGCCCTTGCAGCCTGTGGGGAAGGCTGGGCCGGAGTCCCTCTGTAAAAGCAGAGCCCCCCCCCTTGCCCTTCCCCTGTGTGCTCTGCTCTGGAATAGTCTCAGTCCAGGTTGACACTGCTGTGCCCCCCCTCCCCATTCGAGCCCCCCCAACAGTTGTGCACAAGCAGCAGCAGCGAATTCAAATGTTGCAGATCAAAGCCATCTGCCTCTATTCAAGTATATTCACACACGGAAAATCAAACAGCCTGTAAAGGGGGACTTCTCCGCTTTTCCCCTGGCAGGCCCCCAAGTCACGCTGGCTGGGAAGAAGGGGAGGGGGAGCCCGGCTTCAAAAGCTTTCAAGGCATCAGGGATGAGGAGGAGCAGCCCTGGAGGGAGGGAGGGAGGGAAGGAAAGATGCCCCCATGGAAAGACCAGCAGCTCTGATGGAAGAAAGTGCCCAGCCAGGCTCAGGCAAGCTGTCCCCTCCCCTCTCCTGACTGAGGACTGATCCTTTCCTTTTCCATCCTGACTTCCAGGGATGGGGTGGGGTTATTCTTCCTGCAGCAGAGAAGCCTCTTGGTCAGAATAATGCAATTTTTGAAAGAGTTAAACGTTTTGATCCAAAAAGTTGTTGGCTCCTCCTGATTTCTGGTTCCCCCAGATTAATGTGGCTTTCCTGGTCCCAAGAAGCTGTGGGGTGGGAGAAAAACCCACAGAGCTGCGGCCCCAGGGAAGGTGGTGCTCAGGTGCCAGGACCCCAAGGGGGCAGAGGAACAGCTGGGTTCCCTGCAAGCCTTTCGTGGCCCCTGGAACAGCCTCCATCCAAGGCCGAACCCTGGAAGCCAAAGTCGCCTCTTTCCTGGGGGAATCAGGGTGCCCCATGAGGTGCAGCCCCAGATGGGTCACAGAGAAAGCGGGGGGGGGGGCAGCGAGTGCTGTGGGGGCCCCAAAGGCTACTCACCCTCCTTTGAACCATGGAGACTTGGAGGCCTCGCCATCATCCAGACCCTTTGATGATGGGAAAGAGAGAAAACGACAGAATTATTTCCCAGCCAGCAAGTAGAAGGGAGGCACCCACGGAGGAGGTCCATGCATAAAAACAGAGGCAGGCGCTCCATGGTCAGCGGTCCACAGCAGGGATGGGGGTTGGGGGGGGGGGGCTGATGGGAAACACCGGAGGGAAACAGCCTGGTTGTGCAACCTAGGTGGAAAGGGGGGAGGGGAAACTTTCTTCTACAATCTCAGCCTGCCAGGTGCAAACCTTTCACCCAGGTTGGTAAGACCGATGCGGAGAGACCACATACATCCACTGGAACCCCTTCTTTGCCAAGCCCCCAGGGCCCTTGGGGGAGAGGCCAGAATTGCCTCTCCAACTGGTCTCTTGCACCCGCAGCCACAGCGGCACCTGCGTCTTCAGGAAGGGCTGTGGGGTGCTGTCAGAGGCGCAGGTGAGCCCAAGGCCTCACCCAAAAAGGTGGAACCCAGGAGTCCAGGCCTGGGCAGACCCGCCAAGATCCTGAGCTCCAGGGGCTTTGGGTGGCAGTCAACGGCCCGGGTAATTCAACCTCCAGAGCAGCCCGGGGCACCCAGGAGATCACGGGCATAGCCTGCCCCCTCCTGGCAGGGAATTCCTCCCAAGGGTGACCTTCCAAGCATGGCAGAAGCCATCCCTGCAGCTCACAGCTGGCTGAGAGAAGGGGAAGGGGTCTCTGGCCCCTACAGAAGAGGGCATGAACGAGGTCTCCTCCTCTTCCTCCCCAGACCAAGAGGAGGTGCGGGGGCTGCTGGTGCACCAGACAGAGCAATTCCCTTCACTGGGGTGTCCAACTATGGCAACTTTAAAGACTTGTGGACTTCAACTCCCAGAATTCCCCAGGCGGCATAGCTGGCCTGTCTCTTCGGCTGCCTCCGTGGAACAGCAAGGTGGAGACAATGCCTGTGGCTGGCTGGGGAATTCTGGGAATTGAAGTCCTCAGGTCTTAAAGTTGGAAAGGCTGGGCACCCCTGCCCCACACAGTGTCCGTGCAGTGTCTGTCTCCAAAGCAAAGGAATTATTGCTGCTGCTGCTAAATAGGAGCTGGTTGGGAAGCTTCCAGAAAGAGGGACAGCCAACTTCCCCCCCCCCCAACCTTGTGTGTGACCCGCCACACCCAGACAGGCGGCTCACAGTGGCTCCAGAAATAACGGCTGCCTCTCTTCGTTCCCTATTGTAAGATTTTGCACAACCGTCTCCACTGGCTCTTCCATGGAGGCAGCAAAAGAGACAGGACAGCTAGCAACATAAATCAGGTTTCTCCTCCCTCGGGTGGAGAGGCACCCTCCACCTCAATCATTGGACCCCCCCCACCCCAATTTGGCCTCCGGGCACTCTAGTCCACCACTGGTTGCAGTTCTGCTTGGCTTTCTGCTGGACATAACCTGAGCTCCTGCCAGCATCTCCATCCCAGAGAGCAAACCGTCTTCATGGCTTCCTTGCACTTGGTGTGACCTGCGATAATCCAATTTGCAGTCTATTACCCGTCTGCAGAACACAGATCCTGCTCGTTTGGCAGCCCCCCCCCACTCCCACTGAGAGCTGCTTTCCAGATATGGTTCTGCCCCTTTCATGTCCAGCAGGAACGAGATTCCAGGAGAAGAGGAGGATTTCTGCCTTATTGCTTTGAAACGTTTCAGCCGCCAGCAAAAAGGCCACCCTTTGATCGAGGAGCCCCCCCCCCCGCCAAAAACAGGAAGGAAAAAGACCCTCTGGGGACGGTTCTCCCCCATTCATAGCCAAGGCCAAAACATTTGGGCCAGAATTTGTGAGTTTGGCTGGCATTGCCTGCTGCACAAACCCCGGCGTGCCTTTAGAAAGGAAGGAAGAATAAAGGCAGCATCAGCTGAAGTGGCTGCTCTTTTTTCTCCGTTTCCAGCTGCTCCTTTGTGGCTCCACTGGCAGATGAACTGGGATGTTCTCCCCAGCTTATCTGCCCCCCAACAAATGTGGGTGTCTCCTGGGGGAAACGGGCTCGGGGGCCCCAAGGAACACCAAGCCTTACACCAGCTCCTGGCTGCAGAGAGAACCACAGGAGGAATTGGCAGGATCTGCTACAGACCGGAGCTTTGGGGCATCAGCTGCCTTTGCAAATAAAGGGGGACTCGGTGCAAAGGGCAGCCCTGGGGGGCACTGAGGTTCCTTTGTGCCCATAGATTTTTCTGATGCTGGAAAGCGAGAAATCCACCCTCCCACACACACACCTGGGGCAGGGGGTTCATACGGTCCTCTTTCCCCAGCCTTTAAAGGAAGCGGCTTTTGCTCCTTCGCCAGAGAACACTGCAAAGAAACCACTTCTCTTCTCCCAGGCCTGTGATGTTTATATTTCTTTCTTTATATCTTTAAATAAGGAGCATTGGGCGGTCATTCCAGCAGAATCCTTCCAGAAGCCCACCTGGCTCCCCCTCAGCCTTCCTGTGTCATGCAGCTCCCTCGTCCTCTTTGGGAACTGGGCTGGGGTGTGTGTGTGTGTGTGTGATCCAGGGATCTCGGTGGGGAATTGGCTCTTGGCTCCTCTGACAGGCCAAGGCACCCCGCAGTCTCTGTCTGGATCAGCCATGCCCCAGAAGCTGGCACATGCCAACCCTCCCCTCCCCCCCCAACACATCAAGCCTCAGCCAAAGCAACTCAAGGGGACATGCAAGAACGACACACACCAGAGTCAGTCAGAAACACACAAAGGAGAGTCAATAACCTGAAGTTCTCCTCTACTTCTTTCTGCAAATGGGGAAAAAGCAGAGAGGGAAGGAGAGGAAACATGGTTAGTGGAACACGTCTCGGTTACGGACAAAGCCTGGCCAGCGGAGCAGATTTGCACAGCCATGTTGCCCCCAACCCACAATCCCCCTCTGGGTGGGAAGGACCAGCTGGCGGAGAGGCAGCGGCCAGGGAGGCCGAGATGTGCTGAGCCCAAGTTTTCGCTGCAGGCTCTCTTGGCCTTTCAGTGGAGCCATCGCTTAGCGTTGCTTGGCGCTAGCGAGCACAAAACAGCTTTGCCGCTTGATACGGACAGGCCAGACCGGATCCTGCTCCTTAAAAGTGTGAGAGCGCCACCCAGGCCACCCCGTTCAATTCCTGACACTGGACCAGGGATCCCACGCAAGTCTCCCCCTGGATCCCCTCGGTAACCGCAGGGTGGTGAAAGCCCTGAGCGAGGCTGAAGGAGGGGGGATTATCGCAGTAGGGAGGTCTCCAAGGAGGCAGTGGCTGGGGGAGGGGGAAATATGGCAACCTTACAACCTGTGGACTTCAACTCCCAGAATTCATGAGCCAGTATAGAGTTGAAGTCCACTGGCCATAAAGTTGCTATAGTTGCCCATCCCTGCTTTAGGGTCGGATACCGTAACTAACAGACAGTCCAAATCGTTGTGTTATGCCTAAGATCACCTCCCCCACCCACTCCCACCCCCCAGCATTCTGGAAGGGTCTGAAATTGATGTCAATGGGTCCCAGTCTGATGGCAGGTTATGAGCTGTGAATAGATGTTCTGGCTGGTGCCCTGTTCCATGGGGTCTTCCTCTTCCTCTGGCGGCTCTTCCTTGCGTGCAACTCAGAGCCCATTTTCACAAACTGACTGATTTGATTTTGGTGCCACCTGGCTCCAGACTGGCTCTGGGGGGGAGGGAGGCTGCATCACAGAATAAAACCCCCGAAACAGACATCCAAGTTAGAGACTTTAAGAAAAAACTTCAGCAAACCATAACAAATCCAAGCAAAACTCTGGTTTTACCTGCAGAGATGCTGGCCTTTGAACAAAAGGAGAAATAAACCTTTTGCCAAAGGGCCTATTTGAAGGAGAATGGTGGGGATGTTTGGCTGAATATCTGTGGAGATTTTCAGTCATCCAGGCCATGACTGCCCCAAAGGTGCTTTCTTTCAAAAGGCAACTGGACTTCCTTGGCTTTTTCTCCAAGATGTTTTGCTTCTCATCTGAGAAGCTTCTTCCATTCTGACCGAATGCTGGGGAATGGAAGGATGACCGCGAACAATATAAATCCTTCCATTCCCCACCATTCAGTCAGAACTGAAAGCCACGAGAAGCAAAATGTCTTTGAGATAAAAACTAAGTTGGAATAGCTGTTTGGATGGGTCTGGCCAGGGCTCCTTCAAGAGGCCTGCTCTCTCCCCCTCTTCCTCTCCTTCCCAAACTCCACCTGAATCAGACGCCGGAAACCCCCTGAACTGCACCAGGCCTGTGACCATCAAGTCCACAAGATGCCCAAACCTGTCGGGGCACCAAACTAGGAGACTCCTCTTTGCAGTCTGAGAGCAAATGTGGCTGAGGAAAGGGAGAAGAACCTGCATCCATAATAGCAAAATGAAGGATATACCTTTAAGGGAGCGGCCGGTTGCTAAACAACCCCAGGATGCAAGAAAGGGGAATATTTGGAGCTCGGGGTTAATCTGTGGGGTCCTTCCTGGCCGCCCTTTGAGCTTGGTTGCCTTCTGGTGACATCATCAGAGCTAGAAGGGAGGGGGCTTTGTGGGGAGGAGGAAACAGCCAAGCTCAGAGAGCACCAAGGACCCTCAACAAGCAAAGAGGCAACAGGATTAATCCAAGAAAGACAAAGCAGCTGATAGGTGAAGAGAGTTTGACACTCACACAAAGCGGCAGCAGAAGAGAAACCCGGCCAGACTTGCCCAGGGACAACTTCTCAACAAACATCTGAAGGCTCCAGCTCTACCACCCTGGGGCAAGGGAGCTATTTGTGTGTGTGTGGCGGGGGGGGGAGATCTCTGGTGCTTTGGGCCTGCCTCTTCCTCCACATGGACCTGCTCTTCACAGGCTAGCTCCTCCCCTCCCCCACCCCAATGCAGAGTTTCCCAACTTTGGGGGAGGGGGAAGAGTTTGTGTTCCGGGTGTCCGATGGCAGACCTGCCATCGTTCTCAGCCAGCAACTCAAACCCAACGTCTCCAAAGGCACCAGAAACAGGCCTGACTCAGAAGACACGGGAGGAATCGGTGGAGGAATCAGTCCTGTGTGCTCCACAGGGACGAGGCGGGAAAACGTGCTGTGACAACAACCAGACCCACGAGCCCCGGTTGCCCTGCCCTTCCTTCCGAGTCAGTCTTCAGCGTGTGGGGAAGCTCTCCAGGGTCAGGCAGGGGCTGAGAGATCTGACGGCCCAGGGAGAGAGAGAGAGTGGTCGCTGTTTACCTGTATCAGACCCCCCTGAGCAAGAGGCCAGCAGCTCTTTGCTCCTGTGGGTTTGAGCAGCGATAACCTCTGCCTACGTCAAGAGAGATTTCTCTCTTTCAAAAGGTGAGGCGGATGGATGACATGTTGCTCGTCTCCCAGCCAAGGGACAACAAGGGAAGCATAGCAGCTGAGACTATTAGGAGTCTCAGCTGCTATGGCTTCCCCCCCTCCCCCGCCATGCCTCGGACAGGTATTTTAAGGTCCCTGGGTTTAGGCTGCAACACTTCCCTGTTTTCCTTGGCTCCGTGCTGGGCACAGCACCAAGGGCGGAGTTCCTGACCTCTCTCTGCCAATGGCAGCAACCCCACCGTCTCTGGGGCCTGCGGTGAACCTCCTGGGTCCATCACAGCCTTTCCCCAAAAAGTAAAGTGGGAATCAAACCGGAGCGTGCGTGTGCGTGTCTTCCCTTGGCTCCCTTTGTGCCATCCTGGCAGCCAGAGACCTCCTTGTTCATTAGGGAAATAAGCAACTGGGAGGAGGGGGGGGACACTTGGGGCAACCACATCCTTCTCCCTTCCAAGATGGCCAAGGAAGGCGTCCACGGCAGGAAGTCGGGCCAGTCGGGCTCCAGGGCAGGGGCTGCACCAGCCCAGGGAAGGGGCAAGGCAGACGCAGCTCCTCCCAGCCCCTTCCCCATCGCTGGTGGCTCTTCCAAGGCCAAGCCTCCTTCCACCTCTCCGTCCACACCCGTCCTCCTGGCCAAAGCAGCAGAAGGGCTGCAATCCACATCTCAAGCACCCACTCCAACCCCTTGGTTGCCAGCTGCTAGGCTTTGGGGGGTGGGAGATCCTTCTCCCACCAGCCCCTTTGGGGAATCTCTAGCCTTGAGGCCCAGGCCACGTCTGGGGCAGAGCCATGCTTTGTCTGGGCCTTCAAGGGACACGGTGGCTGGGAGAGGAAAGGAGGTTATTAGTCGAAGGTGTTCGTGGAGATGAGCATTTCAGGCAGCCAAGAGCGGGCCCTCTGATGAGGTTGCAAAGGCCATTTCTCACCCGCCATGGGCTGGCCCAGAGCCAGAGAAAAGGGCCGGCAGCTCCTTCGGAGAGACCACTCTGGGCTTTGGCATTTGTCTTAAATGTTGCCTTGGTGCTTGTGGGCAACTCTTCAGCTCCCTCTTACCTCCCTGCAAGGGGTGCCCCCTGGCCACTATGGAACAGAAGGAGGAATGCATTCGGGAGGGAGGAGTCTCAAAGGGGGCCCTGTACCTGCAGGCGTCTCCTCGGCCGAAGTCCAGCTCGGCTCCTGGGCCAGCTCCTTCAAGCACCTCCGGCGCATTTGCCTTTTCTCCCTCAGGACATTTTTGAAGTTGTTGATACATTTGTTCAAGTAAATGGTCTCTGCACACACCTTCTCCAGGCTCATGGGTCTCTGCCCAGGAGGGTCCACCGGCTGGGGAGGCTCAGTGGGGAAGGGCTGATCCACACAACCCCCGGAGTCCACCGCAGGAAGGGCAGGGGCCTCCTTGGAAGAGGGGGAGGCACTCAGGAGGGGCCTCTGTGGGGAGCTTGCACTGTCGCTGCTCACAACCATGTTGGCTTGGCTGTCCGAAGACAGGCTGGGTGGGCTCTCGGCCATGGTCTCCGGGCTGATGTGCGTCTCTGACACTGGCTCACTTGCCACGGGGAAGCCGTGGTCACCTCCAAGGACGACCTCCGAGTCGGCCGTCTCCAGCTTGTGGAAGACCACCTGCAGGGCGGACCGGAAGTGGCTGAGCGCCTTCCCCAGCTTGTTGGTGTAGAACCTCATGTCTACCAGGTCGACGTTGCCCTGCGAATGCTGGAGGAAGAACTGGGAGTTCTCCAAGACGTCCCGGAAGACGTGATCAGTGGGATCCTGCTCGTTCAGGTCGATCTCAATCATGTCCTTGAGCGTTTCGTTGCTGCCCGTTAACTTGTGTATGGCAGCATCACAGCCCGGCAGGATCACGGCCTTGTGGGATGCCTCCTTCTGCTCCTCCTCCAGATTGACCTGCTCAGGACTGAGACCCTCACAGTCGATCTCCCTTGCCCCTAGAATCAGCCCTCCTTCTTTGCCCACAACCGTGGGAGAGGGGAAGGATGAGGAGGGGTCCTTGACCATGTTCTCAGCCTCTGAGTTGTGGTCCCTTCCTTTTTCCGGAGCGGCCTCCAAGCCCCTGAGATTTAAGAGTTCCCCCAAAGGCCAGGACTTCCCCATGTGGCTTTTTGAGACCTCCAGCAGCTTTTGGGGGGCTTCAGTGATGCTGGCGGAAGTGTGGTTTTTGTGCAAAGTCTGCTCGTTGCTGCTGATGATCTGTACGACTCTCCCCACCTTTTCCTCAAGTTCAGAAATTAAACTGCTCTTCTTAGCTAAAGTGGACTTTTGTGGCAAGCCGGCCCTCTCGCCTACACGGAGTGGGTGGTTTTCATGGCTTTGCTTCTCACGCTGAGCCTGGCAAGAGTCTTTCCGGAGCTGACCACCCCCATCCCTCCTCCCTCCTTCTCCCTGAGAGTTGGGGAAGTCCCAGGGCTGGGGTCTCAAGCCAGAGGATGGCAACACGCCCAGCTGCCCACCGAGGCACACTGCGCTGTGCTGCTCAGCAATGGTTATTCCTGCATCCTGCAAGAGGATGGACTTCTGGAGGATGAAGTCTCGGTGCTCGGCCGTGGCGAGTTTCACAACAGTGGGGCGAGGCGCGAATGGGACCCCCGTGGCCACCCCTGATCTGTAAGCTTCCTTGATGTTCTTGCTGCGCTGGAGGCCGTTGAAGCAATGATACTTGGACAGGAAGCGGCAGACAATTTCCTTTGTGTTCTCCCCCTCCTGCTCAGGAATACCGTAAAAGTACAAAACCGGCTCCTTGGTGGCGGCCCCCACCAAGGCCCCTGGGCCTCTCAGCACGGTGGAGGTTTTGGTGATGGTCCCACTGCTGCTCTGCAGGCCCTCGATCTCACTCAAGACGGAGTCCACGCAGCTGGACACTTCGTCCACCGACCCCTTGATCAAGGTGAGGTGCTGTTGAAGTTCCGCAATCTCAGTCTGAATGCGGCTTATTCCTTGCAGCTCTTTCACAATGTAATCAATGACATCGGCAGAGCGGTCTCTGTTCCTGGCAGGGCAGGCAGGCTTACTCAGGAGAAGAGGCTCCTCCTTGGCAGCTACCTTACACCCTGTGCCAATGCCCGGCACTGCAACACTCTTGCCCGGCTCCCTGGGGTCCTCCAAGACCAGAACCTGGGGCTCCCTCCTGCAGGAGGCCTTGGCACATCCACCCTGGGACGACCGGGCCTCCTCGGCTTCATCTTGACCTGCCTCCCTACATCCACCCTTCTTCTCCGGGCTGGCAGGAAAGCCCACGCTGCGGGCCTTCCACTGGCAGGCAAAGGGGGCTGCTTCCATCTCCATGAACGGGAGCAGGGGGTGCTGTTTCTGTCCCAGGGGGAGCTCCCGGGGCGTGGCTGGGAGGAGCTTCTTCATCTCCCCAAAGACCTGGCAAGCCAGCTTCTGGGGCAGCTGCCCAGCCGGGAAGTAACTCCGAGCAGCTGAGTTTTCTGACACAGAGGCAATTCTCTCTTCTGCTAACGGGCATAATCCGAGGCCAGTCTGGTTCTTGCTCTCTCTTCCAGGAGGCTACAAAGCAGCTGAGGGCTGAGCCCCTCCCTGCCTGGGCAGGCGGCACTCGTGGCCAGAGCTTCCCATGGCCCAGAACACGGCTGTCGAGAAAAGGGACAGAAACATGGGATGCTGGTCAGGGGAGAGAACACACACACAGACACACACAAAATAGCATTGGCCATAGAATCAACCAAACTGCATCTGTATCCATTAGACAAGTAAGTTGTGTTTAGAAGCATCCTGAAGCACAGAGAGCTCCTGCAATCATCCATGGCGGTGATCCTCCATGCCTAGTCCTCCTTGGCCCACCTCTAAAGGACCCTTCTCTTTTTCCACTACCAAGGCCGGGGTTCGAGTTCCAACTCCAAGCACCAGTTTTGCCTATGTTTCCCCCTCCCAGACACCCTACTCTGAGCAGTAATGATTGGATGGTTCCTTCGGGTGCTGCCCTTTCTCCTTCAAGGTTGGTGGCCCTAGGAGGTCTTACATGCACCTCTGGTCATCAGGGGAGCCCCCAGCTTCCCCACGCAACAGGACTCCTCTTTATCCTTTCAGGGCACCTGCTCACCGACTGAGAGTAGGTTAAAAGGAAGCCACAAAGCCCCTCAATCCTCCTTGCTTGCCGATTGAGATCCATGAAGGTCAGCCAAATGTATTCGCTCTCCTCCCCCTCCCTTTCTTTCCCACCTCAGATATGAAATGGAGCTCCTGAAGGACGAGGATGTGGGGATGGGCCCCAGTGAGGACAGCACACATATCCTTTCTGCCGTATCAACTCTGGCTGGCCCAGAACCAGGCGAATTCTAATCTGGATCTCCTGCACAGCCCTCACCAAATCCTGCACAGTACACATCAATATATGTATGCAAATATAGATGGATATGTATAGATATGTATATATATATATTCAGGTTGCTTTTCAAACAACACAGACTTTGTACGTTCCAATTGGACAGGCTCAAAATGTTCAGGCTTCAAAGAGCTTTACAGCTAAGGGCAATTTGGCTGCCAGGCTCTGAAGGGGCTTCAGGAGCAGGACTCCCACAACCGGCATCGCAAAAGGGGCGAAGGCTTCCCAAGAACAAGATCCTTGACTGGTGAGCTGATCGACAGGTCTAGTGTGCCTCTCCACCTCGACCACCAAAATAGCTCAAGGCAGCTGACATTGTTAGGGCTTACAATACGACAACGAAAGCAAAGTGACAGAAACAGTAATGCACGCAGCGCACTGGGGTATAAATAAGACACGAGTACCTATCATTATACAGTAGTATGCTACCAGGTTGCATTCCCACCGCCATGAGAAGCGGAATCCCTTCATCGAGGGCAGAGGCTGGATAAGTCACGCACAGGCCACGCCCACCCCAGCTCCGCTAAGGGTAAAATGTTGCGAAATGTCACATGACAGCAACCTGACTTGGCGAGTTTGACACCCGTGATCTAGGGAAATCTAGTTTTATTTATATCAATAATTTACACGGTCACCTATCTCACAACACCCAGTTATCGGGTAGCATCTTAAGACTACAAACCCAATAATTGGGTAACCCACAAAGCCCAAAGTCCCTTGCGGTTGTAAAACCACATCAGCAACAAGCGGGCCGGCCTAACTCCGAGGCAAAACCAGGAGAGACAGCAGAGCTTCTGAGGCTTATGAAAGGCTAACAGGGTCAGGCACCCATACCTCTGGGGGTGGGGCAGGGGGCTGTTCCGCAGGGCAGGCACGGCTCTTGGGTCCCACAGGTGACGATGGTTAACAGGGGGTCCCAGAATAGACCCTCCTTGATACATCTGTGGAGTGAACAGGACCAGTGGGAGAAAGGCCGCTCCACAAACTTCCTAGCCCTGGTCCTGTTTTGTAGGTGCCAACTAACACCTCGACTCATACCCAGAAGTCAGTGCAGCGTGTGGAACGGCAGCGTTACACGGCTGCAGCGAGCGGTGCCAAGCACTGCCCACGCCGCCACATTCAGGGCCAGCTGCAGCTTCTGACTGCTCCTCAAGGGCAGCCCCATGTACAGCACGTTACAGTACTCCAAAGGGAAGGTGACTAAGATGTGAGTCACCACGAGCAAGGCAACGGCTGGCTTGCGCAACTGATGGGAGATGAACATCACCTAGTCAACAAAACACACACTCCAGACGTGACTTTAGTCGCTGCCTTCTGCGTTCGTTTGAGCTCCTGAGCACTCTGGATTACAAGAAGAGGACACTAAATCGGTCAAGAGTAGTTGGCGGGTTTTCTCAAAGCAGGACCACACCCTATAGAACCCCTCAGCCACCCTCTGCTTCTTCAGAGAGCTCTTCAGATCTTTGTTTAACCCTTGTACAGATATTTAGTTCCCAGAGAACAAATGACTCCTGGACAACAGTGAGAAACAGAGCCAAATGGGGCCAACTTAATGACAAGAACAATCAATCAATCAATCAATCAATCAACCAGAATAGAACTGGAAGGGAGGTCTTCAAGCAGGAGACCCTGTACCATTTCAGACAAGTGACCGTCTGGTCTCTCTTCTTAAAACCACCCAATGGTGAAGCACCCATAACTTCTGAAGGCGAGCTCCAAAGAACCTTTGGAGGTCTCCTCCCCAAATCTTCCTATCCATGTGAGAAACAGAAGGATACATACATTTGCAAGGAATGCTTCTTCACTTGGGGGACATCTCAGCAGAATGAGGGGTTCTCCCATATCTGTGATTGGCCAAAAGCAAAAGCAGCAGGATGGCCCTCTCCCACCAGGCCACTTCCGCTCCAAATCTCAGCCTGCAACCAGACCAGAAAGCATCCGAACAACCCTTCTCCTCCAAGGAGGTCTGGGGACGCAGCTGATCCCAGCCCAGCAACCAGGAAGCGCCGGCCTTTATCCTGACTGGCGGCTGCTCCACAAGGCCGTTTCTGGTCCACAGCAAGGTGTATCCTTGAGCACAGGGCTCTCCAACCTTGGCAACTTTAAGACTTGTGGATTTCAACTCCCAGAATTCCCTAGCCAAAATTGAAGTCCACAAGTCTTAAAGCTGCCGAGGTTGGAGAGCCCTACTCAAGCAGACTTTTACCTGCATGCATCACCAGTGTGCCTCTGGCCTCAGGACTTCACAGCTACCTGAGAAGGTGACAGAAAGGGAAGCAGCGAGCAACAACCCATGGGGAAGATTGTGGAGAGTTTCCACCACACACATTTAGGCCTGCTGTACATTCCCAAGACTTTGTTATCCATTTGCCACAAGTGCCACATTGCGGCCCCCATGCAGTGAATCGGGATGTGTGTGTGGGCATGCCTGCCACTGCTTGTCTCTGAAACTGGTCCCCCCTGCATTTCCCTAAGGCCATCTGGTCCCCCATCTCTAGTCCGCAGGATGTAGATGACCAGGCTGACCTGGAGGGAGGGGTCAAACGTGAGATCTAAGTCCAGGCCACCTTGAATTCTGTCAATTCTTATCTATCGTCAATTTGCTTTGAGCGTTAGTAGTTCAGATTCTTGTAGAGAGCTTTAGCATACAATAAACCTGTATTCACTTGAGCTGCCTAGACTCCTGACTTCTTGCACTTGACCCTGAATCTTGGATCAGGTCTTGTTCAGAGTCACGTTTTTTGGGGGAGCAGCAATAAATAAAGTAAGAGGCTCTACTGAGGCAAAGTCTTTCCAGCAATGTGGTACACGGCCTAGGAAGGCCATCTGCCGGGATCTCCATTTAGGCCCTTCCCTCTTTCCGCTGCTGCCTGAATGCCCTGGGGCTCTGCTGGTCATTCCGCACCCTTCCTTCTTCTGTATCTCTAGCAGGGCTCCACTTCCTTGCCCCAAGCGGGCAGTGCCAGGGGCCAGGCTCCCACTGGGTGGCTGGGAGATAAGGAGGGGGCCAGGAAATATCAGGAATTAAGTAGAGTTAAGAGCTCATTTTCTAGTCATGCTGTTATCCATTTCTTTTTTTGGCCCAAAAATAAATTACGATTTGGCCAAAAACCATGGGAGTTTTGGGGAGCCTTTGTGGGCTGCTTATGGCCTTCAAATGCAGCCCCCCGAGCCAGCCCTGCCTCCTTGCCTTCCCAGCTGGGACTTTGCTGGAAATTCCCGTGTTGTGGGGGATCTTGTAGTAGACGAGGGAGACTATAACAACCTTAAGAGATGCAGATGATGCCTCGTGTTTTATGGATAAGCCAGAAAGATCCTTCTCTATTAAAAGGTCATTTATCTCATGATGCCTTGGCATGCATCTTCTCTGGCGCCATTGGCCTTCCGAGTCCTCTTGTCCTCCTTGGGTTTGCTTGCTCATCACAATCACACCATTCCCTACCAATCCATCTGAACCTCAGAAGGAACAATTACCTAGGGATCCTTCTGAGCAGGAGGGAAGATAAATGCGATAAGGATGAATTTTAGTTCCAAGGGAAGTTATATTTTTAAATGTCATCTTATTTTCATTCCTTCGCATTATTTTAAGCAAATCTATCTACCCCGCAGCCATTTTCTTGGCAGGGTCAGAGCCATAAATTATGGCTGCCTGTGGAGAAAGGTAGATTTCGTTTTTCACACTTTCGGAATTATTATTGAGCACTTATTTCATCTTTGGTTACTAGCTGGAATAATTTCAGAGCTCCACTCTTCTTTGGACTCAACTGAAAATTTGTTGTTTGAGAAACCACTTGGCAGAAATCAGAGTGATTGGTCAAGTTCTGTTTTTTAAACATGTTTAGTTGATCAGGGAACGTGGTGGACAACGAAAGGGTCTCCCACGAGATCCTAGTAAAAAGGTAATAAAATGTGGCCTAGATAACAGAATAATAGAGTTGGAAGGGACCTTGAAGGCCTTCTAGTCTTTCTCCTTGCTCAAGGCAGGAGGCCTTACAGCCTCCCAGTCAAATGGTTGTCCAGTCTCTTCTTGAAGACCTCCAGTGATGGAGCACCCACAAATTCTGATGGCAAGCTGTTCCTCTGGTTAATTAACAGAAGGGACCTTGGAGGTCTTCTATCCCAACCCCCAGCTCAAGCAGGAGATCGTATACCAGTGATGGTGAACCTTTTCGGCACCGAGGGCCAAAAAGGAAGCACCTATGCACCTATGCTTGTCTGGGCTGCAACCCAGAAGAGAAGCTGCCCATTTTTGCGCACACTCAAAAATGAATTTCCTTTCCAGACCTTCCTCTCCTTCTCTTATCTACATCCTCTCCTCCCTCCACCCTACACCTTCCTTCTCCCTCTTCTACCCCTCTTCCTTCCTCTTCTCCTCTTTCCTACCTCCTACTCTCTCTTTTCTCCCTCCGCACCGTTCTAAAATGGTAACTGGGCAGACCCGACCCTACATTAATTATATTTATACATCTTCAATAATCCCTGTACATTAACCATCACTCCATCTCTAGCCTCAACCCCCCAATTCCCCTCCCCCTTACTTAAAAGAAGGTAGAAGAGGGAAGAGTGTTAAAAAGGGGGGTGGTGACTGGGCAAGCCCGACTAATTGTATATAACTGTACATTGAATGAGTTGTTTGACACTAAAAAAAGAAATTAAAAAAAAATGAATTTCCAGTTTCTGGTATGCGTCTAGTCTTCAGGCTTTCTGACACGCATGCGCACGCGACGATCAGTTGGCCGGCACACATGCTCACACAGGAAAATGGAAGACCAGCTCTTCCAGTTTCTGGCACTGCCGCACTCACGAAGGCCAGCTGATTGTTGCACACGCATGCACGCCACAAACCCGGAAGCCCGGGTGCCATAGTTTCGCCATCATGGCCCTAGACCATTTCAAACAAGTGGCTGCCTAGTCTCTTCTTGAAAACCTCCAATGATGCAGCCCCCAGAACTTCTGAAGGCAAATCCTTCCACTGGTTAATTGTTCTCACTGTCAGGCAGTTTCTCCTTAGTTCTAGTTTGCTTCTCTGCTTGATTAGTTTCCAGCCATTGCTAGATACCCGTTTAAAAATGCCAGATACCATTTAACGCCACCATTAAATAGATACAGAACTGGTTAGCTATTGGCACCCAACAAGAACATGTCAATAACTCTGCATGAAGCCAACAAGGACTACTGGGGGGGGGGGAGGTTGGCAGGGCTCCATTTTGGGCTCCGTATGACCAACAGATTGTTAAATGACTCCGATGAGGGGGCAGAAAATATGGTTAGCAAATTTGTGAAAGACACAATGATGGGGGAGGGTAGAAACAGAGCATAAATCAAGATTTGGGTCATTCCTGACAGGCTGGAACGGTGGGCAAGATGAAACCAGCAAGATGAATCTCAACAGGGAGAACAAGAGAGTGGAACATTATTAGGGTAGGAAGAACCGAAGTCCCACACCCAGAACGGAAAGAGAAAGGGGTTTAGTCAGCTGAACAGCCAAAGGGGCTCCGGCGCTCTAGGTTGGATGAAATGCTGAAGGTGAGTCAACACTATTAGCCCCCCTAAAAATCAAGTGCAATCCTGAACATAACAAAAGTATATGGTCCCAATCAACAGAAGGTGTCGCTTCTCTCTAGCCTGCACTGATCAGGCCAAAAGAGAATCCTGCACTCAGTTTCGAGTGTCACGTCTTAAGGAGGAAAGTGAGAACCTGAAAAGTGCCCAGAGGACAAGCAAGCAAGAGGAAAAGGGGGGGAAGGGGATGGGGGGTGCTGGCAGAAGAGAGGGCCATGAGAAGATGGTGTAGCTGTCTCCCAGCATCGGAAGGGCTGTCAAACAGAAGACGGAGCAGAATCGTTCTGTCACTCCAGGAAACAAGGACAGGGGTTTTAAATGATAAGAAAGCAGATTTTAGTTGAACATCAGCAAGAATCTCCTAACATTAAGGGCTGTTTGACAATGGACCAGCAGCAAAGTCTGTTTTGCTGATGATGTTGAAACAGGAATCTGCACAGCCAACGTGTGTGTGTGTGTGTGTGTGTGTGTGTGTGAGAGAGAGAGAGAGAGAGAGAGAGAGAGAGAGAGAGAAGCGAAATGAAGAGAAGAGAAGAGAAAACTTGTCTCCTGGCTGTGTTTATAGCTAATTGGATGATGCTGACAGCTTTGTATTTTATTTTTATATTCTGTATTTCAATCTTGTCAACTATTTTATTGAAAGCCAATAAGAGTCACATATGTAACATGGGCAGCTCTCTAAATTGAAATAATAAAAAATATTATATTTTTATTTAAAGAAATATATTACTATTAATATTTCCAACAATAAATAAATTGACGCCATAACCCTCAGTGAGGCGCTTCATGTGCTTGTAGGGTGTGGGTGCTCTGCACAAGATGAGAACCACGTCAGAGGTTCAACCCTGCTTAGTGAGATCAGTGAACCAAGGGAAGGATTTGGCTTCAGGAGTTGTGGGTGCTCCATTCTT
The DNA here is from genome assembly GCF_028640845.1 of Ahaetulla prasina. Lineage (NCBI taxonomy): Eukaryota > Metazoa > Chordata > Lepidosauria > Squamata > Colubridae > Ahaetulla > Ahaetulla prasina. Next base: position 303,719,116 of record NC_080540.1, on the reverse strand, counting down.
GGAAGTTTTTAAGAAGAGACTGGACAGCCACTTGCCCAGAATGGTTGGACTAGAAGATCTCCAAGGTCCCTTCCAACTCTGTTGTTTGGTAATTTTGTACTAGTGGACAGGTCTCCTCAGAGGAGCCAGTGCTTCTCCCATAATATGGTGGATGTTGTTCTTTCCAGCACTGGTTATTTACAGAAACCTGATCCAGATCGGTCATTGCCCAGATCAACAAAGGCCGAGCTGGGTGTCAAAAGTTTCTGGGCGACTGATGAAAAGGAACACTGGACTGTTGGATGAGCTGCTAGGGCAGCTACTGCAGGACTGCTGGAAGGAAAAGTGTTTCCCTGTCACAAATACACAAAGACCAAAAACAAAGGAATAAAAGATCTGTTATTGCAAATCAAATCCAACAAGAAAACGATGTCTGAAAATTATGCAACCGTTCTGGAAACCGCAACATCCAGAAACAGAGGCCAAGATCAGCACTGATTTGTAACATAAAAAAAGAGGAATTCACAGAAGCAGAATTGGAAGAAGTGCCAGAGTTTACCCAGGGGTAAAGAAATCCTTGCCAGGGATAGCAGCTCAGGGGGCAGAGGCAAACCGTGGGGAATCGGTGGCATAGGAAGGCAGCATCGCTCCCAGGTGGGGCACCTCTCCTCTACCTTCTCCTCGGAAAGGACAAAGCCCTCCACAAAAAGAGAGGGGCCGAAAGGAAGAAGAACAGAGCATCTAAGCACCAAAACTAGCACACCGCAAAGGCTTACTAAATACCGGGGAGACCAGCCTGGTTCATAAAAAAGACCAAATGAAGAATAGAAAAAGAGGCATGGCAAGAGTATTAGATGGCAGGTACATTAAAAATAATAGTAGCCCCAGCATGTCATAACAAGACCTGGCAATAACTAAGAAGGAAGAGATTGAGGGTCTACATTCTGGCTGCACAAGGCCAAGCCTTAAGAACAAAGGCCAGAATACAAAGCCAGAATTGAGAAGACAGCAAGTGCCACCTCTGCAAAGAAGCTGGAGAAACAGTGGATCACCTGTTTTAGCTGCTCCAAGATCACTCAAACTGACTACAAGCAATGGCACAACACAGTAGCAACAATGGTGCATTGCAAGAAATACCATTTGCCTGCAAGCAAGAACTGGTGGGACCATAAAATAGAGAAAGTCACAGAAAATGGAAGAAACTAAAGTGCTCTGGGACTTTTAGAATTCGGGCAGACAGGCACCTGCCATGTAACACCTAGACAATGATCAGAAAAAGAAGTTCGGATAGTGGATGGGGCCAAACCTGGAGACAGCAGAAGAAAAGAGAAAGAACTGGAGAAGATCACAACATACAAAGGCCTGCAAATAGAAAGAGAACGAGTGTGGCAGAAGCAAGCAAAGGGCGTGCAATCCCAAAACATCTGGAGCACCACTTAAACACCATTGGCAATTGACACAATCCCCATCCATCAATTGCAAAAAACAATTTTACTGGGAACAGTCTACATTCTGCAATAACACCATTATCACCTTTGACCGGGTCCTTGGGAAGGACTCAGTAGGTGGACAAAAATGCCAGACACAGTCTGAACCTCTGCATGACTACATGACTAACCATAATAATAGAATAGAATAGAATAGAATTTTTATTGGCCAAGTGTGATTGGACACACAAGGAATTTGTCTTGGTGCATATATAACAATATCACCCTCAAAGTTGATAATATATATATAACATATTATATTTGTTTTCTGAGGTTTTCGCGGGTGTTTGTATGTAGGTCTTTGGTTATTCGGGTCTTCTCCCACGTAAAATTGGAAGTGTCTTGGCGACGTTTCGACGAAGTCTCATTCGTCATCTTCAGGCTTCAGCTTCGTGCTTCTGGGAGCAATGTGTGATTGCAGCTGTTTCTTCCTTTTTAACTGCTAGTGGGGGTTTGAACTGATTGGGTGGGAGCTTGGCTGTGCTCTGATTGGATGGGGTTTTTTTTGTGCTCTGATTGGCTGGGGGTGTGTCCTGTTTGGGTGGGGGCTTGGTTGTGCTCAGATTAGTCTGAGTTGCAGGGGGATTTGAGCTGGTGAGCTGCACTGCTGCTGTTTGGCTTCGTGTTCATGGTCGTGCTACATCTTCATAGTGGGTGTCAGTCTGCTGCATGTATGGATTGGAGGGGTTTGAAATGGCTAATGTTGCAGCTGCGGTCTGGCTTCTGGTCCTTGGTCGTCATTCCTGATCAGTGTGGGTTTGGGTCTGCTTTCTGGGTGGATGTGTGGTGGTGACATCCTGTGTGGACCTCGTGAGTGTGGGTCTGGTGTCATTCCTCGTGTTAGGGACTCGTTTGTCAATAAGGGCGGGTTTCCAAATGGCTGGTAGGCGGGAGGTATCATCTCGTTTGTTCATGCTGTGTGGGCGTTTTTCTATCTCGATGGCTTCTCTGATTATTCTGTTGTTAAAGTGTTCAGTTTTGGCGATAGTTCTGGTCTTTTTAAAGTCAATATCGTGTCCTGTGGCTTTAAGGTGTTGGACCAGGAAGAAGTTGGTTCCTCTTTTTTGACTGAGTTCTTGTGTTCTTCAATGCGTGCATTTATTCTTCTGTTGGTTTGTCCAATGTATGTGGTGGGGCAGGCGGTGCATGGGATTTCATATACTCCTTGATTTTCTAACTCAATTTTGTCTTTGGGGTTTCTTAGGATGGTGGATATTTTTTGGTTTGTGCAGAATGCTGTCTTGATGTTATGTTTGTGGAGGATCTTGCTGATTCTGTCTGTGGTGCCTTTTATATATGGGAGGAGGGCTGTGCCGTTTTCTTGTTCTCTGTCTTGGGTTTTAGTGGGGGGGTTCTTTTTGGATTAGTTTGGTAATCTTATTTCTCTGGAATCCATTGGATGTTAGTACGTTTGTGAGAGTGTGTAGTTCGGTTTTTAGGTGTTGTTCGTCAGCTAAGCGTTTTGTTCTAGAGATGAGTGTCTTGGCTACGGAGTTGATCTGTGCTGGGTGGTGGTGTGAGAGTGCGTGCAGATAGCGGTTTGTGTGTGTTTTCTTCTGGTAGATGGTGTGTCCTAGGGAGCCATTGGGTTTCTTGTAGACTAAGACATCTAGGAAGGGAAGTTGATTGTTAACTTCTGTTTCCATGGTGAACTGTATTTTGGGGTGTAGGCTATTTAGGTGTCTGAGGAAGTTGTCAAGTTTTTCTTTCCCATGTTGCCAGATGGATGGGGGGGTTTTTTGTGCTCTGGTTGGCTGGGGTGTGCTCTGATGGGCTGGGGGTGTGTCCAACACAGCACCCACCCCCAGCCAATCAGAGCACAAAACCCCCCCATCCAATCAGAGCACAGCCAAGCTCCCACCCAATCAGTTCAAACCCCCACTAGCAGTTAAAAAGGAAGAAACAGCTGCAATCACACATTGCTCCCAGAAGCACGAAGCTGAAGCCTGAAGATGACGAATGAGACTTCGTAAACGCCGCCAAGACACTTCCAATTTTACGCGGAGAAAACCCGAATAACCAAAGACCTACATACAAACACCCGAAAACCTATATATATATATTATATGTAGGTCTTTGGTTATTCGGGTTTTCTCCCGTAAAATTGGAAGTGTCTTGGCGACGTTTGACGAAGTCTCATTCGTCATCTTCAGGCTTCAGCTTCAGTGCTTCTGGGAGCAATGTGTGATTGCAGCTGTTTCTTCCTTTTAACTGCTAGAGAGGGTTTGAACTGATTGGGTGGGAGCTTGGCTGTGCTCTGATTGGATGGGGGTTTTTTTGTGCTCTGATTGACTGGGGGTGTGTCCTGTTTGGGTGGGGGCTTGGTTGTGCTCAGATTAGTCTGAGTTGCAGGGGGCTTTGAGCTGGTGAGCTGCACTGCTGCTGTTTGGCTTCGTGTTCATGGTCGTGCTACATCTTCGTAGTGGGTGTCAGTCTGCTGCATGTATGGATTGGAGGGGTTTGAAATGGCTAATGTTGCAGCTGCGGTCTGGCTTCTGGTCCTTGGTCATGATTCCTGATCAGTGTGGGTTTGGGTCTGCTTTCTGGGTGGTTGTGTGGTGGTGACATCCTGTGTGGACCTCGTGAGTGTGGGTCTGGTGTCATTCCTCGTGTTAAGGACTCGTTTGTCAATAAGGGCGGGTTTCCAAATGGCTGGTAGGCGGGAGGTATCATCTCGTTTGTTCATGCTGTGTGGGCGTTTTTCTATCTCGATGGCTTCTCTGATTATTCTGTTGTTAAAGTGTTCAGTTTTGGCGATAGTTCTGGTCTTTTTAAAGTCAATATCGTGTCCTGTGGCTTTAAGGTGTTGGACCAGGGAAGAAGTTGGTTCCTCTTTTTTGACTGAGTTCTTGTGTTCTTCAATGCGTGCACTTATTCTTCTGTTGGTTTGTCCAATGTATGTGGTGGGGCAGGCGGTGCATGGGATTTCATATACTCCTTGATTTTCTAACTCAATTTTGTCTTTGGGGTTTCTTAGGATGGTGGATATTTTTTGGTTTGTGCAGAATGCTGTCTTGATGTTATGTTTGTGGAGGATCTTGCTGATTCTGTCTGTGGTGCCTTTTATATATGGGAGGAGGGCTGTGCCGTTTTCTTGTTCTCTGTCTTGGGTTTTAGTGGGGGGTTCTTTTTGGATTAGTTTGGTAATCTTATTTCTCTGGAATCCATTGGATGTTAGTATGTTTGTGAGAGTGTGTAGTTCGGTTCTTAGGTGTTGTTCGTCAGCTAAGTGTTTTGTTCTAGAGATGAGTGTCTTGGCTACGGAGTTGATCTGTGCTGGGTGGTGGTGTGAGAGTGCGTGCAGATAGCGGTTTGTGTGTGTTTTCTTCTGGTAGATGGTGTGTCCTAGGGAGCCATTGGGTTTCTTGTAGACTAAGACATCTAGGAAGGGAAGTTGATTGTTAACTTCTGTTTCCATGGTGAACTGTATTTTGGGGTGTAGGCTATTTAGGTGTCTGAGGAAGTTGTCAAGTTTTTCTTTCCCATGTTGCCAGATGGATGGGGGGGTTTTTTGTGCTCTGATTGGCTGGGGTGTGCTCTGATTGGCTGGGGTGTGTCCAGCACAGGACACACCCCAGCCAATCAGAGCACAAAACCCCTCATCCAATCAGAGCACAGCCAAGCTCCCACCCAATCAGTTCAAACCCCCACTAGCAGTTAAAAAGGAAGAAACAGCTGCAATCACACATTGCTCCCAGAAGCACGAAGCTGAAGCCTGAAGATGACGAATGAGACTTCGTCGAAACGTCGCCAAGACACTTCCAATTCTACGCGGGAGAAAACCCGAATAACCAAAGACCTACATACAAACACCCGCGAAAACCTCAGAAAACAAATATATATTATATTATATATGTTATATATATATATTATATATGTTATATATATTATATATATATTATATATATAATATATATATAATATATATAACAATATCACCCTCAAAGTTGGACTAGATGATCTCTTCTTCATTGTATCCTAAGTATTTAGAATTTATCGAGACTTGTGGCACCTCACTCTTTTTGCCTGAGAAAGAAGATACAGCCGAGAGAATAATTCAACACGATTTGCAGCATCAGTTCACTAAACTGCATTTGTCAATGCATAAATTGGGGGCTTCGATTGGCTTTCAACAGATAGATAAGGAAGACGACCCTCCATCAACTCTCCAGAAGCTTCTTGGATGAGAAGCAAAACATTTTGAAAGAAAAACCAAGAAAGTCCAGTTGCCTCTTGAAAAGCCATTGTCAGAGGAAAAACGACTCTTCCCACAGCGCTTTTGAGACAGCCGTGACCGGGGTGATTGAGAATCTCCAGGAACAGAATCTAATCCTCTTTCCTGCATGGTTGTCTGTTACCCCAAAGCCAAGCTACCTTCTTCCTTTCCTTTCCTGTTGTGGTGACCACCATCAAATTGAACCATGGTCAGCTCGGCAGGCAATTTCCCTGCAGTTGACCGTGGGATGAGAGCCCACTTGGCTCAGAAGGCTTTTGGGGAGGGGGAGAAGGGACTTGCCTTGAAGTACAAAGGGCTGCTCTCTTTCCTGGGCAGAAGGTGCCAGGAGGGAGCCTGGTCTCCTTCCCTCCCTCCCTCCCTTTTGTTATGTGGGGAAAGAGGGCCTGAGGCTACTTCTAACCCTTGCAGCCAACAGCCACACCTTCCACATGGATCGCCTCTAAGGGGATGAGCTCCAGAGCAGCTGACCTCCCTTGGCTCATTCCTTGCTCGGCCCAGTGGGGAGAGGCGGCATGGAGCCAGCTATGCCTCAAGAAACAGAAGCCCCAGTCTGTGGGGAGGGTGGGCGGGCAGGGCAGAGCATTTCCTGGAGGGACAGCCATGCACTCTTGCAGGGAGGAGCGTAAGACCAGCCCCCTCCACAGAGCTGCTGGAACTCAAGAGAACTCAAGACTTGCAGGCCAGCTGCCCCATCGAGCGGTCTGTCGGTCGCTCCAGCTAACCAGGGAGACCATGGCCGGGAGGGATCTGCAGGCAAATGCTGTGGGCCAAGATGGACCCTGGGAGGGCAGGGCTGGACCAAGCAGACCTTTCTGGCCTGGAATTTCACATTCTCCTCTTTGCCCGAACGTGACAGTTAATGGAGAAGCCGCCTAATTCGGATCAAAGGGCAAAACCAAGGGATTCCTTTTTGGGGAGTCGACAATTAAGGATCTGTTGGTCCCCAGAGGTTTTCTGGCTCCTCTCCAGCCCCAACCAAGGCCTTCTTGGGGGCACTCCAGAAGATCCTGCCAACAGCAGGACAGCAAGGGCCAGCTGGCTCCTTTGCTCTCCTCTCCCCTGTGATTCCCCTCCCCCCCCCAGCTCTGAGGCTGCATTTAGCCTACAGGTGCTAAATAAAAAGGCATCCCTCCCTTCACCCCACAAGGGCAGGTAAGAAGAGTTGCAGGACCTCCGTAGCCATCTAGTTCTCATGAAGCCACCCAGACTGAGAGCCATCAGCCCAGCAAGGGGGAGGCGGTGGCTGCTGCTCTAGATAGGCTTTCCAACTGCTCCACAGCTTCCCAGGCAAAAATTCCGACTTCAAATCATGGTCCTTGTGCTGCCCTCAATTGAGGCAGAGGTCCGTTCTGTGCCTGCAGCTCAATTCCTCAATTGTTGTTGGGTTTCTTGTAGACTAAGACATCTAGGAAGGGAAGTTGATTGTTAACTTCTGTTTCCATGGTGAACTGTATTTTGGGGTGTAGGCTATTTAGGTGTCTGAGGAAGTTGTCAAGTTTTTCTTTCCCATGTTGCCAGATGGATGGGGGTTTTGTGCTCTGATTGGCTGGGGTGTGTCCAACACAGGACACACCCCAGCCAATCAGAGCACAGCCAAGCTCCCACCCAATCAGTTCAAACCCCACTAGCAGTTAAAAGGAAGAAACAGCTGCAATCACACATTGCTCCCAGAAGCACGAAGCTGAAGCCTGAAGATGACGAATGAGACTTCGTAAACGCCGCCAAGACACTTCCAATTTTACGCGGAGAAAACCCGAATAACCAAAGACCTACATACAAACACCCGCGAAAACCTCAGAAAACAAATATATATTATATATGTTATATATATAACAATATCACCCTCAAAGTTGGACTAGATGATCTCTTCTTCATTGTATCCTAAGTATTTAGAATTTATCGAGACTTGTGGCAGCTCACTCTTTTTGCCTGAGAAAGAAGATACAGCCGAGAGAATAATTCAACACGATTTGCAGCATCAGTTCACTAAACTGCATTTGTCAATGCATAAATTGGGGGCTTCGATTGGCTTTCAACAGATAGATAAGGAAGACGACCCTCCATCGACTCTCCAGAAGCTTCTTGGATGAGAAGCAAAACATTTTCAAAGAAAAACCAAGAAAGTCCAGTTGCCTCTTGAAAAGCCATTGTCAGAGGAAAAACGACTCTTCCCACAGCGCTTTTGAGACAGCCGTGACCGGGGTGACTGAGAATCTCCAGGAACAGAATCTAATCCTCTTTCCTGCATGGTTGTCTGTTACCCCAAAGCCAAGCTACCTTCTTCCTTTCCTTTCCTGTTGTGGTGACCACCATCAAATTGAACCATGGTCAGCTCGGCAGGCAATTTCCCTGCAGTTGACCGTGGGATGAGAGCCCACCTGGCTCAGAAGGCTTTTGGGGAGGGGGAGAAGGGACTTGCCTTGAAGTACAAAGGGCTGCTCTCTTTCCTGGGCAGAAGGTGCCAGGAGGGAGCCTGGTCTCCTTCCCTCCCTCCCTTTTGTTATGTGGGGAAAGAGGGCCTGAGGCTACTTCTAACCCTTGCAGCCAACAGCCACACCTTCCACATGGATCCCCTCTAAGGGGATGAGCTCCAGAGCAGCTGACCTCCCTTGGCTCATTCCTTGCTCGGCCCAGTGGGGAGAGGCGGCATGGAGCCAGCTATGCCTCAAGAAACAGAAGCCCCAGCCTGGGGGGAGGGTGGGTGGGCAGGGCAGAGCATTTCCTGGAGGGGCAGCCATGCACTCTTGCAGGGAGGAGCGTAAGACCAGCCCCCTCCACAGAGCTGCTGGAACTCAAGAGAACTCAAGGCTTGCAGGCCAGCTGCCCCATCGAGCGGTCGGTCGGTCGCTCCAGCTAACCAGGGAGACCAGAAGTGGCCGGGAGGGATCTGCAGGCAAATGCTGTGGGCCAAGATGGACCCTGGGAGGGCAGGGCTGGACCAAGCAGACCTTTCTGGCCTGGAATTTCACATTCTCCTCTTTGCCCGAACGTGACAGTTAATGGAGAAGCCGCCTAATTCAAATCAAAGGACAAAACCAAGGGATTCCTTTTTGGGGAGTCGACAATTAAGGATCTGTTGGTCCTTAATGGGCACACCCTTCTTTTTTTTTTTTTTTTTTTTTTATAAAAAGTTTTATTTTTACAATCATATCAAATAATTCATCCAATGTACAGTTATATACAATTAGTCGGGCTTGCCCAGTCACCACCACCCTTAATGGGCACACCCTTCTTGGGGGCACTCCAGAAGATCCTATTCCGGCAGAATGGGGGGGGAACGCCAACAGCAGGACAGCAAGGGCCAGCTGGCTCCTTTGCTCTCCTCTCCCCTGTGATTCCCCTCCCCCCCCAGCTTTGAGGCTGCATTTAGCCTACAGGTGCTAAATAAAAAGGCATCCCTCCCTTCACCCCACAAGGGCAGGTAAGAGTTGCAGGACCTCCGTAGCCATCTAGTTCTCATGAAGCCACCCAGACTGAGAGCCATCAGCCCAGCAAGGGGGAGGCGGTGGCTGCTGCTCTAGATAGGCTTTCCAACTGCTCCACAGCTTCCCAGGCAAAAATTCCGACTTCAAATCATGGTCCTTGTGCTGCCCTCAATTGAGGCAGAGGTCCGTTCTGTGCCTGCAGCTCAATTCCTCAATTGTTGTTGGGTTTTCTTCCAGCTCAACTCAACCGGCCAAGGTCCTTCAACAATACCAGTTCCTTTTCATGCTGGTTGCTCTCCCCTAAGCCCCCTCCAGCTTCTCCTTGCCCCACAGATCCTGTACTCTGAGTGCAGTGCATGCAGCGTAGAGGACGATGGGTCCAGATGTCCTGGTTCTACCCCAAGGCTGCCCTGGTCCTTTCAGCTCCTGCTTCCGTGCTGGTGCTCCATTCATTCCCCCTTTGCAGCTAACAAGTGAAGCCTTCTAGCCGGTGCATCTGGCATTTCCTCCCCAGACGGAGGACCTTCACTTGGTCACAATGACTAGGCTAGGGAGATTCTCCATCATCATCCAGGTCATGGGTGTCCTAAAAGTGCTTTTTCCAAAAGGCAACTGGACTTCCTTGGTTTTTTTCCCCTTTGAAAACGTTTTGTTTCTCATCCAAGGAGCTTCTTTAGTTCAAGAACTTCAAGAACTGAAGAAGCTTCTTGGATGGGAAGCGAAACCTTTCCAAAGGAAAAAAAACCAAGGAAGTCCTTTGGGTTAACCTTTGTCACCGCTGAACACCATCCTCTTGGACTTACCCCTGCGGTCAAAGCTGCTGTGGTCATTTGGGAGAGGCTTCCCCGCTTGGACCCTGCCTCCCAATTTCCTGGAGGCCTCTGGCCGAGGCTGGGCTTGGCTCTAAGGCAATCTCCCTTCCCTTGGAGCTGCACAGCTGCAACACCCTCTGGATGCTGGGGAGCCCAACCCTCATCACCTGCAGCCAACAGGGCCACGGAGGCCACGGGTTCAGGGGAGGCTGTGCTAGAGACCGCCCAAGGGAGGGTTGCCATGGCAGCCCTTCTCAACAGGCTGCAACGCTGATGCTTGCTGGAATTCCTTGCACGACACTTCCCTGCACGGCTCCTGAGGGCCGAGCGCCTTCTAAGGACACGCTGGGTCCTCCTTCCTGCCTCCCAGTTCACGCTGGCAGCCACCACTCCTGCAAGCTGTGGGGGCCGGACGGGGCCCTTTCCCCATCCTGTGGCCCTTCCTGAAGCCGCTTCTTTTCCAAAGCAAGACCCAAAAAGGGGCAGACAGCCTCATCAGCAGCTTCTTCCAAGGCTGACAAAATCAGCACGCCTACCCAGAGAGAGACTCAGAGACTGAGAATTCTCACCTGGGAAGAACAATTCAGAGGAGTATTTTCTACTCAAGGAAGAGAGAATTCTGCTGTATGGGAACATGGGCTCAAGTCAAAATATTTACAGCAGAAGGTGACTTAATCTTGATTGCAGGAAGATGGGGAAGTGCGAGGAATGCAAATAAGGAAACGCGCAGAGGCAGGAGAAGCAGCTTACCTAGCGCCCAGCTGGCACAGGATTTCTCCAGCACTGAAGGCAGCCCAGCAGAACCAAACTAACCTGGGCCTGTCCCGGTGTCTCTTCAACCTCTCCTCTGCTGACCCCCGCCAGATGCCGGCCGTGGGGGCCGGGCTGGCTGGAGACTCTGGGAGTTGTGAGCGAGGGCAGGGTAGCCGTGGCAAACAGGTGGTCACAAGGAGGGGAGACCACAGGAAGGGCATCCAATGTGACACCCAAAGGCTGAGCTCATGCCTCCCACTTCAGATGGTGCCCTCTGGCTAACTGACTGCCTGGCTTTGCGCAATCCAAGCAGCCTCAAGCAAAGCCAGTTGTCGAAGTGTCCGCCATACCCAAAATGCACGCCGCCAGTGATAAAACTAGGGACTGAGCTGACCTATTTCCTGGATTCAAGACAAAATCCTCAACTACTTCATGAAGAAATCACGCTGAGCTCCCATCACGTGCTAACCCCCCGCCAATCAAGATTAACCCTAACCAAGCTCAGCGTGTTCAACAGACATGGTTCAGCATGTTGTATGAACATAGCCTGCCGAAGACTGGGATCAAACTCTTTGGGTGCCCCTAAACGGCTCCCAGCAGATGAAGCTCATCCACCCCCCATCTCGAAGAGCTCCTTGTTTCCACAGGCTGCTCAGAAAAGGGCACCGGTGCCTCCTTTGAAAAGCCAACGGCCAACTTCGGATGCCAACCGAGGTCCTGCGTGCAGAACAGCCGGCCAGGCTGCCAGGGGACTCAGCTGAGCACTGAGCACTGGGAACCGAGGAAGTGACCCATCGGCTCTCCCAGGGACACTGGGCTGGTCTTTGCCAGCAGTCGGGGATCCTAACAGTAGCCACACTCCCGCCATGTGTGGCACAGCCCCTCCTTTTAAAGAAGCCCCACCCTCTCTGAGGAAACCAGAGGGAACAGCTGTGCCCCTGGCCAAATCCTGTCCCCCCTCCCCCACACACAGCGACCCTTCCCCATGTGGGGCCACAGCCCTGGTCTCCTCTCCATGCTCTACCTGCTCACCCAGCCCCAACGTGGAAGCTCCTGCAGGGCCCTCTGCTTGAGGCACAAGGGGGAGAAGGGCCCCCAGCTCCTTTGGGACAAGGCAGTTCCAGCACCAACAAAGGGCTTTCAAGCTCTTTCGGGTGGCAATAAAGCCCCAAAGGACCGACCGGAAATATCTGCATTTTGATTTTGTGGTTTTGAAGCCCCTGCCTTTAATTTGTGGAAGTTGTTCTTGGGCAAAATCATTTAACTGACTCCTGAGCAGCAAGACCTTAAAACGCTCATTTGAAACCAGAACATGTGAATGTCAATAGCTGGGGATAAAACACTCCAACACAAGTCATCAAAAAAGCAAAAGTAAACAGACCCCATTCTCCACCCTGAGCCTTTCAGACGCTCAGCCGGGAAAAGACCGACAGGGATCTCGGCAGATGCCCGAAGGAGCAGCTCCTCCTTGGAGACAGAGAGAAGGCTTCTCCGGTGACGGGTGGGGCTCCGGCAGCCGCCCCAAAGACTGTCTCCCCACCCCGGAGACCTCCGTGCGGGTCCTCCAGAACTCTCACCTGCCCAGACTCACCTCAACGGCTGATGCACGAAAACCCTGAAGGAAATTCAGGCAATCAAAGAGGAAGAGGAAACTCCTTTGCCGGCAGCTCAGCCCAACCCTTTTGGTGCTGGACTCCTTCGTGCTCCCAGACAGCCACAATGGTCACATTTCTGGGAGGGCACAGCTGCCCCCCAACTCCCGGCAAGCCCAGGAGAGCCCCCACACACACACTCACTCTCTCTCTCGCTCTCTCTCCCCCCAGGGTCCTTCAAAGGAACAGACTCAGCCGTCTGCCTGAGACCCAGGATGCTCCCCAGCAGCTCTTAACTTCATGCTCTCTTCAGTGCTGGACTTCGGAAGGAGGAGACGAGGAGGAGGAGGAGGAGGAGGAGGAGGCGACCGCTTGCTGCCCACAGCAGCTCCACCCTCCCCCACCTTCCCACCCACCCACCCGCCCAGGAACAAATTAATCCCTCCGTCTTATTAGCATGGCAAGAACCACTGAGCTGAACCAAGGCAGCTCCTCCGGAAAACAGGGGGCCGGTGGGCTGGCAGAACAGGAGGAGGCGGGAGCTGGCAGAGCAGCGCCCCCTCTGGCTGGACTCTCCACGCTCCGAGGAGGGGGCTGGGGCCGACTGCTCTTGCACAATTGGGGGAGGGGAAGATCTGCTTTCCCACCCAGATTCTTCCGGCCCTAGCAGTGGGATTTGTGTCTCCTCGGCTGGAGGAGAATCAGAGGTGGGCTCTGCCTTCCAAGGGCCCCTCCCCTGCCTGGGTTCAGCCCACTGGACTGAATGCCCCCAGGCCCCCTCTTCCATGGCAGCTTCTCCTGTGGCCCTGGGCTCTTCCAGAGAGGCCACCCATTGCCTGCTCCACCCATTACTGTTCCAGAGGACTGGAAGTCCTGGGAGGGGCTCTGGCTGTCATCTTGACTGGATCGGGCACCCTCATTCGGAAGCCACCTCCAGAGCTCCAGAGAGCCGAAAGATGAATGGGAACAAAGCCAGTCCACAGCCTGGCACGTCTTGACCCCACACCCACTCTCCACTCTGGGGGCTGGGCAGCTTCTGAGAGATTCTGCCCGGGGGGCGGGGGGATTCTTCTCGGCTCTCCTGGCCTCCTCTTTGCTCCTCGTCAGCACTGCTTTCCTGGCCAAGAAATCCACCTTCTGGGAAGCCAGCTAGGGGCTCTCTGGCTCCTCTCCGGTTGGCACCAGGACTGGTGGGCATCATCCATCCTTATACAAGACCCGTCTTCCCTAAATGGGAAGACGTAGGTGGGTGTTGGCGGTGCTACATGGCACAACGTGAATGCCCTCCAATGCCTGAGGCGAGCAGAAACCAGGGAAAGAAAAACCTCGTAGAGCTGCAAAGAAAAACTGCCCCTCCCCCGGGCTGAGGAAGCAACGCCTGGGCCAGAAACGATAAGTCCCACAGAGGCTGTGGGGCCGGGATGGGATTCCCTGGGAAAGCAACCGTGGCTGAGCGGCTGAGAGCTCACAGAGGGGACAAGAGAAGGGCAGAGTCCTAGGGAAAGAAATCCGGAACAAAACTGACAGGTTTCTCAGCCTGGGCTGTCTTAAGAGGTGTGGGCTTCAGCTCCCAGAATTCCCCAGCTAGCAGGCCTGCAATGGAGCAAAAGAAGACCGTAACTGGGCTGCCTGTGCGCTGCAGAGGATTAAGCCAGAGGAAGCTCACGGTGATTCATCCATGCGCTCTGTGGCGCAGGGCTGCTTGCTCACCTCTCCTCCCATCAGCTCCAATCGATCCTTCCTTCCTCGCCAGACCGAAGCCTTGTGGGAACAGGCTGGCGCGCAAGTGGGATGCAGGGGGTGGGTTGTGTGACAAGCACCAAACCCCACAACCACTCAAGGGGGAAAGAGGCCCCTTCGCTGCCTGGCTGGACGGGCTCATTTGTGTCCTTGCAAACTCTTCTCTGCCCACAGGTTCCCAGATGGGCTGCCGGAGGCAACTTCGAATGCAGGCAGGTCTTGAGGCCTCCTCCTCTTCTCTCCGGCCGTTGCACGATGGGCCAAAGGGAGGCCTTTCTTCTGCTCCAGGGGAATCCTGGCCATGCTATGATTTCACACTCTTCTCTCAGAGCAATCCCTCTTCTCTTCTCTTCTCTTCTCTTTTCTTCTCTTCTCTTCTCTTCTCTTCTCTTCTCTTCTCTACTGATCTTCCGGCTTTCTCATGGGCAGCCCCTGGTTGCCCCCACCCTCCTGGTTATCCCTTTGCTGTGGATCTGAATGCTGGCTCTGGCCAAGAGACGCCCAAGAGCTCCCACTTTTAGGGCGCAACAAAGGTCCCCCAGGAAGCTGGCTCTTTTCCGGGCACCCAAAGCCCAATTGGGACAGTCCTTGTGCATAATCTCCCCCAAATTAGTTTAATATTTATTTATTTATGTACTCGTCTTAAGTACGTAACTCTGGGCAGTGATCAGATGTGCAAACCGATACGCAACCAGAACCTACAATCCTGCAGCATTTAGCCCAACAAACAGAGCCATACCTCAAAGACAATCTGGCCTTAATGCTTGCTGGGAAAGCCAAGTTTAACAGCTTCCTGGGTTTCAGAGCATTTATGAGAGGGGACTTGGGGTGTGGCCACAACCTCTGCCACAGAAGCCTTGCAGGGTGGTCCTTGGCACCCGGAAACCCACCAATCTAATGCCATGGACAGGGAGTCCAATGCCAGGACCCACCCCGCAATCCACGAGTCATCTCCCTGTCAACCGAGAACCATGGCTTATGACTTAGCACCCTGTATGAAGCTGGCCATCATGGCCAAGGCACCGTCTTTCTAACAAGTCTTGTGTGAGCATCCTGTCTGGGTGCAGCCATTCGCACCCCCAGGTCAGAGGCCTAAAGGGGATTCCCCCACATGCCTGTCAATCACTGCATGGGTGGAACAGAAGCCTGGCCTCTTCCATATGGCTACTCTTGGTGGACTCACACAACCAGCGCCACCAAGACAAATTAACTGACAACCGAGTTGACTAAAGGCCTAGCAGATGCATTCGCAGAACACACCAATTCCGATTATTCCTGGTTGGGGTTTTTGATAAATCCAATCTACCAGGTTCATTCGTAGTGTGAAGCATCAGGTGCCAACCCCAGTGGGCCACCTGAGCACAAAGAGGCTCCCTGAACGCCCAGGGGGGCAGCGGCAGGAGCCGAAACCTTCCTTCCTTTGCCCCTCTGACGGGCAGGGGATCCCCAGACCGTCTGGGCTGAGCAGATGGGGGGGGGGGGAGAAATGGGAGATGAGGAAGAGCCTGATGAAAGGAAAGGGCGCTGATTTGACCCCTGATTCTGAGAAAATTTATAGGGGCCAGTGGGAGGATGGAAAAAGAAGGTCTTGAGTCGGATGGATGGATGAAGCAGCATCGAAACACACCCAAGAAACTCATCAATACAGACACACACATATAATAGAGAAGTGAGATATTTGATTGCGAATGTACTAACAGTGGCTAGAATTGTGTTTGCTAAAAATTGGAAAAATGAGAAAAACTTCAACACAAGATGAAGTTATTAAGAAAATAATGGAATGTGCTGAAATGAGCAAATTGAGATTTGAAATTAGAAAGCAGGAAGATAAACAATATTACAAGATATGGGACTTATTTTATCAATGGGTAGATAAAAAATATGGTAATGAAATTTGGTAGAAGTCTTTACAATACAAGAATTGTAGAAATATACAAAATATAATATAAAGATGTATTATTATTGGATTGATTCAGTATGATGAAATGAATTGCTTAACACAATGTAAGCCGCCCTGAGTCTTCGGAGAAGGGCGGGATATAAATTCAAATAATAATAATAATAATAATAATAATAATAATAATAATAATAATAATAATAATAATAATAATAATAATAATAATAATAATAATGGTATAATATAAGTTAACTTAAAATCTAGAACATTTTGTATGAAGTGAGGGAAGAAATACCCATAGTTAAATAAACGATTAATGAGGACAAAATATTTGGATATACACTAGATTGATAAAACGTGAAATTAGATAAATTACAAACGATGAATATGGTGAAAATGCACAAAAGATTTGTAACCAACGACACACTGTCTGTATTTGTAATTGAAGATGATGCTATGTTTTTACGTATGTTTGTTTAAAAAAAAAAATTCAAAAAAAAAAATACAGACGCACACACCCTGGACACACACAGACACGCACACACACAGGTCCTTTCTCCCAAGCAAGAGCCCACCAGATGTTAGCAGTCACCAGGGCCCTCCAGAGGCTACTAAGCCCAAGACAACCAGAGTTACAACCAGGGCCGGGTGGCTGCTGCACAATTCCCATCACAGCGCATTTTCTTCATTTTGGGCCTCTTTGCCAGCTCAACAGCCTTAGGAGGAAGAAGGGGGGGGGCTTCTCTCATACACCCCCATCCTGGACCCACCCAACTACCAGAGTGTTTCTTTTTAGCGTAAGGGAGATGCAACACCATTCCTCGCGGTGAACAGATTTAATTCGCGGGATGAATTTGCAGAAAAAGCTGATCCCAAAGCATGTAAAGTCCAGGTGAGCACGGAAACTTCTCACCTGGATTCTGAGAAGAATAAAAGGAAGCTATAGTCACGTTGGCCTAAATATTAAAATATGGGGGGGGGGCTTCCTGATTCCCCCCCACCCCCCCGTAGCCTTTTCTCAACGCCAGAAGGTTTGTGCTTGAGTACCGTGTCACCACGAGGGACCTTTGTGCAACCTTTCGCCTTGGCCCTTATCAAGAGTCAGAGAAAGAGGCAGCTGGGCAGCCCCTCTCAGGAGTGGCTCTTTTCTTGACAAGAAATCATAAAGTGCCTGGTGTGGGACTGGAAGAAGCAATGCCACTACAAAGCCCAGCAGGCACAACTGGGATCTCTGCCGTGCCCAGGTCTTACCTCTCAGGTTCAGCCTCCTGCCCGCCCAGGCCAGAGGGAAGCGTTCACTCAGGATCCCCCCCATCAACTGGCCAGATTCAGCAGTACCCCCGTACGATGCCCCAACTCTCTGCATCCCCTCCTTCTCAGCGACGCCACTCGAAGAGGCCCGACCAGCCCACGAAGCCCCCCCATCCCAGGGCAGAAGCACTTCTCTGCCTCCCCACGAAAGAGATCAAAGCAGAATGAAACGATGAGTGGGATCGACTCAAGCAAAAGGATTCCTCTCCCAAAGCTAGGTGGAAGGGCAAGTCTTTCGTGAGCCCCTCGGGGTCCTCCTGGGCGCTTTAAATGTAACCCTCCGTACATTATTTAAACCACAAATATTTCCAAAGTCGGCACCGACAAAACTCGAAAGGTCTTGCTTTCGAGTTTTACAAAGGATTTGCATTTCCCAGCCTAGGAAGATGCTCCTAGCTGAAGAGGTGGCCGGCTTGATTCAGGGGGCGGACAAGGGATGCGGGGGGCTTCGAGCAACAGACCCCCGTTGTTGATCTGCATGCCACAGAAGCCACGTGAGGAAACCTGGCCACAGTCCACAGCAAACTTTTCAGAAATCCCAGAGATGTCTACAGTAGGGATGTCGAACGTGGCCACTTTAAAGCGTCTGGACTTCAACTCCCAGAATTCCCCAGCCAGCGCAAGGGAGTTGAAGTCCAGAAGCCTTAAAGTGACAGACACCCCGGCCTACATAAAATCGGCATTTCTTTTGATTTGGTACCCCAAAGCACACAGGTCCTGTCTGCATTATCTGGGGCCCCCCGGGGCGCCTCGAAACACAGATCCCATTCCCTGTAGTGGGGGTGGGAAGGTCTCTATCCTTCAAGAGACTCTGCTCTTCACACAGGCTGGCCTTCCCAGGGCTGAGGAGTGGCCTTTGGTCTCAGCCACTGAAGGCTGCCCAGTTTCTGGAACCTTGGAGTGGTTTCTTGGACCACCGAGAAAGCCTCCCCAAGACTCTTCATGCAAAGAAATGGAAGGAGGAAAAAATTGGCTTTACCTCCTGGAACTGGAGCCGGACTTTGGTGATCGCTCGGATCCAACGGGCTCTCGCTGGAGCAAAAAGCGGCGACTCGTTTTCATCCAGGAGGCTGGCAAGAAACAAAGAACACAACAAGAATGAAGTGGAGCTAACATGAAATTGAGTATTTTCTTTTAACTGAGAAAACTGGAATTAGAGGGATCCTCACTTCCATTGCTGCATATTTACACTGCTGGCAGAGCACAAACTGTAGAAATACATTGACTACAATGATGGGTCAATGGGACAAAGATGCCACTGGTTCCCGGCTCCACTCAAAAGGCCCCGACAGCAGCTGGGGGGCCCATTGGGCAGCCAACTTCATGAGATGGCTGGGAGAGACCCTCCTGCTCCAAGTTCGGCCTGGGTGGGCTGAGGGCAAAAGGCTCCCCACCCCAAGGGAGAAGCCCTTCCCTCCAGGACCCCTTTGGGAGCAAAAGAGCAAGAATGTTAATGGGACATTCTTCTTAATGACCTTTATAGCCATTTTTTCTGCCGTGGCTCCTGACCTCCGGAACTTCTGGCTCCCGAGGAGAGATGGGCTCCTGCCCTCCTAAGAGCTGAAGGCCCAGGTGGCTTGGGGTACCTATGGGGGTGTTTCACACTGGAGGTGGTTGGCTAATTAAAATCTAGCCCCGCCTCCCCCCCACCCCGTCCACTTCCCTCCTTTTTCCATCTTGTTAATGATTTTATCTGCGGTGTTATTTTAGAACTGACGATTTAAATGTTTTTTTACAAATGTTTTTATGCTGTCAACCACCCAGAATGGTTGGATACGAGATGGGTGGCTAATACTTTAAAGGACCAAGATGGGGGGGGGGCTTGTGCAAGGGCCCCAATGAAGAGGAGGAAGGTCACTTTCTGGATGTTTCTCTAGAGGTAACCACAGATTTCTGAAGGGCTGTCAGACAGGGGAGGGAGCAGAATTCTTCCAGATTACCCCACAAGGGCAGGGCCACCCCAAGAACCCGGTCAGGCGAGGTGGGCAACTGCTGGAAGTCCTGAGAGAGAGAGACTGGACGGTCACCTGTCAGAGGTAATCTAGCATTCTGCTCTGATGTCCACAGCTGCCCTTCTAACCGGAGAGGGACAGATGACCTCCCTGGCCAGGCGATGGGATCCTGGGAAGCCATGGAGGGAGTCGTGGGTCAGCTGCCTCTCTCAACGGGAGGCAACTCTGGGTGGCTTACAAACAGTAAAAGGATGAATACAGAAATGACTAAAATTAATATGACTACGCTATATAAAAACTGGAATCCAGGAGATGGAGGTCCACAGGGAAGAGATCAACCTTTCAACTGGTTCCAGCGGTGAGCAACACCCCTCCCCCCTGGGGCTCCAAGTCAACCTGCAAAACCAGGTCCTCAGGTGTCCTCTGGGGCCAGGAGCCCAGCAGAAAAGGCCCTTCTCCCTCCAGCCAAAATCCCTTGGCCCACGAGGTCCACAGCAGGCCCCTCCCACCAGAGGCAGGCTAGTTCCATGGATCAAGACCCCCACAGACCTATTCCTCTTTCAGATGATACCAATAATTAAGAAAGATAAGAATCTTGAGGAATGGCAGAAGGGAATTAACAAATTTATATGGGAAGGTAAAAAAGCTAGGGTTAAAATGAAAATAATTCAAGATTCTTGGGAAAGGGGAGGTTTAAAAATGCCCAATTTTAAATTATACTATGAAGCAGCTGCTCTCTCTGCAATAAGTGATTGGTTTAATTTAACGGAGGAAAGAATTTTGAATATAGAAGGTTATGACTTGCTATATGGATGGCATGCATATTTAATTTATGACAAAAAGGTGGATAAGGCCTTTAAAAATCATGTGCTAAGAACTGCTCTTCTGCGTGTTGGGAAAAAATACTCTTATAAACTAAATTATAAGGTTCCTATCTGGGCAAGTCCTAGACATACAATAGAGAATATAAATATAGAACAGAATCAGGAAATGATTACATATAAAGATCTTTTGTATACTGAAAGAGGTAATTTGCAATTAAAATCTCTGCACGTATTAAAAGAGGAAGGGAAAAATTATACTTGGTTTCAATATGAGCAACTACGTGCTAGATGGAAGGAAGATCAGAAAATTGGTATAGAGCAGAACGAGGGAAATTTGGTAAAGCAAATTAGAAATCAGTCTCAGGAGCATATAAAGAGATTTTATAATGTGTTACTTGAAATAGATTCTGAAAGGGACTTGGTAAAGGACTGTATGATAAAGTGGGCACAAAATTTTCAGGAGCCAATATTATTGGAAACTTGGGAAAAATTTGGGTTAGAAATGTTAAATTCACGAGGCACAGAATCTGAGGGAAAAATTTTTATAAAATGTTTTATAGATGGCATCTAGATCCTAAAAATTATCGTATGTATCCAGATATGCAAGCAAAATGTTGGAGATGTAATTGTGATGACGCTACATATTTTCACATTTGGTGGACTTGTAAGGACATAAAGGCCTTTTGGATAAAAATTTGGTGGATTTTACAAAATGTTTTGAAAAGAAGATAAAGTTCCTGCCGCAATTTTTCTTGTTGGGAATTATTACGGATTGTACAGTAATTGAGACTAAATTGATTTTAAATCTAATAACTGCAGCAAGATTACTAATAGGACAATATTGGAAGAAAAAGAAGTACCAACAATAGAAGAATGGATATTGAAAGTTGCCAATTTGGCTGAGATGGCGAAGATATCAGCCTTTTGAAAGACAATACGCAAGAAAGATACTTAAAGGAATGGAAAAATGGATTGACTATATTCAACGTAGATATCAGACTAAGAGTTATCAGACTGTTTTTGAATGATTATGATGTATTATTTTTGATTGTTTTCGGGGGAAGTTAGGAATTGATGATTGTAGGGGTATAATTAAGTTGGGATGAAATTTTTTTAGCATATGTTTGTTTTATTTTTAACTATACCTTGTGTTCGTTCCGGGAAGTCGGGGGGGGGTTGTGAAGGAGGGGGAGAGGAGGGGGGGGAAGGGGAAAAAATTTTTTGTAAAACTTTTTGAATAAAAAAAAAAAAAAGACCCCCACAGACCCACAGCAGGGAGTCACAGTTTCCTACCTCCCTGGGAGTTCCGGAGCAGCTTTGGGGGTGTCCTCTCCCTCTCCTGGGAGCTGAGAGCGCCCCCCCTCCTCAGCCTCCTCTTCTTCTCCTTCTCGGGGTGCTTCCTGGGACTTGGTCGGCTCGCTCAGGGGCTCCTGGATGTCCGGCAGGGTCAGATCCACAGAGCCCACTTCTGGGAGTTCCTCCTCGTGCTCTGAGCTGGGGGGGCTGCCCTGCTCTGCCTCGCTCAGCTGAGAGCTGCCCGAACTGATGTTGCAGGAGGAGCCAAACTTGCCACTGCTGGCAGGACTGTTGTGGGGGGGGGGAGAGAAAAAGAGCAGGTGAGTGTGCAGAACTTGGGGAGCTCAAAGGGTGGAGAAGGAAGCGGGTGTGTGGGCAAGCAGGGCTGGCTACCAATGGGGTGGGGGCAGAATCAGGGACTGTTCCAAACCCATCTGGCAGCTCCTGAGGGATCCTCCATCCTATCTGGTGAAGAGTCTCCAGAGATTCCCAATTCCCGGACATCAGCTAAATGTCGAGGCTTTAGTGTCTCCCTCCAAGAGGCTGCCTCTGACCTGCGCCCCAGAAATGGGGGTCTCCCGTCTTCCCCACCCAGGCAGTCCAGGCCCACTCCTCCTATGCAGGAGACTACCTCCCCCACCCACCCCGAGTCTTTCTGCTCCCCACCCACAGACCAGCTCAGACCAGGAGCTCCCGAGAGGATTCCCGGGGCTTCTTTCACCCCCAATTGGAAGAAGCGATCGCCAGTCCCAGGGTAATAAAATGGACAATGGGGGGTAGGGGGGAGCTGGGCACCATGGTGTTTGGAGTCGGCTAGTCAGAATGTCTACTAATCTCCATTCCTTCCAGCCTGGCACTCTGGAAAAGACACGGCTACAGCTAGCAAGGTGGAGGGAAGTGGAGGAGGGGAAGAGAGCAGACAAGGGGGCTGCAAAGGACCCAAGCACTCAGGGCTGACCTTGGGAGACCCACAGGATCTGTCCACACAGCTACGGGAGGCCGAGAGCCGTTTGTGGGCAGAAACTGGACGCCTAGACCAGCAACATTAAATCCAATAAATAAATAATAATAACATTGCTGGCAGCTCTGGGTGGCCCAGAAGTGATCAGCTCATACCCCTGAACCCCTCTGGGAAGAGCAGAGACCCCCGGCATGCCCGGCCCCCTTGGTCCCTCCATAACAAGGCCTCACGCAGGCACTGCTCACCCTAACCCTCTCCCAATTGGACACCACCATGAGGAAAAGCAGCACGGATGGTGGCTGGGATGGGGGACCCCAAGAACAGCCTTTGCACCTCCCAATCCAGCTGTGAGTTTTTTGCATTTCCCCATTCAGCCCTTTGCCGAAGAGCAGAGCTGTCTCCCATGGCAGGATTTTCATAGGGCCTCTCCTGGTGAGTGGGAGCTGTGGGCTGTTCTCAGGACCCACCCACCCCACTCTCAGGTCTGCGGAGGCTTACAAAATCCACTTTCAAAGCTGCTCACCGACACACAAAGGGGGAAGCCCAAAGCGAAGGAGACGGAGGGAGGGAGGGAGAGGGACAAGCCGGGGCTCAAGGTCACCCTTGAGGCCTCCGTCAGGGACCGTGTAGCCACAAGGGATGGACCAGAGGCTGCTGACCATGGCTCTTGCCTCATAAATGGACCGGCCACCTCCATTTATGGGCTGTATTTGCTACTGGCCTGTGCTGGAGGGGGGGTCGTGGGCTGCTCTTCTCCACCAGCCGTGGCCCAGCAACATGGGGCCCCTTCTCTGGGCAAGTGACGCTGTCCTCCTGCTCTGCTTGACCAGGAATGGAGGCTGCTTCTTCTTCTCCCACGGTCGGGGCAGGAGGGCCACTGGGAACAGCTCTCAGGCCATCTTCCTGCTCTCGACCTCCAACCTCCAGGCCTTGGCCAGGCTCTAAGAACTTCTCGCCTGAGCTGTCCATCTCCACGGATGGAAGGCTGGACTCGGGGACTGGATGCCCCATCGATGCCTGCTCAGGGCCGCACCAGGGCTGCAGACTGGAGGGACCATCTGATGGGGCTTCCTGCTTGGAGGAAGGCTTCAGTGGTTCCTTCTGCATCTCCTTTTCTTTGGGGCCTTTCTGCCAAGGCAGGGAGAAGTCCAGCTTCCGCCCAAACACCGTCTCTTGGAGGCTCCCGCTTTTCTCCACCTTCTCATTGCTTCCTCCACCAAACAGAACGGAAGAGACGCTGCTCAAGCCGGACCCGAGACCAGGCTCAGCACCGGTCTTGCCAGCTGCCGGTGAGAAGAAGGAGCCCATCGGTTTGGTGCTGCTGGTTGAAGACCCAAAGCTGAACTTGGGCCAAGGGGGCTTACTTAACATCTCAAATACAGATGAGGCGCTGATGGCCTCTGCAGCAGAAGGACCGGCAGGCCCGTTATCCGAGGTGCTCCCCAAGGCCTCAACGTCCGGATGTTTCTCACTAGTGGCTGAAACCCCCTTCTCCTCAACAGGGACACATTTCGTGTCATGGGCACTGTCCACACCTTTATGGTGCAAATCAGGGGTCTCGCTGAGAACTGTTCCGGCTTCCACTCCCAGGCTCTCCCCTCTGTTTGGTGGACAAATATCAGCTTGTGCCTTTGTGGCTGCGTGTTCAGACATAGCAACGTCATCTGTCTTGGCTTCCAACTCAGGCGTGTTTTCCCAACCCTCCTGGCCAGTTTGGGATTCCAGATCCAGTTGCTTTTGCGTAGCAGTGCCGGCCTCCTCTTCCAATGTCTCTGCTTTGGTCTCATCCAGCATCGCAGCGGATTCTGCCACAACCACCTGGTTGAGATCTTGACCGCACATATCGGCATCCCTCATTTCATCCGAAGTTAGGAAGTCCACTTGCCCCCTTTCAGGGCCTTGGCTCTTCTCTGAGGTCCAGGTATCTAGAGCGTTTGGCTCAGGCTCTTGGCAAATGTCCAGCTTTTGGTTGGCTCCCGTTTCCAGGTCCATTTGGAGAGTTTCTCCTGCCAGGTTCAACGGAGCATCTTCCTTCAAGAGGCTTCTGGCCTCAGTCTCCAGCAGCACACCTCCCGGGCTCTCGATTTGCTGTTTTCCTGAGCTGCTTACTTCTGAGCCCTCCTCTCTATCTGCCTTGCTTTCTTGGGTGATGAGAGGATCCTTCCCTGGAAGTGAGTCCGTAGCTTCTCTCGGAGGTTTTGAGGGCGTTGAAGGAGGCTGTTCCGTTGCTCCTTTGGAGAAGCCAAAGAGGCCGCCTGTGAATGTTGAGGGAGGCCCACCTGCCTGAAATGCGCTGCCAAAAAAGGAGGCGCTCTTCTTCTGCACACTGGGGGCATCTGGAACGTGGAGTGGGCTGCCTAAAAAGTCAGAGAAAGTTTTAGTGGGTTTGATTTTGGTGAAGAAGCTTGAAAACTTCTCCATTGAGGAATCTAGAACAGACTTGTTGCTTGTAGCTTCTTCAGGCATCTTCAGCTTATCCAGCTCCACCAGTGGGACCTTGGGGAGAGGCTCCTGGCCCTGAGCCTGCTGGGCTCCAGCATGGGAAGGAAGGCCAAATCCTTGCACGGGCTCCAGCACCACCTCCTGGCCTGAGTCTTGGACAGCAGCTCTCCTCTGGGCCATAGAGGTCTGATCAGAAGAGGAACCAGGATATTTGGTGTTTTCAAAAGCTTCATTCCCGTCTGGAAAAGGAGCAGCTTCCTTCTCAGACCAGCACACCCTCGTCCCATCCCGCTCAGTTGGGCTCTGGGGCAGCTGCTCCAGAACCTCTGGGATTTCTGTAGGGGAGAAAGTCCCATCCTCCTCTGGGACTACAGGACCTTCGCGGGCAGGGCCAGGCTGTACCAGCTGGTCTTCCTCCTTTGCATCACTGAGAGCTGGCCTGGCCGTAAGCCGCTCTCCCGAGGCATGTTCTCCGGCTTTCTCGGCCACCAGGGCACTGGCGTCACTCGCCCCGTTCTGCAAGCTGCAAGCTTCCTGCTTGCCCAACACAGCATCTCTAACCCCAGAGATGGACCCCTTCTCCTGCACAGCTGGTTTCCTGGCCGTCCCAACGGCAGCATCAGCAGAAACAGATTGCCTCAGGAGTGGTTCCTCCTTCTCTTGCAATGGAGGTGGCTTGGCGAGGTGACCTTTGTCAGGAGCAGACGGTGGTTCTTCAGGGCGGAAGGAGGTCCAACTGAAGAAGCTGAAGCTGGAACTGTCTGGAAGCCCTTTCTTGGCAGTGAAGGGGATCTTGAACACGCCTTCTGTCTCTGGACCTCTGGCTGTCTGAGAGGGCGCAGGGGCTGGGGCTGGGGTCGGGGCTTTCTTGGAGGCAGGGAAAAGAGAGAAGATATCCCAGCTGCCGGTTGTTTCCTGAGACTTTGGAGGCGCAGCTTGGGACAAGCCAAAGGGGAGTCTGAACCCAGGTTCCTCGGGTGGCTCCCTGGCCTTCTCTGGCTGGACCTTACCAGGCAAGACTCCCTGCTGCCCTTTGTCCATCAAGGAAGACCAGCTGGTGCTCAGGGAACTGGACTTCCTTGCTGCCGAGTCTCCCAGCAACCCAGAAAGGCTTCTGAGCAGGCCTCCCTCTTCTGGGGGTGGACTGGGCTTCCCCAACCCTGGACTTGCGTGTGAGTTAGCTGCCTGCTCAGCCTTTGCAGGAGGCGCTTTCTTGACACTGGTCGTTTCCTCTCCGGCCTTTTTCTGGGGCTCTTCCTTAGGGAAGAGGTCCTTCTTGATCATACCTGTCCCAGGTGGCTCTGAAAAGACACCCACCTCAGAAGCAGGATTCTTACTGGGTTCCTGAACAAGTTCCTGGGATATTTGCCCGTTGCTCAGTGGTGGGACGGTGGTGTCAGATGGGGAGGGGGCTGGCTCCTTGGTAAAAAAGTCTTTGATCGAGCCAAAGAAGGAGGACGGAGCCCCTGGGAACTCTGCCTGGCTCTGGGTTCCGTTTTTCACCTGATGGGGCTGAGAGGTTGGCAAAGGTTGCGATGGAGGCTTGCTTCCCTGCATTTTAAAGAAACCGAGGAATCCTGATTCTTCAGCGACCAGTGGGTCTTCTCTGGGGCTACTTGTCTTGAAGTCACTCTTAGAAAGAGTCTCCTTGGCCTTAGCAGCTATTTGGCTAAGAACTGGCCAACTATTTTCAGGCTCTCCCAGAGACCCTGGAGCTACCTTAGCATTGTTGTCTGGCTGGGCGAATGTGTTGGAAGTGAGACCCTGGCTGAACTGAGAGGCGGATCTGCGCAGGGGAGCCCTGTTCTGGGTGGGAGATGGAGCGACTGCAACCTCTTCTCGTGCAGTGGGAACAGGCAGGGGTTCCGGCTGAGGTTCTCCCTTCTTCCTGGGTGGTGTTCCAGGCATGGCAGGAAACCTTGACTGTGGGCCCTGATCCTTCTCTGCCACATCCTCCAGCATCTCGTCCTTCCCTGAGCCCTGACCCATCAACCCACCCAAGGCAGAAAGCCAAGAGGAGACCCTGTTGCTTGTGGTCTTTTTCTCTTCTTCGGCCGTTTGTGCTTCTGCAAGAGACACTGGTGGGAGATCAGACTTGGTGGCAGCTCTAAAGATTTGAAAGCCAGAAGGTTTGGTTTGCTGGCTTTCAGAAATGCTAGTCCTAGGGGCCACATCCAGTGACTTGAGTTGGAATTCCTCCTTCAGCCCCCCGCCAGAAGCCACCCTGAAATGTGCCCGGAGGTCAAAGGGCGCATCTTCTACAGACCCTTCCCTCTTCTCCTCAGGCCTAAAGCCCACCTTATTGGGTTTCAGAAGCCTGTACCCTGAGAAGTCTAAAGGCTTCTCTTTCTGATGGTAAGTAGATTCCTCAAACATTTGAGAAAAGGTCTCTACGTTCATAAACTTGTCCCTTCTTTGAAAAGCTACAGACAAATCAAGAGGCTTGTTTACAAAATAATCATCCCACTCTTCCTCTTCAGCTGACCAGAATAACTCATCTTCAAGAGGCACTTTGAAGCCACAAATGGAAACCAAGTCCCCGTCCATCACAACCCTTTGCAAAGAGCCCTTGAGGTCACAGTCCTCCCAGCTGTCTGGATGAGGGTAAATGTCGGAAGTGCAGATGTAAATATACTGCCCAGTAGAATCAGTGAGTAGAGAATAAACATACTGGCCGTCAGTGTATATGTAATAACCATAATCACCGTCTTCTGACGGCCACCACACTCCCTGCAGCAGAGGCATCAGCCAATCCAGGGGCTCCTGAAAGGGCGCCAGCCAAGGGTCCTCCACATTCAGGGGCTCCTGATCAATTAGGGTCCACACGTTAGCGCCATAAGCAGATGAATAACTTAAATCTATCGGCCCGTCTTCCAAAATGCAGTTGAACTTGTGTGGAGAAAGACTTCCATTCAGATAAGGAGTTGCCCACATTTCATTTTCCCCCAGACAAAAGTCAGATGATCTAAACGACACAGCATTAAAATCGGTCATTGCAGGATCAAAATTCTCACTTGATCGCCAATCCACTGGATTGGCATTCCCATCCCTTTTACACAAATTCATTATTGTGTTGCTAGATTCTGACCAGGTCAGGACCTCATCCCAGGAGACGGGATTCTGGTTTAAGACGTAATAAAGAGGGATGGACGTCTGAACCGTCTTTGCTGGACAACTCCTGGGGTCATAGTCATTCTCCAAGGGAGAGCCACTCCTGATTTCCTCAGAAGCAGGAGGTTCTCCTGACCAGTTGAGCAAGTTGGCATTCTGTGAGGAACATCTGAGAAGTCCATCTACATTTTCATGGGGAATCCCTGGATGAATATGAAGTTCTGTATTTTTTCTAGAAAGGGCTGGCTTTGCTGATAAGTATGCCTTCTTCTGGGAACTGTTCAGAGAGGCGGATCCTGCCTGGAGGGCAACAGATTCCTTGCCTGTGCTAGGCAACCCAGCCTCCATCTTGGGAGCTTGGGCCACTCTCTCTTCTACCTTCTCTTTCGCCTGGTGTAAGAGATTCCTTAGGAAGCTGCCTGCACCCTCTTGGTCCTTGGTGCCTTCTTGAGTTTGAGGTGCCATTTGAGAATCCCCCTCTTTGGAATTAGTCTCCTCCACATTCTTTTCAAAGATCTGCCCCAAACCACCCAGAAAGCTCAGATTTGGCTTGTCCACCTTACCCGGAGACAGGTTTTCACCTGAACGGAATCTAAATAATCCAGAAAGCAAGCCAGCTGAATGGTCCTTCTGGCCAGCTGTGCTGTCTTGAGCCTCTTGTCCTTCCTTGGAGGAGAAACTGCCAGCCAGAGGAGAGCGGAAAAATCCAGAAAGGAAACCCTCCTGGGCATCACCCAGAATCTTAGTCCTTCCGACTCCACTAGCCGCCTCTGAGTCTTCCCTTGCCGGATCCAGGCTGGATCGACCTTGGGCGGTGGCCGTGGCTGCTGCTGCTGCTGCTTCTCTGCCTGCAACACCATTTAAATCATTATTGCTTGGGTCACTGTGGCCACGCCTGCCATTCTCGGCACTCCCTGATGTGTCAGCAGCCACCTTCTCTCGAGGGCCACTTTCTGGTCCCAAAGGGCCAGTTTCCGGTTTCCCCTTCAACTCCTCTTTATTCTCTGGTGGAGGCTTTGAGGAGGAAGTCTGGAGACCCTCTGAACTGCTTCCCAAATGTCCCTCTTTGGGGGCCTCAGGGTTTTCAGCTGAAGCAATTTTCAGAAACGAAGAGAAGAATCCTGTTTTTTCCTTATTCTCCTGCGGTTTGTCTGATAAGCTGAAGCTGCTCAGGAAGGAAACCTGCAGCTTCTCAGGGAACGGGAAGGAGGCAGCTTTGCTCCTGGAGGAACTGGCTTTTCTGACATCGTCTTCGGACTTGCACTGTTTCCCCACATCCAAGGATGTCTCGTTGGCCGGAGGGTCAGCGGGAATGGAAAGGGGCAAGAGGCTGAAGCATTTTTTAAGAGGACTAAAAAAACTGATGGGAGATTCTCTTTGTTCTGAAAGTTGGGGGATGCCCTCCTTCGGCCCTTCCTGTGGCTTGTCTTCAGGAGGCTGAGTTGCTAAAGGCTCCGCAAGGATTTCCCGATCTGCCTTGTCTGGCTGCACTGAGGGGCAGGGGACTTCGGGAGGCTCCGCTGGCCTCCCGGGAACAGCCACGCCATAAAAACCCACTTTCAGGCTAATGTCAGCAGAGGAGCTGGAGACAGAGGGTGCCGGACCCCCGGTGGGGCCAGCTGTTGGTTCCCCCTTCCCTGTTTCCAGGGAGGAGCTTCTGGGTTGTGTGCTGTCTTCTCCACGCTTCTCTCTGGCCTCAGCTCCACTGATGAGCAAGGGTTCGACTGCTACAGGGGCTTCCTCTTTCATGGTCTCTTTCTTTGGCTCCTTCTTTTCTGTCAAGGTTTTTAAAGAACTGAACATACCCAAGAGAGAATTCACAGCCACACTTGTCTTCTGAAAGGCAGATGACTGGCCCTCGGCAGCGTCTGCAGGATGATCGAGGGCTGGGGGTGGCGGACAGACCTTGTCATTCCTGTCACAGGCTTCTGGGAGACTCACACTGGCAGCACCAGCCACTTTTGCCCGGCTCTGATCGGAAGCTGGCCCTTCTTCAGGCAAGCGGAGATCAGGCCTGCTTTCCACTTCCATGTCCGGATGAGACTGGCTGGACGAGTCCCTCGCGGGGACATCTGCCGTTTCAGCCGCTGAAGATACAAACTTCTCCACGGATGACGTGAGGAGCGTCTTTCCAGAGCTCACTTTCTCAGTAAGGAAGCTGAAGAAGGACTGAGCTGTTTCTTTTACCCCCAGAATGTCCGATAAGGCCTCTCCTCGGCCGTTGCTCTTCTCCTTCTCCTCCTCCACCGCAGCAGGGGCTGCCTTGGCCTGCTCTGCCTGGACTGCCTCCTCCGCCACCTGGATGGGGAGGCCGTGGTTTCTGCTTTCCTGCTTCGGAAGGGCTTCCCAGCTGCTAATCTCTTCCTCCTTTTCGGCCAGGTATTCGGACACCGTCTCCACCAAGCACTGCAGCTCGTCCACCGCACTGAGGTCTCCCTCTGGCGGTGCTTGGACAGGCAGGAAGGCCACATGTTCCTTGAGAGAGCCACGCGTGGGCTCATACCAGCCGTGGGCCACTTCCCCCTTTCCTTCCTCATCTGAAGCAGGAGAGCCCCCATGATCTTCAGGCCAGCTGCTGCCTTCCAGTTCCTCAAGAATTCCGGACGGCGGGAAACAACCGGCTGCTTTTTCTGGGTGCAGCTGACCTTCACCCCCAAAATGGCCTGGTTGAGGGTCGCAGTTTCTCTCTGGGCTGTCAGAGAACCAGCCGCTTTGGACCAGGAGGGTGTTCCTGTATGGAAGCAAATCCCAACATCTGGGCTGCTGAGCCCCAACTTCCTGGGGGCTGTGGCGGCTATAAAGATCAGCATCATCATAACTAGCGTTACGTTCGGTTCTTATTCTCCTGCTGCTTCCAGAAATAATGGTTTTGTGGGGAATTCTCAACCTCCCGTTGATTTGAGACCTTCTCCATTCACACTCTGTATTATCTCTCCGTTTCTTTTTCCTTCTCCTGTCTATAGTATCGTATTCCGCTGGATACGACAGGGCCTCCGGGCGTGCTAATTCCACACAAACTTTATGAGAGGACGTGGAATTTTTCAGAGGGCTACCATTGCCCTGTTTGGAGAATCGAGGCCTCTTTACCTCCTGCCAATTCCTAGCCCTTTTTTCTAAAAAATCTTCTATTAGCTGTTTGCCTAGTTCGTCATAGTCCTCAACAGGCTCTTCTTGGTCAAGATCGTGGTCAAAAGGAATAATCCTGACTTTCCCACTGCTAATTAAAGATCCTTGACTGGTAATGGAAAAAGGGGAAGAAAAAAAGAGGGGGAGGGAGGAAAGGCAAGAAAGATGGAGAAAGAATTTAACATAACTTTTATAAAGGAATTTCACAAAGAATAAATACGTAAACTTTATGAATAAAAATAAACAAGTATGAAATAATTAAAAGATGAACAATTTTAACCTTGTTTAATGTTTAGAAAGCACCAATTTTATTATGATCGTTTCTCAATACTGCACAAGAAATGAGGGAAGAGGAGAAGATTTGAGGACTGGATCCTTGGTGCCCTTTGGGGACACGATGGGAAACCCCCCCCCATAAATGGGGGGTCTCCAGTCCACGCAGGCTGATTCTCCTGGAGGATCCTCCAACCCTTTTCATCCGGGGCTGGCAGGATGAAAAGAGCCCCCACCTTCCTCAGTGAGTTCCTTCCCTGGAGGAAGGAAGCTCTGTTCCTAGGGGCAATTCCATCCCTGGCCAGGCTGGGTGGGTGGGGGCCCTCAGGACTCAGCAGAGTGACTGAGCAAGGCGCATGATGCAAATATGGGACGTCCCTGATTTAGGACCAGTCACTTACTGATT
Source organism: Ahaetulla prasina (assembly GCF_028640845.1). NCBI lineage: Eukaryota > Metazoa > Chordata > Lepidosauria > Squamata > Colubridae > Ahaetulla > Ahaetulla prasina. The sequence continues at coordinate 303,687,492 of NC_080540.1, read as the reverse complement.
GTTGGAAGTTCCGACAGACCTACCTGGCGGCTGCTTACGAACTGGATTCGAAGTTCCGATTGTCGTCTCTCCCCACACCCCCACTTTGGCCACATGGCAACCAGCCTCAAGCACACACGAGAACACAATTATGATGGTTTTGCCAAGACGGAGCAGTTACATCTGGTTTTTGGCCCCCTGACAGAGAACTGGTTCACTTAACAACAGCAGCCCTCGCTCAATGACTGTTGCAAAACAGGTTTTCAGCCCCCGAGAATTACTACTGTAAAGAGCAGGCCCCATTACAGCCATAAATTGAGGAGACTGAATAATTTAATTAACAGAATAATTTAACAGAATAACCGCAGTGATGTACTGTATTACTTGGAAACATTTATGAAACACAGCGGCATATTAAAAGTGCCTATAAAAAAGAAGCTATCCCAGATCACAGCAGGAGTTTAAGGCGCATTCCCAGCGCTCCCTGCCCGACTGGTTTGCTTGGACGGATGAAGCTGCTTGGAGGAGCAGCGAAACCTCTCAGGCTAGCAACAAAAATCAGTCCAGTTTCAATGGCCGTCGGAGGATCACAAATCAGTACCTGGAACGCCTAAGACAAACAGCCATCAGTGCACAATGTCGTCTCGAGCTCCTTATCACGAGCAGCCAAAAGGGAAATCGATGCAGGGCCCATCTTGGGAATTAAGGCCCCTACTTGAAGGGGTCGTTTAGGGCCGGGCCACTTGGATCAGAAAGGCCAGGGCCAGCTCACTATGAGATGATTCACCAATTCCATTTTATTTAAAATATTTAAATAAATATTTAAAGTATTTAAAATAGTTAAAAACTTATTTCAATTTTTGTCATTCACATTCCGCTTCGTCCCTCTGTCATGGGATCCTTTAATGATTCTATTCCACTATTTCTTTGAGTTTTAGTGCAATTCTTGTCCTGAGGTTGAGTCGTCCAGTAGCGAGTTGTCCTCGACCCCCTGGGACCCCACCCTTAGCGATCCTCCACCAGACTGTCCCCAAGAAAGGACCCCGCAGGGGCAGCACTGTTCCACGGGCAGCCTTTCCACAGAACAAGGAGGCCATGCAGCAGCGGGGGCCACTCACGACCCGCCACCAGCCCGCCCCACCAAGCGCAGCCGGCATGCCATAGGACACACGACATGGAAGCGGCAGCACCACCCACCTATCCGACAACTCCAAGGAGTGCCGGCTTTCTAGGGACAGCTGGCGACTGGTCACTTGGCTGGAATGCGATCCGGATTCCAGGTCAGTCCGGCCACTCCCAGTCGAGTCTACGCTGCCGTTTCTTCTTTAGAAGGCCGGGCCAAGATGTGGACAAGCAGCACAGAAAGCAGCAGAGAGGGAGTTGAGAGAGCTTGGGGGCTGCATCACAGGATGGGAACGTTCACTGTGGGGCAGGCCAGCTGCGGAGGGTGGCCCTCACACCCTGAAGCCAGTTGGGGGCCAGACCCACCTTGCAGACTGGGGCCATGAGGGGTGTGGAACGAGTGTGTGGCAATGGCTCTTTCTCTCTCTCTCTCTCCTTGCCCCGTAAAAAACCCCCACGAAAGCCCAGTTGCCTTTTGGAAAAAGCCCTCTTGGGATTCACTCTGCTTCCATTTGAGGCAGGGGGCCAAGCTCGGGAAGGGGGCTGCCCAGGGCTGGTCTTCCTAGGCCATTATTGTGCTAAAGGCATTCAGAGCCAGCCTCCGTCCACAAAGGGTCGTCGGGAGACCGAAACGTGGCTCCAGAGTCCTTCTGAAATGCCCAAGTCATGGAGGCTGCAAAGGAAGGTTCTGGAATTCCCACATTCTCTGCAAAGCAGATTCCACACACGATAAAATCTGCATTCCTCAAACCGATTGGCTGTAAATATATGCTAAGCGTGACCTCTGGACGCTTGCATGTTCCTGAAATGGGAAGTGCCCTAACAAAATACATGGAAGCGAACGTCTCGTCTCCTTCCTCGTCCTCCGGGCCCCCAAAGGCCAGGAGCGATGGGGCTCCTGAGCAACATGACTGGGCTCCCCTTCGGCAAGAGGAGGAGGAGGAGGAGGGAAGTCCACAAGAGGGGAAAAAACCCACCCTGAGTTTGCTGACACCACTCGTGCGTTTGGCTCCAAGGAGGTCCTTTGTATCCATCGCCCTCCTGCCAGGTCACTTGACCCAGGATAGAGGTAGTCCTCGACTTATGACCACAACCGACCCCCAAATTTAAATTGCTAGGTGAGAAATTTGTTGAGTTTTGCCCCAGTTTACAACTTCCCGTGCCACAGTTGTTAAGTGAATCACTGCACCTGCCAAATTAGTAACCCCGTTGTTAAGTGAATCTGGCTTCCCTTTGACTTTGCTGGTCAGAAGGTCGCAAACGGGGATCACATGACTCCGGGACACTATGACCGTCATAAATATGAGTCAGTTGCCAAGCATCTGAATTTTGATTATGTCACTGTGGAGATGCTGCAACAGCCGTTCAGCGTAAAAAATGGTCATGTCACTTTATTCAGTGCTGTCGTAAGTCGAGGACTCCCTGTATTAGGCAAGCGAATCCTTGGCGGGAGGTGCTGGAGGGGTGGGCAGCCAGGCCTCCGAGACCACCCACCTCATGCCAGTCCGCTCGTCCGAGGCGTACCCCCGGAGGGGCTCCACGCAGACCCCCTGCTGCTGCAGACGGGAAGCCCCCCGGAACTGGTGGGCCGAAGCGCTGGGCTGGGAGGTGGTGCAGAAGGCAGCGGGGAGGCTGGCGCTGGTTTCGCTGCGGTAGTCGCTGTCCCGGTCGTCCACGGCGCTCTCGTGGCCTTCCGAAGCTGCGAGACACGAGATGTTGCGTCACGGCCAGGGCCTTCCTTGGGCTCATCTCAATATGGGGGGACAGGGACACACACACACACACACACACACACACCCCAACCGGTGAAGCATTTCATCCCTCGATTATCTGGAGAAGGCAAAGGCGGGGATGGCTTTATTCAGAGGGGCCGCTGGGCCGACTGTATGTGCAGAAGGAGAAGCAGGTTGGAGTGCAGGGCCTTCACCTGGCTCCCTTCCCCTCTGGAGGTTTTCAGCTCCTTTGTACCCCACGGATGGCCCACCGGCCTCACCCCGGAGCAGCTCTGGCCGGGGAAGGGGGGAGGGTCTGCCTGCCACCCCTAGCCTGGAAGGGGCCCCTGAAGCCCCATAGGGGAGGGGGGTTGCCAAACAGGGATCCTTCAGGCAGCCCCACTGCTGGGGGGGGGAGGGGGGAGGAGGAGGCGGCCAGAGAAGAACCCCAAATGACCCCAGCCTCTCCTCTTAGCAAGCAGGGAACGGCCATACCTTCCGCATCATTTCAGGTGCGGGATGGGGAGAGGCCCAGAGCCACCTGCCTGGCTCAGGGGAGACTTTGGGGAGTGTGAAGCATTTGGCCCCTTCCCCTCCATCTTGCATGCTGGGGCCACCCCCAACCCCAACCCCACACACACTTCCTGCCTCCTTGGCCTTAAGCAGGCTAAAACAATGTTTGGGTAGAAGTTCTCTGAGAAGCGGGAGGGTTCCTAGCATTTCCTCTGTCTCCCTTGACTGATTTAATTCCACGCTTCTTCTTCGTGGCCTCCCGGAGGGAAGAGAGGCGTCCTGATACGGAATTCAAAGGCAGGCGGGAGGCGGCTGACTTCAAAGGGTCCCGCAAAGTAATTTGATTGTCCACATTGCGGAGGGGAGGGGAGGGAGGCAGCCGGGAAAGGAGCGCTTTTAATGAGCTCCCCACCGGAGGGCCCAATTTCACTGCCTGGAAATCTCCAGCTTTACACAAAGGGAATTATTTCTTATACATGAAGGCAGCTCCTTCCAGCAAGAATATCATTACTGCATGAATATTTTTACAGGCCCCGCTTCCCTCCCCACTCTCCCCAAATGCACACTCTTCAAATGCGTGAATGAAGAGCCCCTGGGCGGATCCCAAATTGAGGTCACACACACCTGTCACATGCAGCGTTTCTTTTCTCAGGTGGATGGGGAGTGAGACGGTCCCAGAGAAGGTCTCGCCACCTTGGAGCGGGTCACTAAAGGGACATCTAGTCCAGCCTCTGCTCAGGGTGGGAATCACTCTTGATGAAGGGGGGCCCACCATCTTTCCAGGCCAGGCCTCCCCTTGGCAAAATGTTCTTGTGTTTGGGTGGTTTTCCCAAAGTTCCTGCATCTTCATGGATGATTTTATGTCCCCAGTCAGGGATGTTGCAAGAAAAGGCCTCGTATGATATCCTTCAAGGCATTTCAAATGTGTTGTTTTATTTCCTGTTGGGCATTTCCTCTAGAGCAGGGGTGTCCAACTTTGGCAACTTTTAAGACCCATGGACTGCAACTCCCAGAATTCCCCAGTAAGCTATGCTTCTTAGCTATGCTGGCTAGGGAATTCTGGGAGTTGAAGTCCACAAGTCATTAAAGGGCCATTGTTTCCCACCCCAGACTAAAATGCTCCAATTCCTTCTGTCCCTTCAAAGGAGTATGACTTCCAGCATCTTTATTATTTATTTAGTCAAATCATTTGTACAGCTGCCACCACCTCCTCTCCTTCTTTGAAGCCTCTGCCTGAATCTCGCACTCAGGGTCTGAAAGCCGCACACACAATAGGCAAAGTAAACCTTGACCAAGCTCTTACTTTCTATGATTTGGAAACTGGGTCTTGCTTTAACCAAGAATTGCCGCCAGCACTTTGTGCCAGTCTCAATCTGCAGTCAATTCCTAATCCATTGTCCCCCCATCTCCCCTCAACAATCTCGGTATTCCCCTCCATCTATACCTTTTTTTCCCTAAGTGAAATGCTTTGCGCATTTCTGTTAAAATTTCATGTTGCCTTTTTCAGTTCATTTCTCTATTCACTCAAGATCATTTAGAGACTCATCTAAGAGCTCAGACTGTCGAAAGAGTGAAGAGAAGAGCAACAAAGATGATGAGGGGACTGGAGGCTAAAACATATGAAGAACGGTTGCTGGAATTTGGTATGTTTGGTTTAATGAAAAGAAGGACTCGGGGGACATGATAGCAGTGTTCCAATATCTCAGGGGCTGCCACAAAGAAGAGGGAGTTAAACTATTCTCTAAAGCACCAGAAGGCAGGACAAGGGGAAAAAAAAAGGATAGAAACTAATCAAAGAGAGAGGCAATCTAGAACTAAGGAGAAATTTCCTGACAGTTAGAACAATTAGCCAGTGGAACAGTTTCCCTTCACAAGTTGTGAGTGCTCCCTCACTGGAAGTTTCAAGAAGAGCTTGGATAGCCATTTGTCTGAAACAGTGTAGGGTCTCCTGCCAGAGCAGGGGGTTGGACTAGAAGACCTCTGAGGTCCCTTCCAGCTCTGTTATTCTGTTCTGTTGTATTCTGGTTGCAGGGGATAGGCTAACCCACTCAGATCTGTGCCATCTGTGAGGCTGGTAAGCATTCCCTTTGCCCATCCAAATCACTAATAAAAATATTGAAAAAAGAGGCCTCTGGACTGAACCCTGTGGCACCCCAGGCGACACTTCACTTCAGTCTCAGGAAAGACTGTGGAGAAACACTGGATGTTGATCATTATCATTTTCACGCCAGCTCTAACCTCAACCGTCCCAGCCTTCCTCAGCTCCTAATCGGAACATCAGGTGGGCTTCAATGCAATCAAGAGGAATTACATCCACAACATACGTTCAATCTAAAAAGGAAGCTACCTGATTAAAAAAATAGTCTAAATTAATCTAGCAACACCTGTTCTTCACAAATCCATGCTGGCTTCAGATTAATTAATTTCTCAAGGTGGTTCCAGTCTTATCTCTTTATGACCAGTTCTAGAAATTTCTTTTGGGGTTGAAATCCAATTGGTTGTCCTGGGAGATTCCCCCTTTCCTCTCTTTTCAAGGACAAGGACATTTTTCTGGCTCTTCCTTAGTTTCCTTTTTTTCACCAAACTCAGCATATTCCGAGCTTTAGCTTTCTACACTTCTGAGCTGCCCATTTCCATCTCCTGGGCGTCTTTTTTTCTCTTTTCCAAACCTTTTTGTAAAGCCTTATTAGCTGGTTTTTCTGCCCACAATTACGCCCCCCCCCCACTCCCCGGAACAGTTTTTTCAATGTCATCTTATTTTAGGAACTCCTACTCATCTTGCGGCCCTTTCAAATTTGTTCTTCCTACTGTAGAATAATTGCTCTTTTCTTTAAAAAAGAACAACATTTTTTCTGAAATTCTGTTCCTGTAAAACCAAGAGTTCTAGCATTAACAGAATAACAGAGTCAGAAGGAAACTTAGCAGTCTTAGTGCTCGAGCAGGAGACCCTCTTCCATTTCAGACAATGGGCTGTTCAGTCTCTTCTTAAAAACCTCCAATGATGGAGCACCCACAACTTCTGGAGGGAAGCCGTTCCACCGGTTGATTGTTCTCATGGTCAGGAAATTCCTCCTTAGTTCTTGCTTTGATAAGTTTCCATCCATTGCTTCTTCTCCTGCCTTCAGGTGCCACGGAGATCTGTTTCTTGAGATATGAAACGGAAGAGGAACAAATTAAAGATTGCATGGTAAAACAGGCAAAGAAGTTTGCTTACAAGATACCGATGGACCAATGGGAGGGAAAGTGGGGAAAAAGACTGAAAATGGTGTATTGTTGGTTTATGACCCCAGATAAATTATTTAAGATGCATAAAGGTACTTGAAAATCTGGAAGACACAAAAGGATATTCTATCTACCATGCAGGGCAGACTTGTGAAAAAGGAAAAAAAAAGCGGAGGAAACAAATACACAGGATGATGCAAAGGATTTTGAAGATTAATACTGAGATGAAACCAAACCATTTTTTCTTATTGAGATTTATGGACAGCCAATAAGAAAAGACTTATAGAAGGCTAACTTTATGCATGGTAACTGCAGTGAAGACATCCACAAAGATGGAAAAATATTGGAACGCCCACAGCAGAGGAAGTCTGTGAAGAGGGACGATTGGAAAAAGTGAGCTGGTTGGTCAGGGATAAAACAGGAAGTGCTTTCAAAACACTGGAAACCCTTCATGGACTTTTTGCTGAAAAGTGAAATGATAATTTCTGCTTCCAATGATTGAAAAAGGATAAGTGTAATGTTAAGGAAAGTGAAAAGATAATGAATGAGTTTGTAATTGCTGTAAAGGCCAGAAGTCACTTCTTTAATTATCCCTTCCTTCCTTCCTTCCTTCCTTCCTTCCTTCCTTCCTTCCTTCCTTCCTTCCTCTTTTCTTGTTTTCTGCACTTTTTCCTTTTCTCTAAATATTTCTGCATTTGTCTTTTATTTCTCTAAACACAAACCAATAGCAACCTATTGCTCCATGCGCCAATGGCTGCAAAGGGGAGAGCCACCTACACCAGAAAGACCTGACTGGCTCACAGGAGCCCCCAAGGCCCCCACCCCCCTTTCCTCTTCTTCTTCAGAGATAGATTAGAGATGCCACCTCTGGCACTTTCATTCCTCCTAAACTGGCGGGGTGAAGGAGCTGCCCAACTGCTCAGAAACTGTACCATTCTCAAGACACCGACACTGGGACACCGAGTCCCTATCGAAGGCAAGTTGTCTTGTGGCATCTTGCCATTGTAATTGTTATTCCTCCTCCCCACCCCAGGATCAGCCCCCACCCCACCCAGGGGTTCCCCAGGGTAGAACTGAGGAATGGCAGAGGGCCAGGGGGAGATGGAAAGGGGCAGCGCTCCACCTGGCAAGATGGCTGGGCACTCGTGCATGGGTGCCAGCAAGGGGACTTCTTACTCTGAGCTTCGGAGGAGAGAAGGCGAAAGGAAGGAAGGAAGGAAAGGGAAGGAGAGAGCTGGAGCCGCAACTGAGAAAGGAAAAACCTTCCAGGCATGTTGGAAACTCAAAGTCCAAGTCACCATCTGAAACGTTTCCCACTCCTGCGGCTTTGTGAGCACTGGGCTCAGGGCCAACGTGGGGTCATTCCTGCCCAGGCCTGAGCGCCAAAGGACCTGTTGGCAGCAGGCAAGGAACGGCCCCGTAGGCCACTGGTTCTCCCTTGGGTGAGCAGACGGGAGTCAGGGGAATCGATTGGTGGGGCAGGACCCTGGCTCTGAACAGCAAGGGGGTCCGCCTTAGTCCATGGCAAACAAAGCGGTGCTGAATGGGTGCCTCTCTTGCCAGAATGGGCTCAGGTGCTGTCCACACAGGAAGAGGTCAACTGGCCAGAGAGAAGAGGACAGAAGGAGGGGGCCGAGGTCTTTGCCGACAAGGGAGTGACACCCCAGCAACTGGGCTCTGCTGAGAACTCGCAAGGTGAGCAGGGGAGTGGCTGAACCTGCACATGTCCAGAGGGAGAGGGAGAGCGGTCAGAATCCGTCCTATTCCTCCCAGATGGAGGCCCAGGGACTGGAATGCAGAAGAGACCAAATCAGCCTCAACGGTGGAACCAAGGACTTTAACAAGCTGGGTCCAAGGCAGGCCCTGTGTTGCATCCTAACTGGCTTCCTGGGGCAAGGAGAACAAAGATCCGTCTGTGGATGTGTGGCTGGCCTTGGGGGACAAGCCGGAAGGAAGGAAGGAAGGAAGGAAGGAAGGAAGGAAGGAAGGAAGGAAGGAAGGAAGGAAGGAAGGAAGGACCTTCCTGCATTGACCAGGCACTTCAAATTGCTGGTAGGAAAGGTGGCCTTGCAGTCACGCAGGACTCTGGTATTGCTGCCTTACAATAAAGTCCATTGAGCTCCTCTACTCATGTTTCCTGTCTGGCTCACCGGGCTGGCCGGGAGGGCCAAGACTTGCATTTCTAGGCACAGAGATACCCAGGATGGTAACAAGGAGAGGCAGCTCCTCCTCCGCCCTTCCTCAGGCCTCCTGACCCCAGTGCCAAACAAACAGAGCCCAGAGAATGAGTGCTGATCAGCTCTGGCCCCTCTTCCCCTGGTGCAGGGATCAGCCAGACAGCCCCAGCCTGGAGCTGGCCAGTCACAGGGCCAGTGAGGGGGAAGGAAGGAGGGAAGGAAAGGGAGGGAAGGAAGGAAAGGGGAGCCGTTACATACTCTGATCTTCCCAGCTGAAATAGCTCCAGGTGCCTGCAGGCAACACAGGGAAGCAAAAACAAAAATGGGGAAAGGTACAGAAAAAGAAAAGGCAATGAGAAGGGCAAATATTAGCACCAGATGAAAACAAAATAAACATTTTTAATGCCATGTTTAATGACGAGGCTGTTTTCAGCAACAACTGATAGCCATCAATAATGGTCAGATGCCAGCCTTACCCTTTAGGTACCCTCTGCCTGCTCCTCCGGTTCTCACTCGCTCAGCAGGAAAGCACAAGAGGTGGGCATGGGCCCTGGGCCATTTCTGGGCTTTGGCTTGGCAGCTGGTGAGGACCTAACCAGCCAGGAATGTGAAGTTTTGACATGGCTGGTCCACCACCGAGGCGCCATCATTGAGCCCCTCCTCTCCTGGCCCAGCTTCTCTTTAATCTTCAAAGAGATGGGTGGTCCCAGAGGGTGCCGGCCCCCTCCCTCCTCTTCCCCCCATCCACTCTTCCTGCCTCGGGGCTGGAGCACCTTCAAAAGCCGCTCCAGAAATGAGCCTGATCTGCCTTCAGATCTAATCCCCCCCCAATCCCATTTTGTGACAGAGCTTCGCAAAGGGAGCCCCCAGATCTCTAATTGAGGGAGGGTCGTGCTTGCCGTCCTTGCAATTAAGCAGTTTTCCAAGGGAGTGCAAACGGTGAATTTTGACTAAGCATTCAGGGGGCAGCTGTGACTCCTTTCTAAATGATTTCAAGCTGAGGAAATGGGATGGGGGGTGTTCTTTTGCTTTGGGGTGCCTTCCTTAAGCAGCAAGAGGCTCAGGGCAGGCGCCCCAATCAGAGCGGCCCTGCCAGAAGGGCAGGAAATGCCCCACGTCAGTTCAACCACCACCACCCCCCTTTGATGACTGGGGATTTCATCAACTGAGAGTCCCCTCCTGTCGATGACCCTCGCAGCCCACCTACCCTCTTCTGCTTCCATGGTGGCAGCAGCAGGTTCACATCTGCCCCCTAACCGCCCCCCACTCCCAAGAAATGGTTCATACTTCCTCTTTTCTGGAGTTCCCTTTGCTGCTTTTCCCAAGATGAGCTTCCAACTAACAAAACTCGTATAATGAGCTTTTGAACATTTCAAAGAACTCACAAGAAGAACAAGACGGAACGTGCCAAGGACAGCCAGGACAAAGGCCTGAGACTATCAACCAGGGTGGGGGGTGGGGGGCTTAACGTGACAGATTCAGCAGACCCGAGCAACTGAGCAGGCCGTGACTGCAGGTCAGCAATGGTTCAGCTCCTCCAGGAAAGAGAAACCAGGGTCTCGGGAAAGAAGCCCCTGGTTAAGTGTTGTGGGTCTCTGCTCCACTTTTGTCCAGAGGGGTAAGTAGAGGCAGGGTTAGGGTTAGGGATGATGCCGGCATCAACACGGCCAATCAAAATGCTGACAATGGGAAACTACGAGGTATCCCACTTCCTCAGCTGAAAAGAAGGACGACCCCAAGAGAGATAAGAGGGGGGGGGGAGTCTTGAATATGAAGATGACCGAGGCCATGTAGACAAACATCAGCCAAGAGACGGCTGCAGCTGCCAAAAAAGCCAACACAATCCTAGGCTGCGTCAACAGAGGGATTGCATCAAGATCACATGAAGATATGAAGAAAGACTGCAGGATATGGGAATGTCTAGTCTAGTTTAATGGAAAGAAGGACTTGGGATGACATGATAGCAATGTTCCAATATCTGAGGGGCTGCCCCAGAGAGGAGGGAGTCAAGCTATTCTCCAGAGCACCTGAGGGCAGGACAAGAACCAATGGATGGAGACTAATGAAGGAGAGAAGCAACCTACAACTAAGGAGAAACTTCCTAACAGAGAGAACAATTCACCTGTGGAACAACTTGCCACTAGAAGTTGTGGGTGCTTCAACACTGAAGGCTTTTAAGAGGAGACTGGGCAGCCATTTGTCTGAAATGGTAGAGGGTCTCCTGCTTGAGCAGGTGGCTGGACTAGAAGACCTCCGAGGTCCCTTCCAACTGTTATTCTGATGTCAACCTACAAGCTTTCTGGGATGGCAAAGAAGGGATGGGGGCCAATGGCTCCTTCTTCTGAAGGCCAAGACCGAAGGAAGGAAGGAAGGAAGGAAGGAAGGAAGGAAGGAAGGAAGGAAGGAAGGAAGGAAGGAAGGTGGCAGAGGACCAGAGGAGGCTGAAGTTCCTTTCCCTGGATTCGGAGGTCCACCTTAAGGTAGCTAGCAGGTATTGTGCCTCAGATGCTGGGCTGGGGTCCATCCTTAGCCCCTGGCACTCACTTGGGGGCCATGCCCCACTCCCTGTGGGTCTTATTACAGATGAGCTGTGGAGGAGGGAGCCTAAGTGACATCACAGCATAGTCAAAGGGGGGATTTTAAGCGTATACAGAAACAAATAATCACTGCTCCGCTATTGTTTTTTTGTTTGGTTTCTTTCTTCCTAGCTGGCAAACAGGGTTGTCTGCATTTGTTTGTTTAAAATACACTCCAGAAATAAAAAATAAAAAGTGAGGAGAGCAGCTTGAACTGGTGGCACAATGATTATTATTAATTCCCCTCATCTTGCAAGAAAGGAGGCGAAGATGCATTGGGAAGATGGATTGTCAGCCTAACAATGGAAGGTTTCTTTTTAAAATAGGGAGGCTGGAATCAAAGTGGTTTCATTGGAAGCAGTTGTGACTCGTTTTGTCTGAGCTGCATAATCCCCGTCTTCAGAGGATGCCAAGCTGAGCTGGAGGTGCCCTCAACCAGTGGCCATCTTTGAAGGATCGACTGCAATTCATTTCCATCCAGGAGGAAGGTAAGCAGAAACTCCAGACGGATCTTTTAAGGGCCAAGCCAGGCCATCAGCTTAAAGTCTTCCTGAGGATCCACCAGAAAGTGAGTGGGGTGCTTTGTGGACCGACCAGGCCATCCCAGGTGGACTTGGGATGGGGCAGAGGGGGAAGCGCTGCATTATTAGCTTTTTTGAAGGATTTACCCTCCCCTGAACCTGAACAATTCTGACCTGCACCCAATGTGTTGAGGGGAGTTGGATCGGAGACTGGAACTCCCAGATGAAAATAACTTCATACATGGAATGGAAGTAAATTCTTTGGCTACGACAGCCAGGAGAAGGAAGGGGCCGCTTTGCGTCTCTTCACTGCAAATGGAGACAGGCAGCCCGTCTTCGGGGGAAGAGAGGGTTCCTAGCAGACCCAATGGGCTCCATTCCCCCACCATTTACCTAGCAGAGGGACCCCAACTGCTTTCAACCCTCCTTCTTCCCCTTCAGGAAGAGCCATGCTGTGCGATCAGCGACAGGCCCATCGATCAAGAAAGGGCTCCAGGTGAGACAGAAGCTGAGCAGCATCCGTGTCAAACTCCAAAGGTCGCCCCAGAGGCCTTCATCTCTCTGGTGGGAACAATCTTCCTTATCAAGCTGGAAACCACAATTAAGAAGACCAACAGAGCGACTTCCCTTTCCGTGCAGCAGGCTTGATCTTGCTGAAGGCATCCCCGGATCTGGCTCCTGTGGGGCCCAACATCATCTTGGCTGACAACACAGCAGCCCATTAATCCCTACCTGCCAGGCACTTCCTGCCCTCCCCACAACAGGAGCCGCTAAGATGGGAGCAGCGGCTGAAGGAACGAGGCAAAAGGGGCAGGTCCCCGACTCTGACCTCAGGAGCAGAATTGGCCACCTTTCCTCCCGTCTCTCGCACCCACAGTAACAGAACAACAGAGTGGGAAGGGATCTTGGAGGTCTTCTAGCCCAACCCCTGCTCAAGCAGGAAACCCTATGCCATTTCAGACAAATGACTGTCCAGTCTCTTCTTAAAAACCTCCAGTGATGGAGCAACTTCTGGAGGCAAGGTGTTCCACTGATTAATTGTTCTAACGGCCAGAAAATTTCTCCTTCATTCCATACGTTGCTTCTTGTCCTGCCTTCTGGTGCTTTGAAGAATAGATTGGCCCCACTCTTCTTGCCATCCCTCAAATATTGAAAGACTGCTATCGTGACACCCCTAGTCCTTCTTTTCATAAGACTAGACATACCCAGTTCCTGCAACCATTCTTCCTATGTTTTAGCCTCCAATCCACTCAACATCTTTGTTGCTCTTCTCTGCACTCTTTCCAGAGTCTCAACATCTTTTTTACATCGTGGTGACCAAAACTGGACGCAATATTCCAAGTGCGGCCTTACCAAGGCATTAGGAAGTTGCATTAACACCTCACGTGATCTTGATTGTATCCCTCTGTTTATGCAGCCTAGGATTGCATTGGCTTTTTTGGCAGGTGCCGCACACGGCTGGCTCATATTTAAAGGATTCTCCACTAGGACTCCAAGATCCCCCTCGCAGTTGCTGCTATGGAGCCAGGTACGCTACAGGTGTGCAAGAGAAAGAAACTGGCTGACTTCATACAGGTAAAGTGCTGGATAGTTGGAGCAAGGCCAACGTGTCCCTGTCCTGAAAGAGGGGTTAGCATTAGGGTCAGTCGGAGACCTGAAAAGATTCTGGAGCAGAACCTGGAAACATCTGGAAAAGAATGAGGCCATTAACTGAAGTCAACTTGGATTGTGGCAAGACTCACTTTAACTTCAGGGGGTTCTCAGTAGATTGACGGAATGCCCGCAAAGTGATATATCTTAATTTCAGCAAAGCATTTGATAAACTTCTTCAAGACAGCCTAATTAGCAAGCTAGGTAAACGTGGGCTGGACGGACTCACAAGAGGCTGCTACATGGCTGGAAAGGAAATTGCTCTTTAAAAGTGGTCATGGATGGCTCCCTCATCTGAAGGGAGATCTCAATCGCCACCACAAATGATGGTCATAGGTTGCAATTTAACCCTTAATGATAGCAACAAAAAGTTACAGTCATATAGTCATAGGTGGAAAGAGATTGGTGATAGGAACGATGAGAAGATTAATAGCAGTGCAGATTTAGTAAATAGTTTGACAGTGTTGAGGGAATTATTTGTTTAGCAGAGTGATGGCCTTCGGGAAAAAACTGTTCTTGTGTCTAGTTGTTCTGGTGTGCAGTGCTCTATAGCGTCGTTTTGAGGGTAGGAGTTGAAACAGTTTATGTCCAGGATGTGAGGGATCTGTAAATATTTTCATGGCCCTCTTCTTGATTCGTGCAGTATACAAGTCTGTATACTGCACGAATCAAGTATATATGAAAAGGGTGAACTTAAATCCATGCAAGAACTAGAAGTACAAGGTATAAAGATGAATTAGTTTTCTTACTTGCAAATACATTCTAGATACGATAAAGATTTTAAGACAGAAGGTTTTTATAATAATTTGACTAATTTAGATAAAATTTTAACGGGTACTGATGAAAATGTAATTAAAAAATTATACGGATATTTACTAGAAGTTAAATTGGAAGAACAACAAGTTAAAGAAACAATGATTGCTTGGGGAGGAAAATTTGGATATGGGATTAATTTAGAGAAATGGCAAAAACTATGGTTGCAAAACTATAAAATGACAATGTCAACAGAATATAAAGAGAATTTGTATAAGATGTTTTACAGGTGGCATTTACCCCCCACGAGAATAGCCAGAATGTTCAAGAATAAATCCAAAAAATGTTGCAAATGTCATCAGATACCGGGCTCATATTATCATATGTGGTGGACGTGCGTAGAAGCTAAAAGATATTGGACTAAAATCCACACAGGGCTGGAAAAAATGATAAAAAAGCATATAGACTTTAAACCAGAGGTTTTCTTATTGGGGATTATACCTGAAACATATAATAGAGAATTGACATATTTGATTGTGAATGTAGTAATAGCAGCTAGAATTGTGTTTGCTAAAAATTAGAAAAATGAGAAAATACCAACACAGGATGAAATTATTAAGAAAATAATGGAATGTGCTGAAATGAGCAAATTGACATTCGAAATTAGAGAACAGGAAGATAAACAATATTATTATTATTATTATTTTTAATTTACATTTATATCCCGCCCTTCTCCGAAGACTCAGGGCGGCTTACACTGTGTTAAGCAATAATCTTCATCCATTTGTATATTATATACAAAGTCAACTTATTGCCCCTCCAACAATCTGACTCTTTCTTGACCGGGATGCCTTATGCACGGTCACTCATGCTCTCGTCACTTCTCGACTGGATTATTGCAATGCTCTCTACATGGGGCTACCTTTGAAGTGTACCCGGAGACTGCAGTTAGTCCAGAATGCAGCTGCGCGGGTGATTGAGGGAGCACCGCGTTGCTCCCGGGTAACACCTCTCCTGCGCAGTCTGCACTGGCTACCTGTGGTCTTCCGGGTGCGCTTCAGGGTTTTGGTTACCACCTTCAAAGCGCTCCATGGCTTAGGGCCCGGGTACTTACGGGACCGCCTGCTGTTTCCACATGCCTCCCACCGACCCGTACGCTCTCACAGAGAGGGTCTTCTCAGGGTGCCGTCCGCCAAGCAGTGTCGGCTGGCGGTCCCCAGGAAGGTCCTTCTCTGTGGGAGCACCTACTCTCTGGAACGAACTTCCCCGGTTTCGCCAATTGCCTGACCTTGGGACCTTCCGCCGGGAACTGAAAACTTATTTATTTATACAAGCAGGACTGGCCTGACTTTTTAAATTCTAAATTTAAATTTTAAACTTTTAATGGTAATTTTATTGGGTATTTTTATGGTCATCGACGGTTTTAATCTGGCCTTTCATTGAATAAGCTTTTTAATGGTTATTTTAATATGTATATTTATTGTTTTAAATGAAGGCTGTACACCGCCCTGAGTCCTTCGGGAGAAGGGCGGTATAGAAGTTTGATAAATAAATAAATAAATAAATAAAAAAATAAATCTGGGTCCTCATTTACCTACCTTATAAAGGATGGAAGGCTGAGTCAACCTTGGGCCTGGTGGGGCTTGAACCTGCAGTAATTGCAGGCTGCTGTGTTTTAATAACAGGCTTCTTACAGCCTGAGCCACCACGGCCTTTATATTATAAGATATGGGACTCATTTTATCAATGGCTAGATAAAAAAATATGGTAATGAAATTTGGTAGAGGTCTTTACAATACAAGAATTGTGGAAATATACAAAATATAATATAAAGATATACTATTATGGGATTGATTCAAGATGATGAAATGAATGATACAATATAAGCTAATTAAAATTTCTAGAACATTTTGTATGAAGTGGGGGAAGAAATACCCATAGTTAAGTAAATGACCAATGAGGATAAAAATATTTGGATATATACTAGATTGATAAAATGTGAAATTAAGTAAACTACAAATTATGAATATGGTGAAAATGCACAAAAGATTTGTAACCAACCGACACACTGTTTGTATTTACAATTTTAGATGGTGTTATGTTTTTATGTATGCTTGTTTAAAAATAAAAAGTGTGGTCACGGATGGCTCCCCTCATCCGAAGGGGATCGCCACCAGATCCGCCCTGGGTCCTCTTCTCTTTAATGGTTAATGACTCAGAGGAAGAGATGAATTTAATCACGATCACACTAGCACAACAGAAACTGGGAGGAGTAGCTGACACTGTAGAAGACAAGTGAAGCTCAAAATGACCTGGATAGGTTAAGAAGTAGGATAAAAGTTATAAAAAGAGATTTAACAGGAAAATCCGAAGTGCTTCACTTAGCAATCAAAGCTCCGATGTACAGAGAAAGAACTGAGAATGTCTTGCAAAAACTTTCGCATAATGAACTTTGAATGAATTATAAAACAGATAGAGGTAGTCCTCACTTAGTGACTGTCACATACAGCAACTATTTGCAGTTAAGGGTGGTAACAAAAAAAAGTATCTTTGCAACCAATCCTCACGTGTATGACTTTCTCAGGTCTGCAAAGCAAAGAAAGAGCTGAAGTTGGATCATAAGCAAAGGCCGGTTTCACTTAAAGAACGCTTCGGTTAACAACCAGGTTGCCGGACTCTATTATGATTGCTAAACGAGGATGAGCTGTGTTAGTGCTGCCAATTATTAGCAAAGCAGGCAAATTCTCCATGTGTACCTTAATGGTGACAATCGCTCCATTCTGCTCGGAACGGAGCTCCCTCAGTGCAGCCCCTTTTAAGGAGGGCTTGGACATCTGGACAGGGGACAAGGAAGGCAATGGGACACAGCCAGTGTGTGGGAGGGGCCGGAGAAGGCTTGGGGAAACTGAGGGATGACAGAAGCCAGAAGATCGAGAGTTGCCCTCCCTCCTTCCCTTGTGAGGATCCAGAATAATGGGGGTTAAAAGCACAAGGAAGGCAGATTCAAATGGGATGTTGGAAAAAACTTTCCAAAACCAATGGCAGCTGGATATGTGATGGAGGTGGGCTGCTCTTCCCTGGGGTATCCAAGGAGAGGTTGGACGACTTCAGAAACACTCCCTCCCTCCCTCCCTCCCTCTCCCCCTCCCTCTCTCCAACACACCCTATTATTTAGGTCCCCTGTGCAGCCCATCAGTAGCCACCCTGGAGAAGCAATGCAGGGCGAAGTTTGAATGAAAGTTTCCCCCAGCATCCTTGGCTGTCTATTGCCGAGGACAGTTGCCCCCTCCCCTTATTCTACCGACAGGGGGCTTCTGTTCAGACTGGAGAGGAGCTTGGCTCTTTCCCCCAGGAAGGGAAGTCCTCCTGTCCCTCCCCACATATCCCGGGACCCTTTCCTTTCGAGGCTCTTCAAATGGGATTTTAAGGAGGTCCTGCAAAACACTTCGGGCCTGTTGAAGGGAAAGTGATTAAGTGTCTTGATAATTGGCCTGCCCATCCTCTGTGGCAGTAATTAAAAATCCTCTCTTTGAAAGAGACCCTAATTGGCTTAGTGGATAAGCGACCTGCGGGAAAGAGCCCAGTGAAGAGGCAAGACTGGAAGCCTCCGTCCCTCGGTCACTTCTCTTGCTGGGCCAATTCCAGCTCTGCCCATCTTCCTTGCTGGCATTTTACAACCGAGGCCTGGCTTTGGCAAGCTTTACGGTGGGGATGGCCAGCCCAGGGCCATGGATCGTGGCTATCCCAGCACCAAGATGGTTGCAAAGTTGGGGTATTTGCTTTCAAAGAAGAAGGACGAAAAGGCAGGAGGGAGACCTCTGAGAGGGAAATCCAGACAATCAATCCAGCAAATTGCAGGCTGCATTCAACCAAAGACTCCCCCCCTCCCCCCCCCCGACTTCTCTATTTCAGGCAGTTATTGAGCGTGATGTCTGAAGTCACACCCACACCACCGAAGGGCCCAGATCCAAGTCTTTTTCCAGGGTTCCCAGGGGCTGTGAGGTCAGCGGGATGAAGGCCCAGTGTGGGCACGATGCCCAAGCAACCCCTCTGCTTTGCCAGCTGCACTGTGCCACTTGCTCTCAGGTGCCCTCCCAGGTGACGGCCACTGCCTGCAGAGGCCTACATGGGGCCCAGTTATTCGAGGGAGGCCTCCCCCATTTGCATCGACCCATCCTCTTAGATCTGGCAGGAGAGGCCGGCTCCGGGTCCCCTCAATTAAACAAGATAGTCTTTTGGGACCCCGGAAGCACACCCTCTCTGCCCTCTGGAATGGGGTTCCCCATGATTCAAAAGATACCCCTCCGCCCCAGTTGCTGATGGCTTCAAAGACCTTGAAGGCCGGACTCTGTCCAGGCCACTAAGGAGGGTGACCGATGCCCCCTTCGGACGAGGTGGGCTTATTTCTTTTTTCTTCCTTGTTGTCGTCTTTTATTCTTTCATATATTTTTTTTTGTTTACATTTATACCCCGCCCTTCTCCGAAGACTCAGGGCGGCTTACAATGTATAAGGCAATAGTCTCATTCTATTTGTATATTTTTTTACAAAGTCAACTTATTGCCCCCCCCAACAATCTGGGTCCTCATTTTACCTACCTTATAAAGGGTGGAAGGCTGAGTCAACCTTGGGCCGGGCTCGAACCTGCAGTAATTGCAGGCTCTGTGTTCTAATAACAGGCTTCTCTACTGCCTGAGCTATCCCGGCCCCTCTCCCTGCACAGTTTTTACCTCTCCCTGCACAGTTTTCTTGCCTTTTATGCTTTCCTTGTGAGCCCCCCCCGAGTCGCCGGGAGCCGAGTGGCATTAAAATGTTACCCATAATAGAAAAACAGGATCCTCACTTACAACACTGGGAGGCTGCAGGGGGCATCAGCTGCTGCTGGTCATCTTCCGTGGGAGACGGCTGAGAGAGAGAGAGGGAGGGAGGGAGGGAGGGGGGGAGAAGGTAAGGGCAGAGGAAGCTTTTCAGAGTCCAGCTGTGTCACCTCAACCACCCACCGCAGAGCCACCTACAGGGGCTGCCAGGGAAGTGACGGCGGCACCTGCCAATGCCCCATCCTGCCCGGGGGGCAGATGTACCACACTCGGCCAGTTTCCTGAGCCAGCAGGGACATCTCCCTCCGGCTGCCTGAACAGCCCTCTCTCCCTCTGCAGGCATGGAGCCGGCTCCTGAGCGGCCGCAGGAACGAAAGAGCAAAACCCTGGTTACGTGGCATCGTGGTAGGCTGCCCAGAGCCACTTCATATGGGAGATGGGCAGCATAAAAGAGAAAAGAAGGAAGGAAGGAAGGAAGGAAGGAAAGAAGGAAGGAAGGAAGGAAGGAAGGAAGGAAGGAAGGAAGGAAGGAAGGAAGGAAGGAAGGAAGGCAGAAAGGAAGGAAGGAAGGAAGGAAGGAAGGAAGGAAGGAAGGAAAGAAGGAAGGAAGGCAGAAAGGAAGGAAGGAAGGAAGGAAGGAAAGAAGGAAAGAAGGAAGGAAGGAAAGAAGGGCAGCATCTCCCCCTCCCTTTCCCCCCCCACTCTCTCTCTATCTCTCTCTCCCTCCCTCTCTCTCTCTCCACCCAAAAAATCCTTGAACATCCTCAAAAAAATCCTTGTGGATTGTTTGACCTAAAATACAGGGAGTCCTTGACTTACAACCACAACTGTGTGCAAAATTTATGTTGCTAAACAAGACAGATGTTAAGTGAATTTGCCCCATTTTGCGACCTTTCTTGCCCCAGTTGTTAAGTGAATGTCACAAAACGGGATAACATGACCCCAACACTCTGCGACTGTCATAAATATGAGCCAGTCGCCAAGGGTCTGATTTTTGATTGTGTGACTGGGCGTGTGTGTGCCACAATAAGTGTGAAAAACGATCTTAAGGCACTCTTTTCAGTGCTGCTGTAACTTTGAATGGTCACTGAATGAATGGTCACAAGTTGAGGACTACCTGTGTATGTAAGGAAAGGGGGAGAGGGGGGGCAACTTCACCTGTTCATGCCCAGCCCTGCCTGTCTCTCACCTGCTTGGAGCCACCCCAGGCACCCTGCACACCAAGTGGGGGGGGAACTGATCCAGCTTCTGTTACAGCCCCCCCAAACTCCCCCAGCTTGGCCCAAGCTAAAACCCCCCCCCCACAAAAAAAGGGGGCAGATTGCAAGAGCCTCCAGCCCATCCCCCACTCTGGCCAAGCACATTAATAGCCTCGGATCAGGATTTCTTTCTTATTCTTGCTCAAAAAAGACGGCGGTTAAATGGCCAAAATTATAGAACAGAACAGTGCAAACTGGGGGGCAGGGGGGGGGGCGGGACCCCATTCATCACAGAGTTTGTACCGTTATACAAAGACCAACAAAACACAAAAGGCAAATTAACGCTATGAGCTGCAGTCTGTCTTAAAACTTAACTGAGTTCCATGCATTTTGCTCGGCAATTATACCAAAACGATTTTCAAATTACTCATGTGATTGTTTCAACATAATTACAGGCACCAGAATATGGCCTACATTCTTTACAATAAGTGCCTCACTTTGGAAAAGCAGAATGTGCAGATTTTTTAGACCTGACCTTGCAAACGCTTCCCTTCCACCCCACCAACCCTCAGTCCCACAAGCGGGCTATCCCCTTCCAATGGTGATCCCACGAAACAAGCTTGCCCCGCGGGGGGGGGAGGGGGGGCGCCTGTGAGCAAAGCCTTCCTCATTCTGCCCTGGAGGGAGCGGGCGCAGGGGGTCCCCTGTGCCCAGGGGAGAGCAGCTCCCACCCAACTTCCTGGGGTTCATTACCCTGGGCTGTCATCACGGCAGCACCTTCCTGAGGTCTCCGGGGGAAGAGCAACAGCCCTTAGACTTACGTACCGCTTCACAGGGCCCTACAGCCCTCTCTAAGCGCTTTACAGAGTCAGCCTGTCACCCCCCCCCCAACCATCTGGGCCCTCATTTTACCGTCCCCAGAAGGATGGAAGGCTGAGTCAACATGGAGCCGGTCAGGATCCAACTCCAGGCTGTGGGCATGCAGTTTATCCTGCAGGAGGGAGCCCAGTTCTGGCACAGTGAGCAAGTCCCCTTACAGGAGTCCGGCTACCCGGTTCAGGATCCAGCCGTGCTACAGCTAGAAAGGGCCCCCAGCATAAGACGACCTTCGGGGAACTGAGCAAGAGACTCACCTCTTCCTCTTCCTCTTCCTCCAGCGAGTTCATCTGCTTCAGCTTCTTGGTCCAGTATTTGGCTTCTTCCTCAGGAATGTCTGCAGAGGAGCAAAGAGGCGCCAACCTTGAAGGCGGGGCAAGCCCACCATGCAAATGCCCTGCCCTGCCACCCCCAGCCTCGGCACCTGGGTCGAGGGCAAAGGCCCATTCTGGGAAAGGGGTGAAGAACGCCCTTATCGCTTCCCTGAGGCCTGGTGCCCGTCCCCTGGGGCGGACGATGGGATGGGGACGATGGTCATGGGGAGGGGGGGGCGAGGTCAGTCTCCAGGGGCTTCCGTGGTGGAGAAGCCTCCCTTTCACCTCCACCGAGGCTTTTCTTTCTACCAGAGACGCTCCTGTTGAATCCACCCAGGCCCCCGAAGGTCGCATCCCCCACGGCCAGAATCTTCCGTGGCTTTTAATTGTGTGCTTTTTAAAAATGTAACTTCCTCCTTTCCGGACTGTATTTTGGGGGTTTATGGAGTTGCTCTCCTTCTCCTTTGGCAATTAAGGGACTATCCCTGCTTAGCAGGAGGCCCTTTTTCTTCAGGTTCCCTCTGGCCCACGGTGGGAAACTGAGCTGCGTTGCTGCATTTTACATTTTAAGTTAAAGTCTTGGGAGTTGCCTCGGGAACTCCAGTTTGAGAAACTAACAGATGTAAAGAGATAAGCCGCCTAGATGTCCTTCTCTCTGGTGCACAGGCACAGAGTTCGGTTGCCCAAAGGACGGATTTCTTGCCCCTTGCAAGCCTCCCCATTGGCAGCTGCTTCTCCTCTCCGGAAGCCCCCAGACTGGCTTTAAGGAAGGTTCCCTCTCCCGCTTCCCAAATTAGGCCGAGGAACGGAAGGAATAAAAGCCCCACCAAGCAGAGGCCCCGGGCAGGATGAAGGCCGGCCAGAAGTGGCCCCTGCCATCGTTTCCTTGACAGGTATTTTCAAGAATGACCCTGGGATCACCGCCGTGAACACGGAGCTCCAAAACCAGGCCGCCCACACTTTGGACTGGGCTAAAGAACTGAAAGAGGACTTGCAAGGCAAAGCAGAGCAGAGAAGCCCCAGATTCAGAGGCCTCTTCTCTCAGGCTAACCACTTCCCAACGTATAGAAGTTTCCGAGCAAAACTTTGGCAGAGAACCGAATCAGACTGGAAAGGATCTCGGAGATCATCCAGCCTAACCCCTGCCTGGTGAAGGAATGCAGCATCCTAGCAAGTGGCCACGTCCCATGACTGTTGAAGGGCTCTTCCTGCGTGGAAATGGCCACCAAAGTCCCACCAAAATCAGCCTTCTTGGGATTGGAACCCAGGGACGAAACGGCCCTCTGAGATATTCAGCAGCAGTTATGAAGTCTCCTCTCGGCTCAACTTACCCAACAGGTACAAAATATGTTTTTTTTTAATGTAATGACTTATTAGCAATGTTTAACGGTTACTGTGGTTTGAATTATGACTTTTGTGGCTTATTTTTAGTTTCATCTACTGTAAGCCGCCTACCTCCACTCCGATAGGCAGCCCTGAGCCTTACGGGTGAATGCCAATGAGTTCATCCGTCAATCCATCCATCTTGCTCCCCACCAGTTTTTCCTTCCACGTAGCTCTCGTCTGTAGGCTGCTTTTCCCTGGACCTGCCCCCGCTGGCCAGTGGCTTCCACAAACGCAGTGCCCAAACTGGGGGCAAAAATCCACACGTGGCCTCCCCAGTGCAGGATGAAGGAGTGACGGCGACCCTTGACCTGGCTATTTCGTAGCTGTTAATGTCCTAGAGGGTGACTTTTGCTTTTCTTACAGCGGCATCAAACGAGTGGCTCGGACTCAGCTTCTGATCCTGTTTGCAGCTGCCGTTGCCTGGTGCACCTTCGGACTTTTACTACCCAAAGGGGCCAGAGAAAAGAAGGGGTGACGTGGTAGCAGCGTTCTAGTATCTGAGGGGCTGCCCCAAAGAAGAGGGGGGGCTCCACCTATTCCCCAAAGCACCTGAACAGCAGGAGAAGAAACAATGGATGGAAACTAATCCAGGAGAGAAGCAACCTAGAACTAAGGAGAAATTTCATGACAGTGAGGACAAGCAATCAGTGGAACGACTTGCCTCCAGAGGTTGTGGGTGCTCCAATAGTGGAGGTTCTTAATAATAATAATAATAATAATAATAATAATAATAATAATAATAATAATAATAATAATAATAATAATAATAATAATGGAAAAAATGGATTGATTATTTACAAAATAGATATCAGATTAAGAGATATCAGATTACTTGGTTTCAATATGAGCAACTACGTGCTAGATGGAAGGAAGATCAGAAAATTGGTATAGAGCAGAACGAGGGAAATTTGGTAAAGCAAATTAGAAATCAGTCTCAGGAACATATTTTCAGGAGCCAATATTATTGGAAACTTGGGAAAAAATTTGGGTTAGAAATGTTAAATTCACGCAGGCACAGAATCTGAGGGAAAATTTTTATAAAATGTTTTATAGATGGCACTTAGATCCTAAGAAATTATCGTGTATGTATCCAGATATGCAAGCAAAATGTTGGAGATGTAATTGTGATGATGCTACATATTTTCATATTTGGTGGACTTGTAAGGATATAAAGGCCTTTTGGATAAAAATTTGGTGGATTTTACAAAATGTTTTGAAAAAGAAGATAAAGTTCCTGCCGCAATTTTTTTTGTTGGGAATTATTACGGACTGTACAGTAATTGAGACTAAATTGATTTTAAATCTAATAACAGCAGCAAGATTACTAATAGGACAATACTGGAAGAAAAAAGAAGTACCTACAATAGAAGAATGGATATTGAAAGTTGCCAATTTGGCTGAGATGGCGAAGATATCAGCCTTTTTGAAAGACAATACGCAAGAAAGATACTTAAAGGAATGGAAAAAGTGGATTGACTATATTCAACGTAGATATCAGACTAAGAGTTATCAGACTGTCTTTGAATGATTATGATGTATTATTTTTGATTGTTTTCGGGGGAAGTTAGGAATTGATGATTGTAGGGGTATAATTAAGTTGGGACGAAAATTTTTTTAGCATATGTTTGTTTTATTTTTAACTATACCTTGTGCTCATTCCGGGAAGTCGGGGGGGGAGGGGGGGTTGTGAAGGGAGGGGGGAGGGGGGGAAAAATTTCTGTAAAACTTTTTGAATAAAAAAAAAAAAGAGATATCAGATTGCCTTTGAATAATTAGGATGTATTATTTTAGAATGTTATGGGGGAGGTTAGGAAATGAAAAGACTCGGATGAGGTTAATTGGATTAGAAGGGAAGATCTTATTCTATGTTTGGTTTATGTGTAACAATACCTTGTGATTGACCCGGGAAGCCGGGGGGGTGTGTGTGTGAAGGGAGGGGGGCAGGGGGTTTCGGGGGTGGGGGGAAAGGGGGAAAAATGTTTGTTTTTTAAAACTTTTTCAATTAATAATAATAATAATAATAATAATAATAATAATAATAATAATAATAATATCAGAGTTGGAAGGGACCTTGGAGGTCTTCTAGTCCAACCCCCTGCCCAGGCAGGAAACCCTACACCATTTCAGACAAATGGCTATCCAACATTTTCTTAAAAATTTCCAGTGTTGGAGCATTTACAACTTCTGCAGGCAAGTCGTTCCACTTATTAATTGTTCTAACTGTCAGGAAATTTCTCCTTAGTTCTAGATTGCTTCTCTCCTTGTTTTTTTTTTTTTAATTTACATTTATACCCCGCCCTTCTCCGAAGACTCAGGGCGGCTTACAGTGTGTAAGGCAATAGTCTCATTCTATTTGTATATTTACAAAGTCAACTTATTGCCCCCCCAACAATCTGGGTCCTCATTTTACCTACCTTATAAAGGATGGAAGGCTGAGTCAACCTTGGGCCTGGTGGGATTGGAGCCTGCAGTAATTGCAGGCTGCTGTGTTTTTAATAACAGGCTATCTTACAGCCTGAGCCACCACATTGCTTCTTACAGCCTGAGCACCCATTGCTTCTTGTTCTACCCTCAGGTGCTTTGGAGAATAGCTTGACCCCCTCCTCTTCTTTGTGGCAACCCCTGAGATATTGGAACACTGCTATCCTGTCACTCCTAGTCCTTCTTTTCATTAAACTAGGCATACCGATTTCCTGCAACTGTTAAGTCTCTTAAGAAGAGACTGGACAGCCACTTGTCTGGAAAGGTCCAGGGTCTCCTGCTTGAGCAGGGGGTCGGACTGGAAGACCTCCAAGGTCCCTTCTAGCTCTATTCTGACTGATCGAAGGTAGGATTTGGCGTGGCTTCCTCATCTAAGCCAGCCTGCTGACTTCTGCCTGGTTTTCCAACTTGTCAAGATCCTCCTGAATTCTGTTGGGGTCCTTTAGTGGTTTTTCCCTGTCTTTCTTTCTGAATCTGAGCAGATCCGTCAACTGCAGGGCCCCGATTCAAATGTGCGTCAGGCAGCCCAAGGCCTGGGACACAGAGCCAGAGTTTGCCTCTCCAGGCAAGGAATCCACACAAGGGAAGGGCAGCCCAGGCCCAGGTGATCTTTTCCATGGGGATTTAAGGGAGGTTTTGCTAAGATCAAGATCCAGGCCGCCCTCCACCTTCCTGTCGCCAGCTAGAGCAGGAGGTCAGCTTGGCTAAGCCCTGCTGGCTCCTGGTCCGGATTCTCCCCAATCAACAGCTTCATGATCCATTTGGAAGTTTTGACTGGCTCCTCATTGCTGACAATGAAAGCATTGGGCCCCCTGCAAACCTCTGCATTCCATGAACACGGGGTGGGGGTGAGGTGGGGGAGACACGGGACTCCTAACTCTCTCGTTTCCGGGTCTCTTCTGGTGATCCTGCCCAGCTCCGTTGGGACTCTTTGGGGGAGAATAAGCAGGGAAGCAGCTCTGCTCTTGGCCTTTTCCTTCTTCCTCTCCAGCCACTTCCCCCTTGTAACAGATCCATTCCTTCCTTCCTTCCATTAATTAATTCCCCATCTTACCACAGGTAACTCTGGGTGGCTTACATTAAAAGATAAAATATTACAAAACCTTTATACAATACAAGTTAAATAGTGGAACAAGATAGACTTTTTCTGCCTCGGACTACTGATCCAGCCAAAAACCGCTTTCCCCCCCTTGCTTTTATCTTCCCTCAGCCTCTCCCTCCTTCTTCCTACAAATATTTCCCATTTGCTGATGCAGCTCCTTGTTTAACTCCACCCACCTTCAATTCCTGGGCATGTTTCACCGAGCCCCCCTCCCCACTTTCTTCCCACCGGGAAACATTTCCGGCATCTTATTCTTGAGAAGTTTCCGGCTGTCCCATCCATCCTTCACCTGGAGGATTCCTACCCGAGGGATCCGGCTGAAAGTGGCTCTCCTGAAACCTGGTGTGTGCGTGCGTGATTATGATTCAGTGTCTTATACCGTAATTTTCTGAACCTCAAGATAACCCAAAGATATTTTTTTCCCAGAAGGCATCTGGACTTCCTTGGTTTTTTTTTCTTTGAAGAGGTTTGGCTTCTCATTCAGAAGCTTCTTCAGTTCTGATTGGTGCGGAGTGGAAGGATTTATATTCTTTGTAGTCACCTGGTCCTTGGCACTCTGACCTGGGCAATCGAGATAAACCTCAAGATAACTTAGTTCTGGCCTCCAGAAGTTCCCACTGCTTTTATTTTTTTCAACCAACCTCCTCACTGAGGACCAGACCGAGAAAACTGATTCGTCCCCTTTCTTCAACCTTTGGGAAAATGAAACTCCTACCGACAGCTGTCTGTTATGGCTCTTTCACTGGAATTTAGCCCTAGAAAGGAGCCTGCCCCTAAATGCCCACCATCCACCCTCTGCAGGAAGAAAATCTCGGCCACACTCACCAAAAGGCAACTCGAATCTTGTGTCCAGCAAGATCTTGTGCGGTGTTGGGTTTTTGGTGCCGCAGACCTCCTGGCCGTCCATCAGAACCTCGGCCTCCAGGGTGGACCACTCCCCGGGGCCTTCCTGAAGTGAGGAAAAGGCTGGCGTGAGAGAGGCCCAAAGCCAGCAGGCGCCCAAAGCCCGGAAGAGAACAGAGGGCATCAGCGAAGGCCCTCGGCCTGGCCGGACATTTGCTGCCCTGCCAGCTGCTGTCCGGATGTCCTCTGCCCACTCCCCAGACCACGGAAGCCAATTCCCGAAGGCTATTTTGAATCTCTTGACCAATGTCTGCGATTCAGTCATGGCTGCCCCGAAGTTGGTATTTCCAAAAAGCAACTGGACTTTCGTGTTTTTTTCCTTTGAAAATGTTTCACTTTTCATCCAAGAAGGTTCTTCAATTCTAACTGACTGAAAAACTGATTGCTTCCATTCTCCACCAGTCAGTTAGAACTGAAGAAGCTTCTTGGATGAGAAGCGAAATGTTTTCAAAGAAAATAAAAACCAAAGAAGTCAGGTTGCCTTTTGCAAAAAGCACTTTTGGGATCAACCCCCATTAAAAAGGGTTGAGAAAGAGGCGTCCTCCCCTGCCCTGGGGGCAGCCCTTTGCTCAGGAGGAAAACGCACCAGAAAAGAGCTTTGTCTGAGTGGTCAAGGAATAACTGCCTTATTTTTACCATCAGAAGGAATTTGGATACGGAGAGTCTTCAACTGACGAGGGCCATCGGGGCAGAATTTCCATTGTTCCCACGGTCACTAGGCGAGGCAACTTCCTGCCAGCTCCCCACAACCAAGTCAGTGGGGAAGAAGGCAGCAGAAAGTTGAAAGTCCCAGGGCAGCAAGTACGTAGGTGGCTCCTGCTGGGAGAGGGAGGGGGTGACGGTGCTGCTTTTGGTGGGAGAGGTGCAGTGAGGGAGGGGCAGTGAGGCTGGGGGGAGGGCGATGTGCAAGGTCCATGGGAGCGATGGGGAGGCTTAGGACAATGTGGGGAGTGTGTTAAGTTGCACGGTGAGGCTTCCAGGGAGCGTGTGGAGCTGCATGGGGGCAAGGGGTAAGATTTGGTGTGGGAGGCATGGGGAGGATGGGTGGGGTGCATGGGAGGTGCTGTGAGGGCTGAGGGTGCGAGGGAGGCATGGCAAGGTGCAGGAAAGGTGCAGGGGGCCACCAGGGAGATGCGAGGGTTGGAGAGGGGGTGCAAGGGTAGGAGGGAGGTGTGCAGAGGAGGGCTGGTGAGGGAGGCGCAGCAAACTTCATGGAGAAGGTGAGGGATCGGGAATGGCTGCTGAGCAAAATGGCCGTAAGTTGGAGACCACCTGCAGAAGGGAAGAATGAAGCAGACGTCCGATGAAATCACCCAGGAGAGGAGGTGGGCTGGGAGGGCGACTGACCTCATCCGACTGCCGGACGGTCTCCAGGGCAATCCAGGCCGTGCCCACCATGGTGTCCCAGATCAGCCCTTTGTTCCACACTTCCACAATCAGGCCTAGGTCCAGGCGGCTGATCTCGCTGCAAAGGCGGGGGGGGGGGGGAGAGAGAAGAGAGATGTCAGCAACCCAGGAGGGGGGGGCATGAGCTCCTCACCCTGAAATCTTCCTGCTAAGGGCTCCCCAAATGCCCATTTGGACCACGGGGCCCTCCCTGCAGGCAGAGGTCAACTCTGGCCCTGCCAGTGTGGAAACTCCGGCTGGTCCCAATGAAGGGGAAGAGCCGGCCCTGCACTGGTGCTCCTTGGCCACTAGAGGCCGCTCTGGACCCAGAAATCCAAGGTTTCCTAGGCAGGGCTGATGAAGAGGAGGAGGAGGAAGAGGCATCAGAGCCTCAGATCAAGGGCTCTGCCGGCCTTTAGCCAGGGAAAAGTCCAGATGGAGTTTTTAGAAGGGCAACAAGCGCTTGGTTTGGCCTCTGTAGCCAAGCATTCGCATCAATTTAAGGCCATTCGTTTTAGAGCCAACCCAGTTTGCTCCTCCAGAATTCCGTTGCAGCTCATTTAATTATATGAACTCACAAGTTAATTCATTGCTTTATAAAATGCAATGAATTCAGATCCAGACATGAGATTTCCCTAGCCTGTTGCTAAGAGAAAGTCCAGATCCAGGTTTCTTGGTGCAGGATCACCAGGAATCCACCCGAAGGGATCCAGGCCTGGGCCCCTGGGGGCTTTGGCCAGACCCTGTGTGCGGAGGGGAGAAGCTGGTCCCAGAGCTTCACTTACAAGAGAAAATCCTGCTCCCAAGACGGCTGGGCCCCACGAACAGCAACCGTTGTGCTCTTGACATTTTGCACCTTCAGTGTTACGTAAGTGTTGAATTTATCTGGACAGAGGGATTTTTTTTTTTTCATGAGTCAAATATTGGTAACTCTTTGCCAACACAAAACAAAAAAATGTGTCCTGAGAATTTGACAAACGGTCCAAGAACAATTCTGGTTAAAATTATGGCAGGCTTTTCCACTTGAATTCCACCTGGATTATCAGAAAGAGTTTGTGTGGATTATGGAAGGCTGAGAAAGACCTGAGAAGAGACAACTACCAGATCCAACAGAACTGGATAAATTTAATTCAGTCTCCAATCTTCCGTTTTGGTAACTGGTCTGCAGGAAATGGATCATCTAAACCAGGGATGTCCAATCTGGGAAACTTTAAAACCTGTGGACTTCAACTCCCAGAGTTCCCCAGCCAGAATTCTGGGAGTTGGTCCACAGGTCTTGAAGTTGCCAAGGTTGCATAGCCCTGGTCTTGCCCCTTTTCAATCAGCTCTGAGACAAAATCAGTCATACTTCAGGGAGGTCTTTCAGGTCTGGGAAGTGAGAGGGGGGCTGCGTTGGTTGGCTCTCTCAGCAGCTTCTGACATCATCCACCAGGGTCTCCTTCTGGGTGGGCTCAGGGGCCTTGGGAGGAGAGGGAAAGGTTGCAGGGGCTCCTTCTCCGGGGCTGGTTCCAGCTGGTGGTGGTGGAGGAGGAGGAGAAAGGCCATCCCGAGACCTCATTTGATGTTCACGGGAAGTCCTCACTTAATGTTCATCACAAAGTTCATCACAAAGTGACAGTCGTTCAGTGAGACGTCACGTGAACGTGAGACTTACAACCTCACTTCCACCACTGTCATTAAAAAAGGAAGCTGTAAAAGGAAGGGGACTTTAAGTCGGGCTGCTGGGCAGCGGAGCCAAAGGGCGGAAGGGAGCTCGTGTTTCCTTGCTGCCAGTAAGCCTTAAGGGAGTCTCTTCCCTCCCGCCTCGTTTTCCTCCAGTGGTGCCTTCGGCCTCCCTCACGCCCCTCCATCGCCCAGAGTTCCTCTCCAAGCAGTAATGTGGCCTCAGTCAATCTCTGACCCAGAGCAACCCCAGCAAGTGGCTCTCTGGCCATTCACCACAGCCAACTCCCCACGGGACAAAAGAGTTAACACTAATATCAAAGAAGCAGTGGGATCATTAAAGAAAGGATGAAAAAGAGAGGGGCAGAATGAAATTGAACGACAAAAATGAATACACTTATTTTAAGTAATTAACTTGAATTGTGAAATTGTCCTGCAGTGAGTTGGCCTTGGTGTGTGGTCCCCTTCCGCCAACAGCCGCCTGGGCAGAGAGACCAAAGGGGTCCCGGGTCTCCTCGTGGCCGGGAGCAGAGCTCAAAGAGCAGCCCCACGAGAAGAGAGGCCAGCACCCCCCAATTCCAGATGACGCCCCCATCAGGGAGGTCCACCAGGTCTAATGGTTGTCTCAATGGTCACCTTCAAATCTGCACCCCAGAAAGAAAGACTGAACTCCGCAAGTGTCACAAGCACAAAGAGGCCACCAAGGTTCCTGGCAAGCTCAGGCTGGTGGGGGGAGGGGGGGTTCCCTGCTCAGGGAGGCTAGTATATCAGCACCAACCCCACCCGCCTCTTGCAGGCCAACTTCCTGAGTGGGATCTGCAGAGTGACAATCCCAGAGGCCATCAGAGCCTTGTGACTGACACCCCACCTCTGGCTCTGGGTCAGGGCTGAAGTCGCACACCCCACCCAGCCGGGCGGGAACCTTCTCCTAAAATGCCCAGCCAGGTTTTGAGAACACTGGAGTCCTCCCGAGACGTTGGCACCAACGCCCACCCTCTTTCATGGCCGAGAGGCCGAAGGCAGAGTGGGTGAAAGACGCCCCTGCCGGGAACTTCTCCCGCCGAGGGAAGGCCTTAAAGGAGCTTTAAGAAAGCCTGAGCGAGCACTCAATCTCTGGAAGCTTTCCAGGGGCCGGGTTAACTTCTGCACTTTATTTGCTAAACCCGTTTGCTGCCAGGTCTTCAGAGGAACAAGGCTAAGCACACACAGCAGCAGTTAAGCCACAACAGAGAATAATACAGAGCAGACCACAAATCCATCCATCCCCCCACCCCACCCCCACCCCGTGCCTTCGGGAAGGGCCAGCCCCACCAGAGGCCGGCCCCACTTCTGGAGGGAGGCTGTTCCAGGAGGGCCCTCAAGGGGAGGCTCTGCCTCGGCACCTTCTCCCCACCTGTCTGGGGGTGCAGGGAGCCCCAGGCCGGGAGGCCATCACCTAGACAGGGGGAGCAAGTAAACCCCAGGTGAGCTACCACCCCAAAGCCAACGTGCACCTACCTGGGGGTCCCTGGAGCTTTGCTTTCTTCACTGGGGAAAGAAGGAGGAAAGAGCAGAAGATCAGTATTCCATGCCACAAGACGGTCCCTTCCTCTCCCTTCCTCTCAGGGTGTTCCACGTTGGGAGGGGAGAGAAAGGAGGACGAAGACCCCCCCCCGGCCAGCTGTTCTCCCACCTCATCTCTGGCCCAAAAGCATCCTGCTTCCCCCTGGGGGGGGGGGAAGGGGGTTATAAATGGATTTATAATGGAAGCCATTTCTTTATTATTCCTTCTTTTCTATCTCTTTTTCTTCCTTTGTGTTTCACTTCTTTTTCTATTACTTTTCTCTATTTCTCTTACCTTTAACTTAAAATTTGTATTGTCTCTACTCTGTGGGAAAAAAACCTCCTTAATACAAATCACATGCATACGTTTATAAAGAACAGCAGGGGACAGATAAACCCCAGGAATTGCCCCAAAGAGGCCCAAGCGCAGGACGGAAATTGCCCTGGGTTTCTAGCAGGGAAAGCCACATTTTCCCAAAGAGACGGGATCCTTCCCTTCCCCTCACCCCACCCCATGCTGTGAGATCCCTGGTGAGGAACAGCCCCTTCTGCCAGAGGGGCTACTACTCTGGCCCCACACATCAGCCATGGAAACACCGTCCCCCGCCCCAAGAGCAATTCTAGTCCAGCAAGAGGGGTGGGGAAGGGCAGGAGGCAGCCCCCCTCCCCCCCAGGCCAAGCGTCTGACCTCCTCTGGCTCCAGGGCTGCCACCTACCAGGCCAGGCATCTGAAAGGCCAGGAAGCCTCCTGCGAGTAAAGGAATCCCCTTCACTTCCTTGACTAAAAAGCCACCTTTCTCTGGCAGGGCTCATCTCTTGCACTGGGGTGGGACTGCTTTGGGGTCTGGGGGAGACAGCGGCCCACCCCTTGCTGGCCCTGGGCACATTTAGCCCAGAGGGAGAAGCAGGGAGGGGGGTGCCTGGAAGAGAGCCAGGCTCTCAAGAGAGCACAGCTCCAGATGTGCTTGTCCCCAGCACCTCCAGTCAGTGGCAAGGCTTTCTGATCAGCTTAAACCCACAGCAGTCTAATCCCCAGCCTCCTGCTGCACACACACACACACACACACACACACACACACACACACACACACACAAAAACGGGGAGGAATTGGCAGGCGTCAGGAGTGCATCAGGTGGCGGACCAGGGCGCTGCTGCACCTGGTGTCATTCCAGGTAGGCTGGCAGGATCAGTTCCCCCGGGACACAGCAGAGGGAGGGGGGGCGGAAGGCTGTGGCCTCCGAGATGAGCTTGGCAGAGCCACCAGGAAGGAGGGGAGATAGAGCAGCAGTCGCCAGGAGGCGGGATGAAGTGCAGCGGGCGCGCCTGGCACTATGCGCCAGGGTGCCACAAGGCTTCTGGAGAGACGAGCGCAGAGCCTGTGAGTCGCAAAGCACCAAGGCATGTAAGGAAGAGGCGTGCCAGGGCACCATCATGGCAACCAAGCGGTCTGGTGTGTTCCGAGGGCACCAGCTTGGGGAAACGGAAACAGAAGGCCTGGCAACACAAGAAGGCTCATGCCAACTGTTGCTGGGGAGGAAAGGTGCCAGGGCAGAGCTGCAGCCTGAACCATCTGCGCCCCTCAGTGCCACCGCCAGACCTGCCCCATCACCATTCTCCACCCCACTGCTCTTCTGCCCCATTCTCCTGGAAGGCGGGGAGGGGGGAAATGGGGACAGTGAGCAGGAGGGGCTGCTGGGCATACAGTCTGTCCCCATTTCCTGCCTCCAGCTCCCTTCCAGCTCTGCTTGAGGAAGAACAACAGTGGATTCAGCTGGGAGGGAGGGAGGGAGGGAGGGAGGGAGGAAGGGAGGGAGGAAGGAAGGAAGGAAGGAAGGAAGGAAGGAAGGCCTGCCCAAGAGATTCTGCCTGGAGCAGGATGGAGAAGCAGCCTTGCCCTCAGCTAGAAGAAACTCCTGGGGGAAGCAGAAGCTACTGCTGGGAGTGGCGGGGGGGGGGGGGAAGAAGCGGGGGGGGGGGAGGGAAGGAAATCATTATTGCAATTCGGCCTAGAGAAGAGGGACAAAGGGAGCCCCACAGCCTCCTTCCCCAGCAAGGGCCCTGTTGGCAAAACATCTGGCCTTCCCTCCAGGCTGCTTCTCGTCCTTTCTCCAATTCCAGGGGAGCTGTGCCTGGCGAGGGCCAAGCCCAGAGGCCTCAGCACGGAGGCTGTGCCCTGCGGGAGCCCCGACTCTCGCCAATCGAGTCCCGCAGCCAGAAGCTCCGGTGCCACGCTGGGTGCCCACCTCTCAGGACTGAAGTGGCAGAGTTAAGAGGAACTTGTCCTTGCCTCCTTCAAAGCAGGCTCGGCTCCCAGGAAATCTGGGGGCATTTTCATTGGGGGGACGGGACTGGGGCAGCCGTCTGGAGGTGTTCTGCCACTGCCTCTCTTTGGGATGGAGGAGGTTCAAACCCCAAATCCGGCCCACAGGCCTGGGATGTCCCTGGTGGCCTCCCAGCCCAGATCCCAGCCTGGCTGCCAGATTGGACCAGCTGCCCCAACAGACGCGGACCAGATATTCCACCTGGCAACCCTCAAGAGCCATTTGTGAGGCTTCCGTTCCTTTGCCAACCTACCATCAACCTCGAAAGCCTCTGAGAAGTTCTCTCTGCCCGTCCCCCAGTCTTAGGCCAAAGGCAATCCAGGTGTGCCATGGGGGAGGACCCAGTGATTCCTTCTGAAACACCCCCCCTCTTTACTCACTCCCTGCTCATTCCCAAGGCCAGGTCCATCCGATTCACGTGTCACACTCAGCCCCACACGACAAAAGGCCTGCTACTTATTTCATCCCCAAAGTAACAGAATCTACTCAAGTCTCCGACTGATTGCTCTGCAGCTCTCCGGACCTTCCTTTCCCCTCTTTCCCGCTCGTCTTGCTCCAACCATCCAGCACTTTACCTGTATGAAGTCAGAGCCAGTTTCTTTCTCACCTGTACACCTGTAGCATACCTGGCTCCATAGCAGCAACTGTGAGGGGGATCTTGGAGGCCTAGTGGAAAATCCTTTAAATATGAGCCAAGCTGTATGTGGTACCTGGCCATCCTGGGCTGCATTAACTGAATCAAGATCAGGTGAAGTGATAATACCACTTTATAAGGCCTTGGTAAGGCCACACCTGGAATCCTGCATCCAGTTTTGGTTGCCACGATGTAAAAAGGATGTGGAGACTCTGGAAAGAGGGCAGAGAAGAGCAACCAAGAGGATCAAAGGCCTGAAGAATGGTTTCAGGATTTGGGTTTGGCCAATCTAGAGAAAAGAAGGACCGGGGGGGGGGGGGGGAGACACGGTCATGATGGCAGTCTTCCAATATTTGAGGGGCTGCCATAAAGAAGAGGGGCTCAATCTATTCTCCAAAGCACCTGAGGGCAGAACTAGAACCCATCTCATTTAACTGGGACATTTTAGATTTCAGCCACAATTGGTGGGAGTGAGGGGGAGGCCTGCGGAAGGAAGGGAGGGGACGGCTGTGTGAGTTGGGCACTCAGGTGGCTTTAGTTGCCTTTGTGTTGGTCACAGGGTCAGCTGCCCAGAGTCCTCCTGAGCTCAGGTGTATTTGATCAACAAATGCATCTTCTCTGGAAGAAACCACTGACTGCTCACATGCCAAAATGGTACCGATAGTCCTTCACTTACAACAATTCGTTTAATAACTGTTCAAAGTTACAACATCACTGAAAAAAGTGACATGATCATTTTTCACACCACCTTTGCAGTGTCCCTTGAGACACTCGGCAACTGACTCATATTTGTGACGGTTGCAATGTCCCGGGTCACGTGACAGACCTTCCGACAAGCAAAGTCAATGGGGAAGCCTGATTCACTTAACAACCCAATTACTAACTTATTAACGGCAGTGGTTCGCTTAACAACTATGGCTAGAAAGGTCACAAAATGGGGCAAGACTCACTTTAAGAAATGTCTCACTGAACGGCAGAAATTTTGGGCTCAATTGTGGTTGTAAATCGAGGACTGCCTGTATTCATCTGGACCATTTATGAATGTTGTCCTTTGGGTACTGGGAAGACCCAGGATCAGAGGAAGGGGCTCCCTTGATGCAAAGACAGACCCCCAGATCCCTGGAGGAGGAACGCGAACCGCCATCGAGGGAGGGTCTCCACCTCCAGCATGTCTCTCTTGGCTGGCTGGTGAGTGGCAGGAGGCGGCGTCTCCAGGCCCTTCTGGTTGGTGGCTGGGGACATGCAAGTTTGGGACTGGGAAGGTCAAGGGGCAGGAATTTAGGAATGAAAGAGAAGAGAAGAAAGTGCAGATGCTGGAAGTCTGTAGAACTAAGAGAAAGGGGAAGGGCCTCATATCTGAATGAAGATGGTCGGATTTTGTGAAATAGAATAGAATAAAAGAAGGGAGCTGAATGTGTAAGTTCACTTGTGAATTAAAAGGTTAAAATGTGTCCCAGAAAGTGAGCATTTGGTCCTCTGGGTTGCTGTGGATGCCTGTGAAAGTGGGAATCCAGCAGTTGGGGGTAGCAGAAGATTAAAAACTAACTGGGAAAAACCATTCCAAACGTCAATGGGGGAAATCTGTTGTGGCTCCAGTTCAGCCCCCGGACTGAGGTGGGGGGACAGAACAAAATCCCTTTGCTAGGTGGCACGAATGGGAAGGCAGGGACGATAGGCCTTCGCTGACCATCCACTTAGAAAAACGCTTGACGAATAAAGGCAAATATTTGTGTCCCGGGATAATGTTGTAGGATCCAGTCTGGGTGGGTCTCCTGTGTCACGTACTCTGGTGAGAGAGGATGGGATCCAGCACGACTCCCAAAGCTCGGAAGGCTAAGCCTCCGGTCCTGGGGATAGACCCAGGTTGGATCTTGCAGGAAAACACTCGCTTGCTTCAGAAGCCCCTTGGGCGTCACCAGCTGGCCGACCGACAGACAGACAGACAGACGAGGTCCTCTGTCCGGGGGACCCGATCCAATGCCACCCCTGAGCCAGGCTGACTCCCCGTGCAAGAAGCAGCCCCAGATCCTGTCCAGCTGCCAGTCTGAGCAGAGGGCAAAGGCAGCGGCATCCTCACCAACTCAATCACGGAGATTACAGGAAGTTAATCCTTCTGACGCAGGCCGGAAAGGGGCAGACTGGCAACTCTTCCAAGTGGAGGCCTCCCCAAAAGAGGAGGGGGCAGAGCTACCTGAGGCCAACGCTTTCTTCAAGGCGGTCCTCTGGGGGGGCTGCCTGATTTAATTAACCCATGTAGGGTGATTGTCAGCATCTTTCTCCTCTTCTTCACTGCCCCCTGCAGAAATGGGTATCGACGATGACGACGACGATTCTGTTGCTTTGCATGTACCCCGAGAGCTTCCGCACTGGAGGCAAAGGCCTTGTGCGTCTGATCACACCTGGCCAATAAAGTATTCGATTCCATCCAATTCAGTCCCAAGACCGGAGAGGAAAACAAAAGCCGAGGAGTCGTTCTCCCCTAGCCCAGCCAGGGCTCTCTCTGCTCAGAAGCCCCCCCCCCGCCCCCGCGGGAACGGGAGCATCCATCCGCCCCTCCCTCCCTCCCTCCCTCCCTCTCTCTCTGGGTTGGGGTGGAACTTACAGTAAACTGTCCTTGGCACAAGTCACCTTTCCAGAAGCACCGCCGGGCAGGCCCAGCAACTCCTCAGTCGGATGGGAGACACAGGCCGGGGTCTGGCTCAACCCACCTCCTGGAGGACCCAAGCGAGACCCACTATGCTGTCCTGCAGAGCACCCCATCTCTGCCCCTCTTTCAGATGCCAGGGGAGGAGAGGGGCTGGCTTTCCCTGGCATGGAATGGACTGCACTGCAGATGGGGACAATCGCTTCCCGTGAGCTGGAATTAGGGTCCTGTTGATGCCCCCCAAGAGAACGCAGCATTCTCCTCCTTAACAGCAAGATCTCACCGCTGGTTGTTTTAACACAGGACCCACAACCATTCCCAGATCCTTTCAGGTGCCCCATTGGCAACCCTGCTCTTCCTGATCTGAGATTCGGCCTTACATGTTTTCCCAGAAAAACATCCAGACCTTCCCCCTTCATTTGGGCCCACTACTTGAGCTCCCCCACCCAATATCTCATTCCCCTAAAGTGTGAGCTGCCCTCCCAGTTCACCTTCTGGCCCACCATCGGGCCAGCCCAGCCCAGCCCAGCCCAGCCCAGTTTCTCCTGCACGTCTCAGGGTCCCTCAATTCACTGAGGCAGCCCCCTGGCCCTCCCCTTTAGCCCAAGCCAATGAGCAGCCACTACGGTCAGGACGGGATTTCAGGTGAGGGCAGCCGTCTCACTCATGTAGCCCGAGACCTTCCTATGAGAGGAGGAGGAGGAGGTGGAGGAGACTGTGCCGAAAGCTTTGATGAAGTCAAGGCAGGCGGTGCTCATGGCCTTCCCCTGATCAGTAACACTGAGCTACTGTAGGAACTGTCCTAACACAGGATACGTTTCCTCCGGCAGAATTTCCCTATGGAGACCATCCTGGTTCCTCTTCATTGTTGTGTGACTAGGCCAAATCCTGAGCCACCAATCACAACAACTGGCAAAACCCAGAATTGATCCTTTGCAAAGAGCAGCTTTTCTGGCAACACCATACATCCTGCAACGGGACCTGGAACACCATCGGCATCCACACCTGCCTATCCCAGGTCCTTGGGAAGGACTCCAGAAGTGGACAAATGTGCCAGATCCAGTTTGAACATCTGGCTGACTCTGCAACCAACCATAACCATCTTGTTGTGCCTCTCCTCCCTCCTCTCCTCAGCTGGGCCCCTCCCATCTCCTCCTGGGCCTGCTATCAGACGCAGAGTCTGATAATGAAGATGAACGGCCTGTCATGCCTCCAGCCCCTGGCCCTGGCCCCATGCCCATATGTGTGTTCCTTTGGCTCAGCCATCAGAGGAAGTCAGCCACGGATTGGAATTACTCGGGCCTACTCCTTCTGACCCCTCCCTTTCTCAAACAGCAGAAGACAATTCAAAGTGGGAGGATCCTCGCTTCCGGAGATCTGAGAGGCGACGCCAGCAGAAGGAAGGGAGGGGCAGGCCTGGATAAATGCTGAGTCATGGAGCCACACCCCACAGCCTATATAAAGGACCTGCTTTTGGCATTCCAACCTTGAGTCAAGCAAAGTCTCATCTAGTTTGCTGAAGTCACAACTTGGACTCCTGCCTGCCCTGAGAAACCTGGAAGGAATTTGGCAAAGCTGCAGAGGGCTTTGTTGCCACGCTCGATACGGACTTCCTAGACCCGGTCGTCGGAGGGGGAGGGGGACACGACAGCAAGTCTGCAAGGGGAGGAGGAGGAAGGCCCATTGGCCAGAGTGGCAGCTGGCTGTGGCTGATGGGCACATTTTTCCTAGCAACAAAGGGATTCTGGGCAGCCTCTATTCTACAGGCACGGGGTGGGCAAAGGGCAGGGCCTGGGCGCCTTCCTGTCCCAACTCCTCCCCGGTGTCAGCGTTCCAGAAGAACCCAACTCCAATTAAAAACTCCGAGGCAGGCTTTTCTCAAAGTTCCCATTTATTAGAGTAGGTATACTGGCACATCTGGGAAAACCCCCCCCCTCCTCCTTTCCCAAGCACAAGAAGGTGGCAGCGTGGAAGCTAACATGGCTTCCAAAGCTGACAGGGCCGCCAGAGCCGGCAGCCGCCGTTTCAGAAAATCAACATCCCAAATCCAGCCCCTGCACCCCCCCAGGCCATCCCATGGCCCAATCACACCCCCCCATCCTGAGCCACCACTTCAACCACTCCTCCTCCAGAGGCAGGAACAACCTGACCTTGACCGAAAAGAAGAATGCTATTATGCTATTAGCTACAACCCCTCTACAAAATCCCCCTCCTCCTTTCCCAAGCACAAGAAGGTGGCAGCGTGGAAGCTTCCGGTGCTAATATGGCTTCCAAAGCTGACACCCGTCTTCCATCCCATCGGCCTCCTGTTCTTCAATCTGCATATGGTCTGGAGCATCCCTATACAGGTAGTAGTCCTCGACTTACATCCACACAGCTGAGTCCAGAATTTCCAACGTTAAGTAAGCCAGTTGTGGCCTGTGGAGAAGGGAGCCCGAGGCACCACTGTGGGCCTGTATCCCACATGAAGCAGGGATACAAGGTGCACGAATTCCTCCCCCCCCCATAGGATTCTGGTGAAGAGCGGCCACGACTGACCCACGTGTGGGCTAGTCATTGCCGCCCTCCATAGGGCAGAGGAGCTGATGATACAACTGAAAATGCAATCATATTCACAGCATAATGAAAGAATAATTCAGAAGGAGTAAAGTGGCTGACGGGCACCAAGAAATATTTCCTAACAATTCAGTGAAGGCTAGACAGAGATTACTCTCAAAATGAAACCAAAAATCCCCTCCCAATGCTCCAGCTTAAGACCCATGTTCCGCTCTTCTGAGGTTGTGCACCTGGGCTGCCATTCACCGAGACTCAGCACAGGTAGTTCTCAACTTATGAGCATTCATTTGGCAACTGCTTGAAATTACATCAGTGCTGGAAAAAGTAATTTATGACTGGTCCTCGTACTTATGACGGGTCCTCATACACATGACCACTGCAGCATCCCTGTATTCACATGATCAAAATTCAGGAGTTTGGCAACCTGCTTTTACAATGTCTATAGGGATTCTCAGTCATCCAGGTCACAATTGTCCCAAAGTTAGTTAGTTAATTAGTTTCTCTCTCTCTCTCTCTCTTTCTTTCTACAACTTGGTTTCTTAGCTTTTTTCTAGAAGTAGTTTTGCTTCTCATCCAAAAAGCTTCTTCAGTTCTGATAGATGAAGCTTCTTCAGAACTGATGAATCTTCTTGGATGAGAAGCAAAATGTCTTCAAGGAAAAACAAAGAAAGTCCAACGGCCTCTTGGAAAAGCACCTTTGCGACATGTGTTTACAATGGTTGAAGCATCACAGGGTCACACAATGGCCACCTGCAACTTTCCCAACCGGCTTCCGATAAGCCAAGTCAAGTTCAGAAAATAAAATCTTTGTTTAGAAAATTTCTATGGGGTTTTTCAATTCCAAGAATAGAAAATGCATCTACCAATTAATGAGGGAGGATTCTGGAGCTACATCAAGCTTATCTATTGTCAAGTATTAAATACTAGAAGCCAACAATATACATATGGAACATGGAACATAGAATCCTATTGTGGAAGGGAACTCGGAGGTCTTCTAGTCCACCCCCCTTGACCAGGCCAAAAGACATTACTGTATACCATCCCAGTCCAGTATTTTTGAAAAACTCCCATGACGGAGCACCCACAACTTAGATTTCTGCCTAAACTCCTTCACTCTTTTTGGACTTTTGATCGGCCAGGGCCGCTGTCTGCACAGATTGTCTGTGGTGGCATCACACGAAAAACCACCACTTCCACTCTGGAACACTTAAACCTTTTTCAGTTTGTCTTAGCGGTGGGCTGACAGTCGGACGCAGGGATGGCATCAAAAGTGAGGACGTGTGTTAAGACGGTGTTTCTCAACCTGGGCAGCTTGAAGAGGGATGGACGCCAACCCCCAGAATTCCCCAGCCAGCTGGAGTTGAAGTCCACCAGGCTTGAAGTTGCCAAGGTTGGAGAGCCCTGGGCTAGCCTGCTTAGCTACTTTCAAGACTGGCTCTGCTTTGTAGGAGCATAAAGCGAGGGAAACCACTCAGGCAGGCAGAGCAGGAGAGACGAGACACAACAGGAAAGCTTGTCTGGATGGGCAGCACAAGGATCCGAAAACAATGGAAGCCTAGTACGGGGAGTCCTCCAGTTACAACCGTTCGTTTACTGACCGTTCAAAGTTATGATGACGTAATATTTCCTTTTTTTCTGTTGTATTTTTTTCACTCTTTTTTAAGAATTTGATATGCATTTTTTAAATTACGTTCAGGCACCCCTCGACTTACAAGAGTTCATTTCGTGACTGTTTAGTTACAATGGTGTTGAAAAAGGTGACTTACGACCGTTTTTCAGTTACAAACTCTGCACATCCCCCTGGTCACATTCAGACACTTGGCAACTGAGTCACATTTATGGCGGCTGGAGTGTCCCAGGGCCACGTGATCCCCTTTTGGGTCCTTCTGACAGGCAAAGTGAACGGGGAAGCCAAATTTACTTAACAACTGTGTGACTAACTTTAAACTGCAGTGATTCACTTAACAGCCGTGGCAAGAAAAATCATAAAATGGAGCAAAGCCCACTTCACAAATATTTCTCTTAACAACAAAAATTTTGAGATCAATGGAGGTCATAAGTCGAGGACTACCTGCATTTGTTCTGTGCCTTGTTTCTTTTGTCTTTTTCTTTTGTCACTATTTTAAATGCAATTTTTAAAAACTATTAAAAAAAAACCCATGAGATTTACTTCATAATGGTGGTCATTTCTTAACAACCATGGTGAGAAAGGTTGTAAAATCAGGCCTGGCTCGTTTAGCAAGCGCCTCACTAAGCAACCGATGTTTTAGTCCAAACTGCAGCCAGGAGAATTCCCTGCAGTGGGAAGTCCAAGTATCAGGATTTGTAGCATTTGTATTCCCCAAAGATTGGTGAGAAGGGAATTATTTTCTGAAGCTTTCTGAAGGCAGCAGAATACTCTTCACCCCTTGGGGGAGGGAGTGGGGAGGCCTCTTTTGGTGCCCAGGCATTCAAAGAAGGGAGGAGAGCCCCTTACGTCACACTCTGTCTCTCTGGATGGACAGGCAGACGGCCGGCTGGTCATGCCCAGGGAGTCCACCTGCCTTGAGAGACGCCATGCAGCCGTCCCAGCTGCTGCAGATCCTTCTTTGTTTGCCTTCGTGCAACTGAGCCAAAGATGACGCAGCTCAGACACTGTTTGCAAGCTCTTGAGCAAACAGCCCGGCGGCTTCCTAGCCCAGCAGCAGGAAGGCAGTGCAGACAGGAGTGGGGCTGAGTCCTAGAAGGGACTGCTGGGGGTACCCCAGCCACGCTGCCCGGGGAATTCTGGGAGTTGAAGTCAACAAGAATTGCTAATACAATCCTTGGTGGTATAAACAGAGGCATAGGATCAAAATCACGCGAAGAATTAGTGCTGCTTCATAAAGGCCTAGTAAGGCCACATCCAATTTTGGTCACCATATTACAGAAAAGATTTTGAGACTTTGGAAAAAGTGCAGAGAAGAGCAACTAAGATGATTAAAGCCTGGAGGTTAAAACAAATGAAGAACAGTTGCAGGATTTGGGTTTGGCCAGTCTAGAGAAAAGAAGGACTAGGGGAGACGTGATAGCAGTCTTCCAGTATTTGAGGGGCTGCCAGAAAGAGGAGGGGGACAACCTATTTTCCAAAGCACTAGACGGCAAGACAAGAACCAATGGATGGAAACTAGTCAGGGAGAGAAGCAACCTGGAATTAAGGAGAAACTTCCTAACAACAACAACTTCCTAACAACAACAACCAGTGCAGCTGCTTGCCTCCAGAGGTTGTGGGTGCTCCATTGCTGGAGGTTTTCAAGAAGAGACTTGTCTGAAATGGTATAGGGTCTCCTGCTTAAGCAAGGGGTTGGACTAGAAGACCTTCAAGGTCCCTTCCAGCTCTATTCTGATTAATTCTGGGAGTTGGGGTCCACAACTCTTAAAGCTGCCAAATTTGGATACCCTGCTCAAATGTCTGGCAGCTTTCTGCCTCAGGAAGCTGCCTCACCCTTGGGGGTTGCAGCACAAGTGTAAAAGTCACCATGAATTCATTGACCATTGATTGCCAGAGGGCGGTTTTGTTGAAGGGTTTTCAGCAAACAATTGCAAAAAGTAGTTTCTGTGACTGCAGAAACTAAAACTGGTTGTAAATGCCCACCCCCCACACACACTGTGCTCAGGTAACTGAGGGCAGGGAGGGAGGCTGACCACCACAATTTGGGACATCTTAACCCCCTTTTTCCCAGTAAGTTATGTCATAAGAACTACCTGTAAGGTGTCCATATCATACCTCTGAGATTCACTGGGTGGGGTTGGAAGCATGGTCCCCCTCCCATCTTGCAGGTGACAGAAATCCCACTGAACGGGGGAAGGGCAGAAGAGCTGTTGTGCTCTCATAGACACCTCCAGCCACAGGTGGCTGACGGCCTGGGGAGGGGGGGCCTGGGGGCCTTGGAGTCTCCCTCCACAGCAACAGTCCAGCTGGCCGGGTTCCTAGACGAATCAGGCAAGGGAGATCTGAAGTTGGCTAGATTAGAGATCCAGTGAGCTCAGCTGAAATTGATCTTACACCGATTGGAATCCATGCTCCTTACAGGTAAGCTTGCTCCGACTCCTCTCTAGCCCTGTGCCACAGGCTTTCCTCTTCCCCTGGAAGCCCAAAACTCTATTTTACAACCTTTCTTGTCCCAGTT
Organism: Ahaetulla prasina; assembly: GCF_028640845.1. Lineage (NCBI taxonomy): Eukaryota > Metazoa > Chordata > Lepidosauria > Squamata > Colubridae > Ahaetulla > Ahaetulla prasina. Next base: position 303,643,297 of record NC_080540.1, on the reverse strand, counting down.
GTTAAGCCAGTCACTGCAGCTGTTAAGTCAGTAACACATCTGTGAAGCGAATCTGGCTTCCCTGTTAACTTTGCTTGCCAGGAGGTGGCAAAAGGGGATCACGTGACCCCAGGACACACCGACCAATGGAATTGCATGCCAGTTGCCAAGTTTCTGAATTCTGATCACGTGACCGTGGGGATAATGCAACGGTCGTAAATGCAAAAACCGGTCATAAGACACTTTTTTCGGTGCTGTTGTAACTTTGAATGGTCACTAAATGAACTTTGTAAGTCAAGGGCCACCCATAACCATCAGATATAAAAGAGCAGCTCAACTCGGAGCCCGGCACAGAAATGGGCGTGATGGTCCCTCTTGGCTCTTTCTCAGATTCCAGCATCCAGAGGGAAACAACATCTCTGAAGGGGATGCAGTGGGGGGGAGGGGGGCTGGCTTTGTCCTGGGTGGGTGGGTGGGGCCCCAATGGAGCAGGCTGGGTTAGAAGTGTGTCTTTCTGCAGGAACTAGAAGCGAGAAAGGTCCAAGCCCTGAAGGACCTTCAACCTGGGGAACCCCCAAAGCCAACAATCCCCTCCAGGACCTTCCCTGAAGCGCCTTCACTTCCTTTCCAGCCAGCTTTCCAGCCAGCTTCTTCCAGTAGCTTCTCTTCTAGCTCTGGCTTATTCCGGCCTGGCCTTGTGTTTAGTTCCAATTAGGGACGGGGACGGGGTGGGGGGGCTTTAGGAAACAGGACAGGGTCTCCTGGACTGGCTACCACGAAGGGTCCTGCTTGCATCCCACCTTGTCTGCACATTTCCATCACACCAATTGGGACCCTTCCTCTTCTGGGAAAAGACCCCTTTCTCTGCCCTACACCGGGTCAGTTCCGGTCCTGGCTAGAGTGACCTACGATGGTTGAGTCAGGGGCACCGCTTGGCCCCTGTGGCCTATTGGGAGATCACCCTAGGAGGCCTCTGCTGCTCCACTTCCCAGCCAGCCCTCCTGAGGCTGTTCTGGGTTCCCCAGGCAGAGACCCCAGCTGCTGCTCCCTCTCTGGGTTGCCCTTCAATGGGGCAACTGGCAGGCCCCACCGCAGAGCACCCGAGGGCCAACCCACCTTCGGCTGCTTCTGCAATGGAGCCTGGACTAACTTGCCAGGGCACCGGGGCAGAGACGCCCCTCCACACCGTGTAAGAACTGCTCCCTCAGCCCTTCCCTTGTTTGCATGTTCCGGTTTCCCTTTCCGTGGCAAAGCTTATTTTACAGGTGTTTTTTACAATATCTTTACAAGCCAGGCAGCAATCTTAAGGAAGTGGGGCATATAATTTTCTCCAGGCATACAGTAGATGCCTTCCTTACGTAGCTGTATCGGCCCATGAATCTCCCATGATTTACACCAAAAGGAAAACGAATAACAACAGCTGGTGTTGCCTGGGAAAGGGCCAGGAGACCCAGGGTCCACAGTGCAGGTAGTCCTCAACTTACAACCACAAGTGAGCCCCACATTGCCTTTGTTATGTGAAACATCGGTTAACTGAGTTTTGCCTCATTGTATGACTTTTCTTGCCACAGTTAAGTAAATCAAAGAAGTTGTTACGTGAGTCGCACGGTTGTTAAGTGAATCCTTGACTTTTCTCGTCAGAAGGTCACAGGCGGCTTCGGGGGCGGGGGTGGGGGGGGGCTTCAGCTTCAGCTCTGAAGCTGCTTCTTAGAGGTGTCGGTGTTGGCAAGACAACCCAGTTTGCACTCAGAAGCCAGACCTGGAATTAGTACTAAATCAGTACACCATTTACTCAATTATTTAAAATTTATCAATGACTGAATCAGGATAGAGCTGGAAGGGGCCTTAGAGGTCTTCTAGCCCAACCCCCTGTTCAAGCAGAAGATCCTACACCATTTCAGACAAATGGCTGTCCAGTCTCTTCTTAAAAGCCTCCACCGATGGAGCCCCCACAACTTCTGGAGGGAACTTCCCTTCCACTGATTAATTGTTGTCACTGCCAGGAAGTTTCGCCTCAATTCCTGGTCGCTTCTCTCCTTGATTAGTTTCCATCTATTATTTCTTGTCTTGCCTTAGAAGGCAGCATTGCAGGCTGACTCTGCCGACCGCCAGCAGTTCAATCCTGACCAGCTCAAGCTTGTCTCAGCTTTCCATCCTCCCCAGGACGGTTGGGGCAATAGGCCCTGTAAACCAGCCAGAGAGCACTATGAAGCGGTATATAAGTCTAAGTTCTAGTTCTAAACAAAAGGGAACCTTCCAAAAACTTCTGCAGGCTTCAGGGGACAGAGGGCCAGGTGAAGAATTGAGGAATTCTCCCTACTCTACTGTAGAATAACAAAAGCTCAAAAGTCTCTTCCCCCCGTCTCCCAAGGCCAGACTGGCTCAATTTCTACCCAACTACGTCTTTCAGCTATGCATCCAACATGGAGCTCCCAGGGTTTAAAGGTCTGGCCTAAGGGCAATGTGGGGGAAAAACCCAGCAATATTTATCTAATGTATACGCTCCCCCCCCCTCAACCCCCAACAACTCTGAATGGAAAAAATTTGGGAATCTCTGCTCTGCGTAAACCTGGGAGTAAAGCAGAGGCTGAGGGCTCGTGCCCCCTTCCCGTTCCTACTCCAGCAGCCGGGAATCCAGCCAAGGCAGAGGAGGAAGGCAAGCAGCTTCCTCCTCTTTACTTAGAGGGAAGGACGGGTTTAAGGTTCCTTGTTCCTTAGGCACAATTCCACCTCCAAAGCGATGCTCATTTCATCCAGGCGTTTGTTCCAAGAGAGACCATCTGCGGCCCTGGGTTTAAAGGGTTGGGAGGGATCTTAGAGACCACCTAGTCCGACCCCCTGCTTAGTGTGGGGATTCACGGTTGCTGCCTCCGCTTAAAACATTCCACAGCTGAACGGCTCTTTCCATTAAAAGAAGGGGGGGAGAAAAAGTCCCACAGAACCCAGACTTCCTTCTTTGCCTGGAGAAGCGAAACCAAGGAAGTCCAGTTGCCTCTTGGGACAACCGTGGCCTGGAGGATGGAGAACCTCCTTCCTTCCCAATCTGAGCTTCTTACTCATTCGGGTCTTGTCTTCCGGAGCAAGGGCCGAGGATCCTGGCCTGCCTCCTCCCTCCCTCTCCCCCAAGCGATAGTTGGAGGGGAGCCTCAGTCTCCTGAGCGGGAGAGGAAGGGAGGGGGTCGAATTCAGGAGTGGCCTGGAAATGCCAAGGATGGTTTCAGGGGGGGGCACTTCCCCAGGGACTCCCCCCCACTTTCCTTCTTCCTGAAATTTTACTTTTCCATTTAAAAAAATCCCTGCCAGGTCAGAGCTCCCTTCAGAGAGGATTACAAGGCCGCTTTATTAACATGTCAAAAGGCAAAGAACTCATTCCCTGATATGATGATGTAACCAAGAGATTTGCTTAGCTCTCCCCCCCACCCCTCCCTATCAGAAAAATCAGCCCCCCAAGGGATCCTCCTCCCTCCAGGGCCAGAACCCATGGAAGCTTCCAAGGTGGGAAAGGAGGCAATGGAGGCGCTTTTCCTCTCCCTGAAGAAGCTTCTTGGATGAGAAGCGAAACGTCTTCAGAGAAAAACCAGAAACTCTTGGAAAAAGCACCTTGGGGACAACATGACCTGGATGAAGGCTGAGCGATGTGCTTTGGGGCTGCTTGTCTCCCAGGCCCGTCAGGCCTTTGAAAAGGTAAAAGCAATCAGACCCCCGGCCACTGGGAGTTCTGCCCGTCTTCCCCGTGACCCACAGGCAGCTCCTGGGCACCGGCCCCTCTTGCAAGACTGCTACCAGGCTCCTAGTTTGGGTCAGCGGAAGCAGCCTCCCCTGGGTGCTGACCCTGAGCGCCTGCCTGGTTGCCTGTGTCCAAGCGCCAGGACAGGCGGCCCCCTCAGCAGAGCCCCGACCCCTGCCGCCTCTGCAGCCAACAATGCAGGAGAGGACGAGAGCCAGTCCTCTCAACCCCACTGCCCAGCACGCCCTGTAAATCCTTCCGGGAGGACCAGGGAGCGGGGTTGGCAGCTCCACCTGCCCAAGGGACAAGCTACCCACCCCATGCCAAGGTGAGAACAAAGGAGGAGAAGGAGACCATCTCACTGCATGAGGTACCCAGGCAGAGATAAAGCTCAAAAAGGAGCACCTGGAGGCTTCCTTTCCACAGGACCCCTAAAGTCTCCCCTCAGCTGAGCTCAAAGGTGCTTGGAGGGGTCATTTCCAGGAGACGCCGGGCAGCAGCACCCCTGAAGCCCCCCACAGGCAATTGGGCTGAAGGCCTAGACCTTTTTTGTGCTAGAAAACGAACCCCCCAGAATGGGGAACATCTCGGCTGCTCCAGAGTCCCCCCCACCCCTCTATCGGCCTCCGAAAGAAGGCCAGGCTTCAAATTCTCCCCGGGTCCCATGCAGAGGGTTCAAGCGGGACTGTGCCAGCTGCACCTCAGGCCCTTAAGGCAGATGCTCAGGACCTCCTGCTGACCCTCGGACAAAGGCCTTCCTTCTCCATTTAAAAAAATCCCTGCCAGGTCAGAGCTCCCTTCAGAGAGGATTACAAGGCCGCTTTATTAACATGTCAAAAGGCAAAGAACTCATTCCCTGATATGATGATGTAACCAAGAGATTTGCTTAGCTCTCCCCCCCACCCCTCCCTATCAGAAAAATCAGCCCCCCAAGGGATCCTCCTCCCTCCAGGGCCAGAACCCATGGAAGCTTCCAAGGTGGGAAAGGAGGCAATGGAGGCGCTTTTCCTCTCCCTGAAGAAGCTTCTTGGATGAGAAGCGAAACGTCTTCAGAGAAAAACCAGAAACTCTTGGAAAAAGCACCTTGGGGACAACATGACCTGGATGAAGGCTGAGCGATGTGCTTTGGGGCTGCTTGTCTCCCAGGCCCGTCAGGCCTTTGAAAAGGTAAAAGCAATCAGACCCCCGGCCACTGGGAGTTCTGCCCGTCTTCCCCGTGACCCACAGGCAGCTCCTGGGCACCGGCCCCTCTTGCAAGACTGCTACCAGGCTCCTAGTTTGGGTCAGCGGAAGCAGCCTCCCCTGGGTGCTGACCCTGAGCGCCTGCCTGGTTGCCTGTGTCCAAGCGCCAGGACAGGCGGCCCCCTCAGCAGAGCCCCCGACCCTGCCGCCTCTGCAGCCAACAATGCAGGAGAGGACGAGAGCCAGTCCTCTCAACCCCACTGCCCAGCACGGCCCTGTAAATCCTTCCGGGAGGACCAGGGAGCGGGGTTGGCAGCTCCACCTGCCCAAGGGACAAGCTACCCACCCCATGCCAAGGTGAGAACAAAGGAGGAGAAGGAGACCATCTCACTGCATGAGGTACCCAGGCAGAGATAAAGCTCAAAAAGGAGCACCTGGAGGCTTCCTTTCCACAGGACCCCTAAAGTCTCCCCTCAGCTGAGCTCAAAGGTGCTTGGAGGGGTCATTTCCAGGAGACGCCGGGCAGCAGCACCCCTGAAGCCCCCCACAGGCAATTGGGCCGAAGGCCTAGACCTTTTTTGTGCTAGAAAACGAACCCCCCAGAATGGGGAACATCTCGGCTGCTCCAGAGTCCCCCCCACCCCTCTATCGGCCTCCGAAAGAAGGCCAGGCTTCAAATTCTCCCCGGGTCCCATGCAGAGGGTTCAAGCGGGACTGTGCCAGCTGCACCTCAGGCCCTTAAGGCAGATGCTCAGGACCTCCTGCTGACCCTCGGACAAAGGCCTTCCTTCTCCATGGGGGGGGGGGTCAGGGCAACCCCCGGGGAGACCCAGAAGGAGCTTCCTCAGGCAGGAGGCATTTTCAAGCGCTGCCCAGTTTTAATACAAGCAAATAATCACCAGGATACTTGACTGCCATCCAATGCAGAGAGATTAAGCTGGCTATCAGCAGCTGAAACAGCCGGTTCTCTTGGCAGCCTTTTGCAGGGCAGAAAAGCCCCCCCCCCCGCTCCACCTTTCTCTCCTCCCTCACCCAGAACCGGCTTCTCAGTCGGGGCTTCCCTAAGACTTGGCATCCCCCCACCGGGCAGCCCAGCCGGCCCGAAGCCGCCCGCCCGCAGCCCGGCATCACCAAAGCGGCCACCTTTGCCTGGTGAAGCTCCAGCCGGACCGGCAGCTCCCTTCCGTCTCCCGGGCGGCTCCCTTAGGCGGAAATCCTCCGTCCTGGGGCCAGGGAGGGGCCGGGACTTCCAGGGGGGCAACTGTGGCTCCCGAAGGGCTGCGGGCCCGGACAGGACCAGGGAGCAGCCCCCCCCCCAAACTCTCCGGGCAGATGCCGGCCGGCCTGCCGCCCTCCTTGCCTCCCCCCCCGCAAAGGCAGCCCCCCCCGCGCTCTCCAGCCGCTGCCCCACCGGAAGCGGAGCCACATCCAGAGCCGCCCCGGCTTCGGCCCCCGCGCATCCCCTGCAGGAGGGTCCCGGCAGCCCCTGCGGGAGGCGGAGACCCCAGCACCGACGGAGCCTCCGCGGCTGCGAGGGGCCCGCGGGGAGGGTCTCGGAGGCGCCCTTCCCCGCAGCCCCCGCGGTCCACCGCTGAGCCCCCCGGCCCCTCCCCGAAGGCCCCGGCCGGACTCACCGCGGACGCAGAGCAGGGACATGGCGCCGCCCGGCGGGGGCGAGGAGGGCCGGTGCCGCCCGCTGCTTCCTCCCGGCCGCGCCCGCGCTCCGCATGCCCGCCGGCCAGGCCGGGGCTGACCCCTCGGGCGCCGCGCGGGAGACCCCGTCGCTACGGGCGACGCCGCGGGGGGGGGCGCGGGGGGGTGTCCGGGGGCCGTCTGGGCGGGGCATCGGCGCGGCCAATGGGCGCCCGGCAGAGAGGCCGCCGTCTCCAGACACGCCCCCTAGGGCGGGGCGGGGCGGGGCGGGGCTCGCCGGCCGGCAGCTGCTGCGCGGGCGGTTCTCTGTTTGCGCTCAGAGGCGCTCTTGGGCTCCCGCTGGGGCTCCGGCGCCGCCCCGCCCCCTTTCTCGGCTCCGGAGACCCGCCCAGGGGAGGCCCCGGCGGGCAGGCCGGGCTCGTCCGCTCCGCTGCCCGCGGGGGAAGCAGCGGCCCCGGCTGGGAAGAGCGGCGGGAATAACCTCCCCGCCCCAAGAAAGAGCCCCCCGCGGACGGGCGGGGTTTGTGGGCGCCCCAAGACTGGCCCCGCTGCCCGCGCCCCGAAGCCACGCGGGGGAGGCCGAGGGAAAGAGCTGCCCTCCCCCCCCCACTCCTTCCCCCTCCCCGACCGCCAGGGCATTGCCGGGAGGCGGAAACTTTCCTCAGCCTCCCGGGCATCGAGGGCCCATCAAAGGGCCTGGCTCATTTGATTTCCCAGCCAGAAATAGATGCTGAGTGGAGGGCAGTCGGCCTGGAGATGCTCTCACCTGCCCAGGTGCTGCTTCCTCTGGAGTCTGGCCAGGCCGAGGGTCTGCCGCCCCCCTGCTCAGCCGCTCTCCCTCGGGGTTTCTGGAGTCTGATCCAGGCTTCGGAGGCTGGAGCCCCCCAACCGACAGAAGGAGCTGAGCTCAGCCAGGAGGGGAATGGATAACTGGGGATGGATCCCTCCGGAGCCCCAAAACTGCCTGGCTGTTTTCATTTTAGGGCAGGGGTTTGCAAACCTGGCAATTTTAAGACTTGTGGGCTTCGTGCTGGCTGAGGGATTCTGGGGATTGAAGTCCACAAGTCCTAAAGTTGCCAGGTTTGGAGACCCCTGTTCTAGGGGTGTGCGCGCGTGTGTGACAACCATTTCTGCAACTTCAAGGGAATCTATGTAAAACCAAGCTCAGGTGACCACAAAATCCTAAAGTCAAACAACGCATGCTGAGCCTTGTTGTTCTTTGGGCTTCGTCTTATCCTCACCTGCTGTTTGTCTTGTTGGTGGACTGTGAAGGTCTTTGTGCTGAGAAGCGGCCCTTCCCTCCGCTAAGGGAAGGGCCGCTTCTCCCTTGGTGGGTCGCAGCAAATAGACCCAGGGCAGCCGGCCATCCCTGGGCTTTGGAGCTCCTCTCCGACCTGGCCCCCAGGAACCTCTTGAGGAGACGGAGGTCCCAGGAAGCTGTGATCATAAATGGGATCCAGTAGAGAGGATTCCTCCTCCTAAAACTCCTTCACCCAGCAGTCTCTTGGGAAGAGAGGTCCCCCATCTTTTGCTATGCCATCCTGGGTTACAAACAAGAGGGACTGCGTTCACACACCCCGGGACGCAAAGCCCCAAAAGACAAGAGTGCAGAGGCTCTGGGCTCCTTAAGACCCTGGGGTCTCCCGTCCCTGGGGAGTGGCCTCTTCAGAACAAGGCCGGGCAAGCACGTGCAGCTCTGTTTGCACAAGTGGCAGATGCTCGCACTTGCATGTGCCTTCCACTCACTCAGAACCATACCCTCTCCCGCACACGCACACACCGGTCCACCAAGCGGGAAGATTGTGGACCGCTGGCTTAAGACCAACCATCCACTTCTGCAACCTCCCCTTAAATGGCACTAAATATTTCACTGGTATTTGGGTTGGGCAAGAAATAAATAAATCCCCATTCAAGTAGTCAACTTTATCTAGACATTGCAGGCCTTTGCGATGCCACAAATGCCTGCTTGTGGCTCACTTGCACCTGGGCATCAGAGGTCGGTGGTTTTGGGTCCAGCTGGTTGTGAATAAAGTTATTGCAGTGCGTAACTTGGGTTTATAACCAGCCCTTGCAGTGAAGCATGGCAGGGCAGCGCTCGCTCTGCTTCTGAAGGGCTTGGAAGCATCTGAGCCAAAGGGCTGCATGACTCAACCAGGTTGAGGCACCTGCCAAGACAATGGGGCGCTTCCTGTCTGCTGCTGCAGCTTTTCCTCTGCCTGTTTTCATCCTGAAGCATCACTTGGGGGCTTGGAAGCGCAGCCACTTTGCTTTCCTGTGGCTGAACAAACAGGAAGCGGGATTTCAGCTCTGTTACAGAAGCTGAAAGGGTGTTTGGCCTACTCAAGTGACTGCCAGTCCCAAGAGGCTCCCAAAGAAAGCAGGCAAGAAGAAAGGAGGTGGGGAGGCTGTCTTGTCACTTTGCCTCAGGGGTCACCCATAAAGGTTCTTCTCTTACTCACAGGCAGGCAAAGACCCTTTGATCCAGGGAGGGAGGAAGGCTATCCATGGCAGAAGAACCGCAGTGGGCGGGGTGCCCTGCTGCACCAACATGGCTGGTTGTAGTGTGGATCAGCCTCCCTGGTTGGAGACCCTCCCCTCCCCCTACTTCAGCAAAGGAGCTTGAAACTTTAAGCTCTGGGAAGCAAGGATAGATTTAGAAGCCGCTCAGGCAGATTTATCTCTCATTCACTGGAGTATAAAAGGATGAGCATCACAATCAGATTTACACAATTTTCTCCTTGTAATTGGAGTTTCATGCTTGTGATGGAATTGGTTTTTGTTCTAGTCCATTGGCGGGGAGGGGGGTGGGCAGGGGCTGACCCATGTCTTTTAAGAAAGCTGCATGCAAGATTAGCCTAAAGAACAGAAGATCCAGGCCAGGGTTATCCCACATGGGTTAGTCCTCTCCTCTATGTTATTTTTAGATGTTTATCCTGCCTTTGTTATTTTTTATCAATAGCTCAAGGCAGCAAACATACTTAATACTACTCCTTCCCTCTCTTTTTTCCCACAACAATAATCCTGTGAGGTGGGTTGGATGGACCCAAAATCACCTAGCTAATTTGTCATGCTAGGCTGCAGGGATGTCCAACCTGGGCGACTTTAAGACTTGTGGACTTCAACTCCCAGAATTGCTCAGCCAGCATGGTTGGCTGGGGAATTCTGGGAATTGAAGTCCACAAAGTTACCAGATTTGGAGACCCCTGCAGTATAGCATGAAAAATCAGTGGGGTGCCTTTGGGGCAGCCCTTGAGATTCTTGAAGGCAGCAATTGTCTGTCTGTAGACCCTCTTCTCCAGACCAGGCATAACCAGGGGTGAAATCCAGCAGGTGCTGACGGGTTCTGGAGAACTGATATTTTGAGTAGTTTGCAGAACAGGCAAATGCCACCCCTGGCTGGCCCCAGAGTGGGGTGGGAATGGAGATTTTATTTTATTTAATTATTTATTAATTTATTATTTACATTTTTATACTGCCCTTCTCCGAAGACTCAAGGCTACGTACAGCAGATAAAAACAACAATAAACCATAAAAATGTTAAAATACAATATCAAATTTAAAAATCTAATTTAAACGCCGTATATTAAAAATAGTTGAATAAAAATTACAGAAAAATAAAAAAAACCTATTAAAAGCCCACTAGAAACCTGCAATGTTTAAAATCAATCAGGCCAGCCCCGCTTGGTGAAAAAAAAAGGTCTTGAGCTCACGCTTAAAGGTCCGAAGATCAGGGAGAAGACGGAGTCCCACCAGCAGCTCGTTCCACAAGGCCGGGGCCCCCACAGAGAACGCTCTTCCCCTGGGGGCCACCAGCCGACATTGGTTGGCCGACGGCACCCTATGGAGGCCCTCCCTGTGAGAGCGGACTGGACGCACCGGACGATGGGAGGTAACTGGCGGCAACAGGCGGTCCCGTAGATATCCCGGTCCCATGCCATGGAGCGCTTTAAAGGTGATGACTAGAACCTTGAATCGCACCCAGAAGACCACCGGCAACCAGTGCAGCCTGCGCAGGAGAAGTGTTACATGGGAGCTACGCGGTGCTCCCTCAATCCCCTGCGCGGCCGCATTCTGTACCAGTTGGAGCCTCCTGGTGCTCTTCAAGGGGAGCCCCATGTAGAGAGCATTGCAGTAATCCAGGCGGGAAGTGACGAGGACATGGACAGGTTGCTGGGAGGTTGCATGCAACTACATGTTTACTGGACCCGTGCCCTTCCTGGTTAGTGCTGGCTGCTCAGGAAGTGACACGAGGCTGGCTCCAGGGGATTATAAATGCTTCTTTGATGGAAGGGGTTTTCCCCGCCGCCTTGAAGGAGGCGGTGGTGAGACCTCTCCTCAAGAAGCCTTCCCTGGACCCAGCTATTTTGAGTAATTATCGTCCAGTCTCAACCTTCGCTTTGTGGCGAAGGTTGTTGAGAGTGTGGTTGCATGGCAGCTCCCCCGGCACCTGGAGGAAACTGTCTATCTGGACCCGTTCCAGTCCGGCTTCCGACCCGGTTATAGCACGGAGACGGCTTTGGTCGCGTTGGTGGATGACCTCTGGAGGGCCAGGGACAGGTTGCTCCTCTGCCTTGGTCCTATTAGATCTCTCAGCGGCTTCGATACCATCGACCATGGTATCCTGCTGCGCCGGTTGGAGGGATTGGGAGTGGGGGGCACCGTTTATCGGTGGTTCTCCTCCTATCTCTCTGACCGGTCGCAGACGGTGTTGACAGGGGGGCAGAGGTCGTCCTCGAGGCGCCTCACTTGTGGGGTGCCTCAGGGGTCGATTCTCTCGCCCACCCTGTTCAACATCTATATGAAGCCGCTGGGTGAGGTCATCAGTGGTTTCGGGGTGAGTTATCATCTGTACGCTGATGATACTCAGCTGTACTTTTCCACCCCGGACCACCCCAACGAAGCGGTCGAAGTGCTGTCCCGGTGCCTGGAAGCTGTACGGGTCTGGATGGGGAGAAACAGACTCAAGCCCAATCCCTCCAAGACGGAGTGGCTGTGGATGCCGGCATCCCGGTACAGTCAGCTGCATCCGCAGCTGACTGTTGGGGGCGAGTTAGTGGCCCCAAAGGAGGCGGTTCGCAACTTGGGTGTCCTCCTGGATGGACGGCTGTCTTTTGATGAACACCTGGCGGCCGTCGCCAGGAGGGCCTTTTACCAGGTTCGCCTGGTTCGCCAGTTGCGCCCTTCCTTGATCGGGATGCCTTATGCACGGTCACCACGCCTGGTTACGCCTAGGCTGGATTATTGCAATGCTCTCTACATGGGGCTGCCCTTGAGGTGCACCCGAGGCTGCAGTTAGTCCAGAATGCGGCTGCGCGAGTAGTAACGGAGCCGCTCGTGGCTCCCACGTGACATCGCTGCTCCGTAGCTTGCACTGGCTTCCTGTGGTCTTCGGTGCGCTTCAAGATTTTGGTAACTATCTTTAAAGCGCCCATGGCTTAGGACCCGGTACTTACGAGACCGCCTGCTGTTACCTTTTGCCTCCCACCGACCTGCAGACGCACAGAGAGGGTCTCCTCAGGGTGCCGTCCGCCAAACAGTGTCGGCTGGCGGCCCCAGGAGTAGGGCCTTCTCTGTGGGGGCAGTGACGCCTGGAATGAACTTCCCCGGTCTCGTCAAGTGCCCGATCTTGGACCTTCCGTCGTGAGCTCAAAACATATTTATTCATTAAAGCGGGACTGGCATAATTAGTGATGTATTTTAATTGGGGTTTTAATATTTTTTAACTTTTTAATTTAAATTTTAATAATCGGCCTTTAAAATTTGCTCTTTTTAATTGTTGTTTTAAACTGTATATATCTTTGTTTTTACTTTGGCTGTACACCGCCCTGAGTCCTTCGGGAGAAGGGCGGTATAAAAATTTAATAAAATAAATAAATAAATAAATAAATAAATAAATGGAGATTTTATTTTATTTAATTATTTATTTATTTATTATTTACATTTTTATACTGCCCTTCTGCAAAGACTCAGGGTGGTGTACAGCAGATAAAAACAACAATAAACCATAAAAATTTTAAAATACAATATCAAATTTAAAAATCTAATTTAAATGCCGTATATTAAAAATAGTTGAATAAAAATTACAGAAAAATAAAAAAACCCCTATTAAAAGCCCACTAAAAACCCGCAATGTTTAAAATCAATCAGGCCAGCCCCGCTTGGTGAAAAAAAAAGGTCTTGAGCTCACGCTTAAAGGTCCGAAGATCAGGGAGAAGACGGAGTCCCACCGGCAGCTCGTTCCACAAAGCCGGGGCCCCCATAGAGAACGCTCTTCCCCTGGGGGCCACCAGCCGACATTGATTGGCCGACGGCACCCTAAGGAGGCCCTCCCTGTGAGAGCGGACTGGACGCACCGGACGATGGGAGGTAACTGGCGGCAGCAGGCGGTCCCGTAGATATCTCGGTCCCATGCCATGGAGCGCTTTAAAGGTGATGACTAGAACCTTGAATCGCACCCAGAAGACCACCGGCAACCAGTGCAGCCTGCGCAGGAGAAGTGTTACATGGGAGCTACGTGGTGCTCCCTCAATCCCCCGCGCGGCCGCATTCTGTACCAGTTGGAGCCTCCTGGTGCTCTTCAAGGGGAGCCCCATGTAGAGAGCATTGCAGTAATCCAGGCGGGAAGTGACGAGGACATGAGTGACTGTGCATAACGAGTCCCGGTCCAGGAAAGGGCGCAATTGGCGAATCAGGCGAACCTGATAAAAAGCTCCCCTGGCGACGGCCGTCAAATGGTCTTCTAAAGACAGCCGTGCGTCCAGGAGAACGCCTAAATTGCGCACCGATTCCCTGGGGGCTAACGATTCGCCCCCCACAGTCAGCAATGGGGTAAGCTGACTGTGCCGGGACGCTGGCATCCACAGCCACTCCGTCTTGGATGGGTTGAGTTGAGTCTGTTCGTCCCCATTCAGACCCGAACGGCCTCAAGACACTGAGTCATCACATCGAGGGCTTCGTTGGGGAGGTTCGGGGTGGAGATGTACAGCTGAGTATTTTGCAGTATCCTTCCCCTGCCACACCCACCAAGCCACACCCACAGAACCGGTAGTAAAAAAAATTGGATTTCACCCCTCGGCATAACCCTTCCCCATATATTCCTCCTCCTAGATTGGCTTGGGTGTCCTGTTCTGGAAACATTCCTGCTTCTCAATGTCCTTCCCAAAATGTGTGGCCCACAATGGATTAAACGTTCTATACCCGAGTCTTTTGGCTTTGCTTTGCTTGGGCATGCTGTGCAAACTCTGCTGTTGTGAAACCATAGGTTATATAGGTAACCTATGTAACCATAGATTAGAGTTTTCTGTTAATTCAGCCACTTGTGATTTATTCAGGAAATCATGATTAAATCAGCTGAGTCACAGACCTGCTTATTATTTATTGTATTACTCCGCTTGGAAGCTTTGTTTGAAGCAATTCTGGTGATTGGCCACAAGAGAGCAGCAACCCCCTTCCTGAATTTTCAAATTTGATCATGGAATTCTTCCTGGTTAAGCCATTTCCAAGCAAATATCCCAATATTCCGGTTAGGGTTGGTTCTTCTTTTATTTCTCCAGCCAGTTCTTATAAAATTAAAATGGTTTCCAGCAGGCAGCAGATATTTCCAAAGGCCTGACAAAACTAGTTTCTTCTGTAAGGGGCTTTTATCATATCGCAAGGTCTCAAATGGACAGCTAACATCAAAAACATCATTAAAAAAGGACAACAAAGACTGTTCTTTCTGCGCCAACTCAGTAAGCTCAAACTGCCCAAGGAGCTGCTGATCCAATTCTACAGAGGAATTATTGAGTCTGTCATTTGCACCTCCATAACTGTCTGGTTCGGTTCTGCAACCCAACAAGAAAAACACAAGACTTCAGAGGATAATTAGAACTGCAGAAAAAATAATTGCTACCAACCTGCCTTCCATTGAGGACCTGTATACTGCACGAATCAAGAAGAGGGCCGTGAAAATATTTGCAGATCCCTCGCATCCTGGACATAAACTGTTTCAACTCCTACCCTCAAAACGACGCTATAGAGCACACCAGAACAACTAGACACAAGAACAGTTTTTTCCCGAAGGCCATCACTCTGCTAAACAAATAATTCCCTCAACACTGTCAGACTATTTACTGAATCTGCACTACTATTAATCGTTTCATAGTTCCCATCACCAATCTCTTTCCACTTATGACTGTATGACTATAACTTGTTGCTGGCAATCCTTATGATTTATATTGACATATTGATCATCAATTGTGTTGTAAATGTTGTACCTTGATGAACGTATCTTTTCTTTTATGTACACTGAGAGCATATGCAACAAGACAAATTCCTTGTGTGTCCAATCACACTTGGCCAATAAAAATTCTATTCTATTCTATTCTATTTTATGAAAATGAAGCAAGGGCTCCCAACACAATCTCCAAAGTTTATAGCAGTGCACGGAAAGGAGTGGCAGAGCCTGTGAAGAGAGGGACCAACCTAGGATCCCTACATAGCCAGAAGTGAACTAAGCCCAACCTCCCTTGGATTTCCTTGAACCTTATCTAACTCCTAGCAGGTGCCAACCATCAGCTGAGAAGATTCCTGGACATGGCCATCATTAGCAATAAATCACTTTAATTGGACCTTCATGTGTGGGCCTGGTCTTTCGTGCCTAATGGGTTGGGAATGGCTCATTAAAGGGTAACTTAGATTTTGTCTTGATATCCACTAAACGTTTCTACCCATCTGAGAAAGGCGTCTTTTGCAAGCTGAATTGGGGGGGGGCAGGCCTTTGTCCAGGTGTGTCCACAGGATGGTCCAAAACATCAAAGCCACGCCAACACAATCGAAGCTCTGCCTGTGTTTTATGTGCAAGACATACTAAAAGACCATAAAGCTTTGATGGAGTGTATGGGATGCCATCTCAATTTTTTACAAAGGATGTGCCTCAGCTCGGCTCCCCTTCTTGCCCTGAAGGTGCTTAGTGGGAGCAGCTTCAGACTTTGGGGGGAGCTTTTCCCCACACATACAACTGGAAAAGCTCCCCCCCCACAGTCAATGGCGCAGGCTGGTAAGGCCTGTTATTAAGAACAGCCTGTTATTAAGAACACAAAGCCTGCAATTACTGCAGGTTCGAGCCCGGCCCAAGGTTGACTCAGCCTTCCATCCTTTATAAGGTAGGTAAAATGAGGACCCAGATTGTTGGGGGGGCAATAAGTTGACTTTGTAAAAAATATACAAATAGAATGAGACTATTGCCTTATACACTGTAAGCCGCCCTGAGTCTTCGGAGAAGGGCGGGGTATAAATGTAAACAACAAAAAAAAAAAACTCTGGATGGTGCCACCAGGCACCCAGTTCCTTCTGGTCACTCTGCTTTAAAGGCCCCGCTTGGGGCCACCACGACTGTTGGAGAGCCCAGGAGGAAAAAGATAACCAGGAGAAGCAAAGCAAGGGGGGGGGTGATGCCCCTTGCATGGGGTGCATCCTTCTGCCGGCCACTGGGACTGGCAAAGAAGGCTCTCAGAGCCTGGCTCCGGGGCCCTTCCAACTCTGCTTTGGCTTCCAGCTTGCCAGTCTCCTTCTGGCTCCCTGGGGAACCTCAGCTCCCGCTCTTGGGAAGCTAAGCAGGGCCTGGTCCATTGGATGGGAGACCACCAAGAAAACCCAAGGCCCGGGGAAATGAACAAAAAAGCTCTCCTGCAAGGACACCCGCGGCGTCCCTCGGTCGCAGGGAGGTTTTCCCTGCAGTTTCCAGGGTCGGCACCTCCCCGACCTTCGCGCTCTCCGAGACCAGGAGGGAGGCCAGCAGGCGGACGGCTTCCCCCACCCCGCCTAGCCGAATGAGAAGGAGCAGGGCACTACAATTCCCAGGATTCCTGCCGGAGCAGCCCGGCCACGCCCCTCTCCCCCGCCCCGCTGTCATCACGGACTTGCACGTGGAGGAGGCGTGGCCACCGCCGTCGCGCCCGCCCATTGGCCAGCGGGGGCTCCGGGGCTCGCCCGGAGAGCCAATGCGCGCGGGAGAGGGCGGGGCCTCGCGGGGCCCGGAAGCTGCTTCGGGGAAAGGGGGCGCCGCGCCTGCCGGACCCCTCAGTCTCCTCCCGCGGGAAGCCCCGGAGCCTCTGCCGGGAGGGCGGCGGAGCAGCAGCAGGAGGGCCCGGCCGGCAGGTAAGGCGTGGGCGCCGCTGCTCCCAGTCTGTGGAGGACGGGGCGCCTCTGTCCGGCCTTCCCCCGCACGGCCGCCTCGCCTCCCGCCCCGCTCAGTCCCCGGAGGGAGGTGCCGCCGCCGCCGCTACTTCCCCTCCGGAGCGCCCCGGGGGCTGCGTTGGGGAGGGCTGGGGTACCACGGGGGTGTCAGTGGGGAAGCAAATGAGAGGGGAGGGGTTGCCTGAGCAACCGTAAAAGGCGGGCAAGGGGAGGGAGGGAGGGAGGGTCGGTCGGTCTAAGCGAGGCCTGGTTGGGCCCACGAAGAAGGAAGGCCCGAAAGAAGCCCGGGAGAATTGCTTCCATGTTGTGCCCAGGAAAGCCCGGGAGCCCCCCCCCTCTTCTTTTCCTGACTCAGTTTCCCTGTTGGGGAATGGGGGCTCCGTTTGTCTGGGCTTTGATGGAGCCCCTCAGATACAAAGAAATAGGCGGGCGGGGTGGGGGGAGTGGGGGTTCAGGAGTTGCTAGTTGCCATGTCCAGTTCTCCAGGAGCTCTGTTGGAGCCACTCAGTGCCAAGGTGCTGCCCTGCCAGAAGGTGCCCGCCCGCCCGCCCTAGGTAGGGCCACAGATGCTCCGCTTTCCCTGGAGCTTCAGGAGTGCCAGGCAGGGAGTGGGGGAAGCCCTGCTTGCCAGCTCCTCCTTGGGCTGCCAGAGACCTCTGAGCGAGTCAGCGCATGGGGTGGGTGGGTGGGTGGGTGGGTGGGGGTGGCCGTGGCCATGTGAGTACTCTGTTTGGTTGGCCAGGCTCTCCAGGGTGTGTCTGAAGGGCCAAAGGATTCGTCTGCTGGCCACTGGGGCAGGTGGGGGTCAGCTTCTTCTCCAGGGAGACACGCCATCTTTGCCATGGTGGTCAGCAGGATAGTGGGATGCCAGGACCATCCATTTTGGAACACCTGGTGCAGGACTGTCACCCATGACGCTCCTGGAAAAAAAGGCCAAAGTGGGGGAGGGAAGTTGCTTGTTCAAGGTTGTTGGACGGCCAGCCTCTCCTCCCCCCCTCAAACCAGTCACAGCAGCTTTGGCTCCAGCACAGCTGCCCTCTAGCTCCCCCCATCCCTGTCATCATCCTTCCAGATGAGCAGGAGGGGGGAGGGGAGGGACCTGGCCTGAACTGGAGGCCTTTTAACAGCCTTGGGGGAGAGACATTGGCTCTGTGGCACAAAGCAAGCACTGACATGGGGGGGGGGTTTGCAGAAGGGCTAGGAGGTTCCTTTCCTTGGGGGTCCAGGGTGTTCCAAAGAGCCTGTGAATTCCTATCCCACTCCCCCCCCATCCGAGTCCTCATTCCCCATGGAGGAAAGGTTGCTGCAGCTTTTCTACCCTCTCTGGAGCCTGGTCTTCTCCTCCCCTCCCCCATTACCTGGCGGGCCCTGGCACCAGAGGCCACTGACCATCTGGGTGCCTGCAGCAGCCTGGAAGAAGCAGGGATAGAAGAGGGCAGTCAGGTCGCCCAGAGGGTTGTGTTGGCCCTCCTAGCCTCAGCCGGCAGGTTATGGGACCTTGGAGCTGAAGTTCTGGGGATCCAGAAGAGGAGAAGAGCCTCTTCCCTGAGAAGTCCCCCTCCCCACTTCTGCTCTGAAATGCCAGAAACTAAAATCGCCTTTGTGCAACTTTTGCAGGCTTCTGTTACGGGAAGTCTGGATTTGCACACACACACATGAACTTGCGTGTCTGCAGAAGGATATGAAAGGGTCCAGAGTGTGGCACACAACGCAACAGATCTGGGTACGGCTTGTCTTTCAGCCAAGTGGGGTATAATTAGCTCGGACAGGCATAGCTGTAACCTCTCCGTGTACATCTTTACAAGGAAGAAAAACGGTTTGGTTAATCTATCCCCTTGCCATGTGGCCTCGGAGCCCCTCTGAAAACTGCCTGTGAACTCTGAGCCGATAGGGAACCTGTGGGCAGTTAAGAGCAAAAATTAAATAAAATACAACTTTATCTCCTGCCCTATATAATTCTTTGTCACTGAAAAGTGAAAGTGGCCTTGGCATCTCCTAGCCTGGCACCTTGATTACCAGAGTCCGATGTCTTTCAGCCTTGGCCATGGAAGGTGGGGGCCGGGACTGGCGTAGTCTTTCTCGTAGGGTTAACTCAGAGTTTCGGCAACTTCCCCCCAAAAGGATGGAAGGAACAAGATTGCAAAGACAGGCAGGCAGGAGGAGGGGGTATGTCTTTTGGACCCTGGTGGGCTTCAGGCCAGGAAGGCCGCAGGGCCGAGGCGCAGGGTGGTTGTGGAGGAAATGCAGCTGACGAAACTTTGCACACTCTTCCTGCCTGAATTTGCACAATCCCCCAGTTGGAAATGTGGTTGGCCAGTTTGTGGCAACCAGGGGAATTCGGGGAACCCTGGGTCAGTGGGCATGCAAGCGCCTCCAGCCCCAGCTGCCGGAGGCGTGGGACCTTCCTGTGGTCCTTGGGCATTGTTCTCATTCCAAGCTGTGCCTTGAACCCCCACAGGCTGGGCTATCTCCCACCCTGACCCTGCGTCTGGGTGGGGTGGGGTGTCTTAAGGGTCCCAGTGGCAAGAACCTGCCAGAGGCCAGCCTGCCTCTGAGGAAGCGGGTGGGGTATCTAATAACTTGGTGTCCAAGGGGCTCTCAGATTTCAGGGTGCCCTGCAGCATGTGGGCATTCTTGCACAAGTGCCCCTTCCCAGCCACTGGGGTCTCCCCCCCCCAGCCCCGGACCCAGCTGTGGATGCCTCCAGTCCTTGGGCGGGGAAGGGCAGAACGGCTGCCTGCAGCTGCCCAAACAAAGGCAGGAGGGCAGTGCGCGGAGGCAGGGGAGGGGGAATCACTATGGCAACCCTGCTAGTTTGCAAGGACAAAAGCCTGGCAGGATGGCTGTGGGGAGGGGGCCCGGCCCCAGCCCCCGAGGTCACAGGGTTGTGACCACACGAGACGCCCCCGGCTCAGCTTCCCCTTGGGCTGCCCAGTTGGGGAGAGCCCCTCCTTCCCGGGGGCCCAAATGGGCTGCTGCTGGGTGGATTGTCTCCTGCCCCCCCCCCGGACCCCCCCCCTCGCAGGCTTGGCTCATGCGCAAGAGCGGCTGGGAGGAGGCAGCGCCCCTAGTCTCTGCGCCCCCCCCCCACCGCCAGTGTGCAGAGCGACAAAGCCCTCCGCCCGCCCCGAGTTCCGTAGAGAAGAATGCTGTGAGGATTTGCGCGCTCTCTGGGCTGGGGAGCATGGGGTCTGTAGTCCAACCCAGGAGCGGGGCGGTCGGGAAAGGGCGCGGAAACGGCTGGATTGCCTTCTGCTCGCGCGGGTCTCGCTCGTGGCCGGCTCGGCTAGTCCTGCAAAGCAGCGGCGCCCCCAGCAGGGCTGCCCGTCACCCCGAGGAGGAGAAGGAGGAGGAAAGCGGGGGCTACTCGCAGGGGCGCCGGGCACCTCCGACCGAGCGTGGGGCCGGGAGGCGGGCGAGGGGCGGTCCGGCGGGGCCGGGCATCGGCGGGCGGAGACGGGTCGGGGCCGGCAGCCAGACCCAGGCGGCCCTCCTCGATTCAGTTAGCTGGGCGGCCGGCGGGCGGCTGCGTGGCCATGCGAGCCAGGTGAGAGGCCGGGGAGAGGAGGTGGGGGCGGCGGCGGGTCGCGCCTGAATTGCCGGGGACTTTTCTTCGCCGCCAAAGTCCCCGGGCAGGCGGGGGAGGGGCGGCAGCAATCGAGCGGCCGGGGGCTTCTAAATAGGCGGCCGCGGGGGCTTGTGGGGAGGCCGGCCAGGTGGGCTGCTTGTCCTGCGGGCGGGGCCCCGGCTTGGCTACTGGACTGGAGCCTGGTGGGGGGCGGGCAAAGGGCCGGGGGGGGTCCTCTGGGCGGAGCCGAGCCTCCCCCCCTCTTGCGGCCCGCCTGACGTGGCCGGGGTCTGCGCGGGTTGCTGGGCTGGGGACCTCGCCAAGGGCTGGAACGCCCCCCGCCCCCCCCCAAGGCCCGAAGTCGGTATGCAGTGCAAAGAAGGAGGGGGCGGGGGGGGCCTTGGAGCTGCCATCTTCAATAGCCCGGCATTATCGCCCCCCCCCCTTTCCGTCGCCGGCCTCGGGAGAGCCTGCCGGACCCAGGCAGTAGCGGCTGGGATAGCTGAAGGGGGGGGGGCAGGGTTGCTTCCTCCTTTTCCCTCTGCAGCCTGGACTTCGGGCCCTTCGGGGGGAGAGGAAGGGCCGGCCAGGGTTGCAAGGCGCCTCCACCGGGCTGCTTGTCCTAAGTAATCCATTTGCTGCCCTCCCCTCCCCCCCCCCGTGGCAGCCCAACCCTTGGCACCTGCTGGGGGTGGGGGGCAGTCCCAGAGGGGCAGAGCTGCCAAGTGGGGTTGGGCGGTTGCTTGGCAACTGCCTTCCTGGGCCATCCCCTTAGCAGAAGAGGAGGGGTGTGAGCCCCATGGCCCCCAATCTTTACAGGTGCCACGGAGGAGAGTCGGCCCCCAATACCCCCACTGGAGGGATTCCTTTGAATAACTGCCCCAGAGGAGGAAGATCACAGCCAGGTGGGAGGGGAGGGCTCTAAGAGTACCAGTTCTTTCCCCCACACCCAGCAATTCTCCTTGCCCCTCTTTTAGGGACTGTCTAGATGCAGAGCCCCCTTGCCCCCCCCACTAGGGCCGGGCTTAGCTGAGCTGACCACCAGGCCCCCTCCCCCAGGCCTGGCCAGCCCTTTTCCCTGCTGGGGTCTCCTCATTCTTCGGGCGGATGGGGGCTGTGACATCATCAGTTCTTGCGGGGGAGGGATGGGGTGCCTGATCCACCTGCCTCTGTGCCCGTCTCCTCCTGTCCCCAGATGTGCTTTCTGCCCCTCGGTGCCCAGGCCCAGTGGGGACGGGGGCTTGTCATGCCTCAAGCCCCTCAGTCTGGCTCCCAGAAAGGGGGCCCCTCCTGGCACCTGCTGATGTTGGGAGCCGGCCGGTGGTTGAGGCCCAGCAGCTCCCTGCTTGTTCTGGAAGCGCTTGGCAAACCCTTTCCGCCTGTGGCATTCCTGGTGGCAGCCCAGCTGTAGGTGAGTCAGCTGGCAGGCAGGGAGGAGGCCCGGCTGGTACAGAAGCCTTGCGTCAGCAGGAACCGCCAGCCCTGCCCCCAGACGCTGGGCTGGGCAGAGAGGCCCTGGGCGGAAGCCTTGCCTTTGGTCTGGAGCAGCCGCTCCGGCGGTGCCCCTGTCCGGGCCACGCCAAGCCTAGCTCTGGGATATGGGAGGGGCCCTGCTGGGTTGGGACTGGGGAGGGGAGGGGAGGGGTCTGTCTCTGGGCCGGAGGAGCCTTTTCCTGCCCTGCTCCTGATGCTGCTGCCTGGCCAGAGCCTGGCCACTTAGCCTGGCTGCTGCCCCTGGCATGGACTGGACAGCTGGCAAACTCAGTTGCGGGGAAGGGGCTGGGGTTTCCCTCCCTCTGCAATTGGAAATGGGGCTGGGGGTGCCCTTGCCTGCTTTTTAGGCCTCAGATGCTGGAGGTGGGCAGGAAGGGGCTGCTTCCGCTGCAGCTGCCCTCTCAGGTACTCCTTCGTCTTTCGTGGCCTTTTTGGGCAGGGGGGGGGAGCCCAGTAGGGCTGCTGCTGGTCCGCTGATCTTGTGGTACGTTTCCTGGTTGGGTGCCTGATACATCACAGGCAAAGCCAGTTCCTTGTTTCATTTCTTTGGCAGAAGGAAATGAAAGGAGCGGCAATTTCTTTATTTTTCTGTATTTTATTTTATTTATTTATTAACTTTGCTTGCCATCCATCTCGCCACAAGGTGACCCTGTTTGCATACCCCTTGGAGACCTCCTTTCGTGGTTTTGGGCCTTCCATCATTGCATGGAGGCATCCGAGGGGATAACCTTTGTCTTCTTGCGTGACTTCAGGCTGAGCACTGAGTGTGACGAATGTTTGTCAGGGAAGTGCTTCTTTTCGGGGAAGGCCACACTCGCTGCCCAGCCTCTGGAGAGTCCTTTGCCCGTCTGGCTCTCCCATGGCCCAGTTGCCTACTGGGGAGGAGCCTTCATGGAAGAGCGGGCCCTCGGAAGACAGGATCCCTCTCGCCAAACACCCCTGGAGAGCTGAGCCTGGGAGCAGATCCCCATGCTTTCCTTGGCTCGTGTTCCTGCAGGTGGGATTCCTGGCTTCCCTTCTGGATCAGACCTGTCTGGGCGGCCGAGGCCACAGAATGACCTCCTGGAGGAGGTCATTCTTACCTCCTGGAAAGGAGGGAGAACAAGGTGGTCACTGGCATTACTTAAAGGTGATAAGGCACCCCTGGAAGGCCTGAAGGACCAGGTTGGGGATCGATCGCTGTGGAGAAAATCTATTTGTGTGGTCACTGAGTGGAATCCACTTGTTAGCACCTCAGTCGGTATGAATAAACTCCAAATACTTCTTGCCGATGGAAGCATTCGGAATATTTCTGCACCGATCGAGGAGAATATTTGTAGCTCAGGGTAGAATTTCTGTGGTCTCTTTATTGTGTCGTGAAGCCAAGATCTCGGTTTAATTTTTCAGAGAAGCCAAGAAATGGAAGGTGAAAACAAACATGGCTTCTGGCTGGCTTGTTAAAAGGGAAACAAGGGAGAATTCCAGGTTTTTGTTACTAGTTTCTGATACAAACAAAACATGGAAGAATCTCCCACTTTTAGCAACTTAGAAGGAGAAGGCTGGAGCAGCTGGTCCACAGTGGCCAATTCTGGTTCCCGTGGGGTGTGAGTGGATGCAGATAAAAGCAAGCAAGCAAGCAAGCGTGGAGGCCCTGAAGAACCTGGGTGTGGCCCCCAGCGCTCCCAGAAGTCTCCCATTAGCTTCTAGCTCTTCATGACCTGATGGGCTTCATTTCACTATGCGGCCATTGCTGCTGTGAGATCTTGCAGCTTCTGCTTGGATCTTTGGTGATGACATCTCACAGGCCATGGAGGGCATGATGGACCACGCCGTTCTTCTCAGGGAAAGCAAATGGACATAATCAAAACCTGGATTTTTTTTTCATTGTGCTAGGAGGAGGCAACCATTAAATATAAAGAATAACAGAATAATAGAGTTGGAATGGATCTTGGAGGTCCAACCTACTGCTCAGGCGGGTGATCCTATACCAATTCAGAGAAATGGCTGTCCAGCCTCTCCGTAAAGACCTCCAGTGTTGGAGCAGCCACAATTTCTGGAGGCAAGTTGTTCCACCGATTCATTGTTCTCACTGCCAGGAAATTTCTCCTTAGTTCTGGGTTGCTTCTCTCCTTGATTAGTTTCCATCCGTTGCTTCTTGTTCTACTCTCAGGTGCTTTGGAGAATAGCTTGACATCCCCCCCTCTTCTTTGGGGAAGCCCCTTAGAAATCACCTTATCGGTCTATCCTTAACTTGAGTTTGCCAAGTATAAAATCTGACAGAATAAAACCAATCTGCATCAAAGGCAAGTGTGATCCCACCCCTCACTCGGAGATAACGGGTGGTCCTTGCTCCCAAGGAAGGATTGCTCCTCCGCATCCGGTTGGCCTCTGTTGCTCCTCTTTTACCTGTGTGGCTCCCACGTCTTGTCCCTGGTGCCTTTGCTACTTCAGAGGGTGCTCTCGCAGCCCCCACCACCCCCTCTGCAAATCTTGTGAGACTCTGACGCTGCCCTTCTGCTTGTCATGTGCTCAGCTACTGCAGGGTCACGTGAGGACGAAGCTCCCAGCAGGGACAATCACCAGGCGATGCTGCCGCAGAGAAGACACAGACCCGGTGCCCGGGGTCTGGGGGGCACCCAGGCTGCAGGGGGTGGGGGTGGGGAGGGCTGGAGCTGCTTTTCTGTTCCAGCATTCCTGGCTCTGGACTTCCACATCTGTACACAAACCCCTTTGATTTCTGCCTCTGTTTTTCCTTCTCTTGTGCTGCGGAGGTATTTTTGAATTGGGGGGTGGGCTACATAAGTCTCTGCTGTTCTGTGGGGGGGGGGATTTGGATCGTCTGCGTGTTTCTGACCACCGTGGGCTGCTGCACCCCCCCCCATCTCCCGCTGAGCAAATGTTTCCCAGGGCCTTGTGCCTCTGCTGAGGAGGGCACTACCTCCCATCCGCCTGGGCTGCCCATCTGGGAATTGCTGTCCTCGCTCTCCCTGTGCCTGCCTGGAGGGCCCGAATGTGGGGGCGGCTGGGGGAGAAGCATGTTCCGCCTTCCTCTCGCTGGTAATGCGCTCGGGGCCAGCTGAGCACTGCTGGGGTTAAGCGAGGACACACACTCATCCCTGGGAGAATCAGGAGGACTAGAAATCCCAGCATGCACTGCTCTGCATCCTTGGAGAGGAGCAGGCTGGGAGGTGTAGTTTGCTGACTCGGTTAGCCTGTTAGCAGCAGAGTCTGGCTGCCTTTTGGCCGAGAGTGATGCTCTCCTCAGGGCTTGCGGAGGAGGCCGATCCAACAAGCGGGGAGGGAAGGGGAAGCCCTACCAGCCGCCTACCTGCTCTTTTTAGCACCCCCACCCCCCGAGGAAGGACAAGGGCTGTGGGGTGCTGTGCCGGAGCAGATATTTTCTTGAAGCAGAGTAATCCATAACACGTTTGTTAATTTATTTAATTGTTTAAAAATTAAAAATGATTCCTTAACCTTTGAATCGCCCAAGTGGGGGATGTTGATTCAAAGAGTTTGCTGGTTGCGCCTCAGCTTCCCCAGACGGTCAGCCCTCGCAGGGACTGCCATCGCTGGAGGGCACTGGGAAGGGAAGCTTAATCATTGAATGGGGATATCAGTCGGAAGAAATATCTAAGCTGCTCCATGCTTATTCTTTTTTAATCCTGATGAAATTCTTGGATTTCTTTTTCACACTGGTAGAATAAGGCCTGAAGTTTGCAAAGGCACCAATGCGTCTCATTCCGTAAGCAGACCCAAAAGGAAACTGCATGAATGCTGCATCAGGGGTTTCCTATTGGTCGATTCGAAAAGTTGCATTTGATTGGTCTCTTTGGTTTGGTTTACCTGGGAGAAGAATGGTTCCTTCTCCAAGACTCTCTGCTGTCCTTGCTGATTGCTGAGCCTTGGCAGAGCGAAGGGGCCCCCTGCACATCCTTCCTTACCTGGCCTTGACCTGCTGCCTGGTTGGGGTGGGGGAGGCGCTGTGGGCCAGGGCCAGAGGATTGGGCTTGGATCCAGCAGGTGCAGAGGAATCGTGAGATGCGGAGGGAAGTCTAGTGTGTCTTTTGCCCTTTTAAGGAGGCCTTGAAGCCTCTCTGGGAATGCCCGTCTTGCTGGTCCCTGGTGACCTCTTTCTGGTCGCTTCTCCTTGAATGGGGAGGGGGCTATACCTTTCAATTGCATGGAGCTCTTCTAAGATCGCTGTGGGCTCCTTACTATTTGGGTTAGGCCTGACCCAGAAAAATGGCACCAAATTAATTCCAGTTTAAAAAATGCTCAAAGCCCCACAGAGGGTCTGTGGGGCTGATCCTCTGGGACCAGGGATCTGGTGCTTCTGAGAATAACAGAATTGGAAGGGACCTCAGAGGTCTTCTAGTCCAGCCTCCTGCTCAAGCAGGAAACTCTATACATTTCAGACAAATGGCTGTCCGGTCTCTTCTTAAAAGCCTTCAGTGTGCCCCTACAACTTCTGGTGGTAAGTTGTTCCACTGGTTAATTGTCCTCACTATCATGAAATTTCTCCTTAGTTCTAGGTTGCTCCTGTCCTTGATTAGTTTTCCATCTGCTGCTTCTTGTCCTGCCTTGAGGAGAATAAGTTGAGCCCCTCCCGTCTGTGGCAGCCCCTCAAATATTGGAAGATTGTTGTCATGCCCGCCCTAGTTTTTCTTTTCATTTGACCAGACTTCCCCAATTCCTGCAATTGTGTTCCTGGCAACTGCAAGTTTGAGGAGGCTGCAGGGGCTCCCTGGATGGGGGGGGGGGCGATGCACTGAGTCTCTTTCCTCTGTGTAGCCAAGGGGTGTGTGGGTGTTGGTGGCTCCAGGGCCTCATCCTGCTGTTATCAGAGGGCAGCAGCTTGGGGAGGGCAACCCTTTGCACGGAGGGGGGGGGAAGAGATGTGGGCATCTTGGTTGTTTTTTGCAGTTCAGTTGCTTTCAGGTCCCTGGGACCCCCGAGGGGGGGGCAGGGTTTTACCAGGTGGCGTGTTGGCCCCTTTGGGGTCATGCCCAGCCATCGGTCTTGTTTGTCTGCCTTCTGGCAGCTTCATTATTGATGCTCTCAGGGAGCTGCCTGGATCTCCCCCCCCCCACTTTATCTGAGAGTCTTTATTCCTGCCTCAGCCCCTTTTCCTGTCGTCCTCTCTCCTTTTGCACTGGGGCAGCACAGCTGTGGGCAGAAGCTCCGGTTTCCTTTTTGAACATCAGCTCAGCTTTCTGTCTTTTCTTCAGCCCCTCAGGTGACTCTCGCCTCCAGCACCCCTGAGAGGGTCTCCCAGCAGCCGTCCAGTCCTTTTCACCCCCTGGTGCTCTCTGCACTTCCTTTGCCCTCAGCTGCCCAGGTCCTGCTCTGGGGGCCCCCGAATGGGACAACTCGCTGCGAGACCATTCCACCCCACCCGGGATAAGTCAGCGCCATAAATGTTACCCGCCACTGTTTCTTTGATCTTACTTTCACCGACAAAAAATGGAAATAATGTCAAACGGGTGGATAACATTGATTGCATTGAGTCGTCTCGCAGCGAAGTTGTCCTGAGGCGAGTTGGCCATTGGCAATGTTGGCAACCGCCCAAATCCCCCAGTGGACGCAGCACAGCAGAGAGAAAGAGCTGGGCAGCTGCACAAAACACCTCGACTTGCACTGTGGCTGCAGCATTGATTCTCCATCAGTTAAAAAATGATGAGAACTCACAACTTAGCTGCTCTGGACAGGTTGTGGCGAGGAGGAATGACGATGGTGATGATGATGATGATGATGATGATGATGATGGGCTCCCTTCCCTGCCATCTTCCCCCAGCTCAATCAGAGATGCATGCAGGTCCTTGGAAGAAGCAGGGCTGGAGGAGGCTCAGAGGGCGGTAGTGTCCCTCTTCCTGCTGTGGGGCAGTCTGGAGATGACTTGCCCTCCAAGGAAACTTGGGAAGTCCTTGCCCCTCCCCCCAGCTTTGGCCTCCCCTGCCTGCCCCCCACCCATTCTCTTGTGGCCTGGCTGATTTACATACTGGGCTGCCATTGGCTGTCTCTGCCCAGGGGAGGTGTAGGGGGTGGGGTGTCATGGTGACCTGGGCAGAATGGGGAAGGTAAAACCCGGAGCAGCCTCTCGGGTGGTCTCCTCCCCTGAGTCCTTACCCTGGAATTGCACCAGCAGCTGGCCTGGGTAACCTTTGGGGGTGTGTGGGTGGGGGGAGCCAGGCGAGAGCCCTGTGCTGGAAGATGCTCAAGCGGCAGCTCCTTTTGCCCTTTGGCTCCCATTTTGGAAAACTGGCTGGCATTGATGGTGGTTTGCTTGTGGTCCCCAGGTTGGCCTAGAGCAGGGCTGTCATTGTTGAGATTTGTGGACTTCAACTGCCAGAATGCCTCAACCTGGTCCCAGAATTCCTGAATTCTGGGAGTTGGAGTCCACAAGTCTTCAAGTGGCCAAGTTTGGAGATTCCTGTTCTGGAGGAGCGGACACCCCCCTTCCCTCCCCCCCCCGGTGGATTGGATCCAGGGCCTGGCCTTTGGGCCTCATGTTCCGTCTGGGGTCTCTTTGCAGCCCAGGGCTCTTTAACCAGGGATTATGGACGGGGGGCTTCTGGAGTTCAGGCGCACCCAGGGCTTTTGTAAGAGCCCCCTCCTCTCTTGCTCCCATTTGAAAGTGGGTGGGTTGCACCTTTGGGGGCCTTGCTTTGGCCCAAAGCCAAATAGTCCCAGGACCCCTGCCGAAAAACTCTTCTCCTCCCTCTCCTTTACCCTGTTGGGATGGGACAGTGGTGGGGGTTGGACCCACCGTTCCAGCTCATCCCCAAGGTGAGGGGGGTCTTAAGCAAACTTTGCAGCAAAACCCATCAACGCTGTTTGTTGTGTCTAATCCTGGCCAAAGGAGCCCCTGTCCCTTGCTTGCCGGGTCCAGGTGAGGCCTGCCATGCCCCTGGGGTGGCTTGAGACTGGGGCGGGGCTGCTGCCAGGGTCCCCTTTGCAGGGAGCCTGCCTTTTCCTGCTCTGCAACAAGCTGCCCCTTCCCTCCCTCTGTCCCTGCAGCTCCCCTTGGCTTTTCCTGATGCCCCCCCCCACTGCTCCCCTCTCTTCCAGCGCAGTCTGAGCACCTACTGCCCCATGCCCTTTTGTGGCTGGCATGGGCCTCTGCAGGGGGAGGAGGTTGGAGGACTTTGCTCCAAGGGGACCCCTTCTGTCCTGGGGTGCTGTGGGGCCAAGGCTGGCTGTGGCTTGCCTTCCTTGCTCTGGTACAGTTTTGGCAGAATGTGCCCCCCTCCCATGGTGGGAGGGGGCTTCTCTCCTTCCACCAACAGTTCTTGCTCTGGCTCTTTTGCAGGTACTGCTTTGACACATTCCCCAACCCCCACCCCGACTTGCAGCAATCCTGCTGTCAAAGCTGGGAAGGAGAGGGCCTCGAATTGGGTGGGGCTTCCCCCCCCTGCGTCTGCCAACCTGTCTTGTGGGAAGTCGGGCCCTGGCTGGTTGCCAGTCTGTGCCCATGCCCATGGGGCTTTGAGGCTGCCGGTCCTTGATTCTGATGGAGTTGTCTGGACAAACCCTTGTGTGTGTAGGGAGGGTGTTTTCTTGTGGGGGGGGCAATTAGAAGAGAGCCCACCCAGAGGAGAAGAGGTGCTAGTCTGGCTGTCCTCCCTCCCTCCTTGCAGGGATGATGAGGCCGGGGGGGTGGGGGGTGGGCGGAGGACCTTGGCATTTAAATCAGGAGTCCAAACTTGGCAGCTTTAAGGTTTGTGGACTTCCAGAATTCCCAGCCATCCATGTTGAAGTTGGGAAATCCCTGAGGCAGATGAGACCCATTTGGCTGTTTCCCAGGTGAAGCATAGCCACCATTTTACATATGAATGTCTTTCTCCCCCCCCCCCCCCCATTGAAGAAATCCTTCCTTGCTGAAGCCACAGGTGGACACATTTATGGATTGACCAGAGAATCCTTTTCTCCTTTGAAAAGTCCCTGGTCACCCCCTCCTCATTAAGGAGGTCCAGAGGCCCCACCTCTTCTCTTCCTCCCTTGCCTGCCAGGAGGGTCTCTGGCTTCCACACCTGGACCCACCCCTCCCTTCCTCCTGAGGAGGTTACAGGTGGCCTTTCGCTCCTCTCTCCCCAGGGCTGCTGCCCAGTTGCTTCGTTGGCCTGGGGGGACGTTGTGGTGGTCTGCGTACAGAACCGAGCCGAAGCCCGTGATGGTGGGAGCCATCCCCCGGCAGCCGCGCCGCTTCTGGGGAGTGCCAGGGTGGCAGGTGTCCCCAGCCAGCTTCATCAGTCACCGTCGGCTGCTGCAGCAGGAGAACACGCCAGCCAGGGGACGGGACCCCATGCAGTGGGGTGAGTGGGCAGCTTCGGGGGAGAAAACTGAGTGGTGCTGTAGACCTTGCAATGGGGCTGGAGCGTCAGGAAAGCCTTGGGCCCTCGGCTTCTGAGCACTTGAAGAAGGAAGAGACACACGCACACACACCTCATTTGGCTCACAGGGCCCCAGAATTGGCCTGCAGCTGAGAGAGGCTGCCTGGATGGAGGAAGAATCCGTGGGCCTGGGGCTGTCCCTTGGAGGGCGGTGTGGGGACTCCTGCTTGAGGCCTGGAGAGGCACCTTTGGGGGGAGGGGGATTGCTCAACCCCGCCCTCCCTCTTCTTTCAGATGTGGCTGTGCAGCCCACTTCCTAGCAGGGGACTCGGCCAGGCGCCCTGACCACGCGGCACTTTAGCACCTGTCCTCCCCCTCAGCCCCATGAGGCACCTCAGTGCTGAGCCTGGACTCCCCCACGAGCAGAGAAGAGGCCTGAGCCAGGAGCAGCAGCAGCAGCAGCAGGAAGATGAGGAGGAGGAGGAGGAGGAAGAGGAAGAAGAGCAGCAGCAGCAGCAACAGCCCTGGAAGCACCATGGCCTCCAGATGGGCTGCGGTCCACCAGAGCTGGGCAGCCAGAAGGTCTACCAGGTCTCCATCTTTTCTCCCCGGGGCAGCGGCTCTGCCCTCCCACAGCAGAGGGGCCCCCGACGGCAGCCCATCAAGCGGACCTGCCCAGAGCCCCGATGGGTGGCCGAGGGCGGCGAGTGGGATGCCAAGAGGGGTCACTGGGGGACGGAGGAGGAGGAGGAGGCCATCGAGGACGGGCTCTTGGTGGATGGGCTGGCCCTGGGGGGTGCCGCCCAGCACTTCTCCCATAGTGGCCTGCAAGTCGTAGAGCACCGGCAGGAGGTCAGTCCCGGCCAGTGTGGAGGCTGGGAGCCCAGAGCTGCTGAGGGCCGGGAGGCGGCCCTGCCGCTGCCTGGCAGGCTCTGTACCAATTTGCACACGAGAGACTTGGCCCCCGGCTTGCGGGGGGAGCAGCCCGCCATGGACTCCAGGCCAGAAGAGAACGGGGGGCCCCGTTTCCCACACGATCACGATTTGCACAGCCCTGCACCCCCATCCCCCTCGCCAGGGCAGCCGTCCCCGGAGGCCCAGGCACCCAACACTCCACCCGAGGCCCCCAGCCTCAGCGCCAACGGGCTCTGCTCGGCCGAGAAGACGCCCTGCTCCAGCGGCCAGCTCTCGGGAGGTGGCCCTGCCAGCTGCCCGGCCAAGAGGAAGCTGCTGCCCTCGGGTGAAGGGAGGGCAGCCACCGGCCTGGAGGAAGAGAGCCTTCTACCAGCACGCAAAAAGAGGGCCCTGCATTCTCCCACCGTGCCAGCCTCCTGCCGCAGCACCGATGCCAAGGGTGCCCCTTTCTGGAACCATCTTCTTCCCGCAGCCAAGGTGAGGAACTGGGCCCAGAAAGGGCTGACAGTAGATCTGGGGCTGAGGAGCTGGGGTCCGGGCAAAGAACTGCCTTTCTGTTAGTGGCAGAGCCCCGAGCTCTGGCACACCCTGTCGTCCTGCAAAGGAGCCTGACTTAGAGCTGAGAAGGGCTGTCCCACTCCCCCCATGCTCATTGCAAGTGGCAGAAGCACTTTGGGTAAATCCTGCTAGGTCAGCGGTCCCCAACCTTTCCGGCTTGGGAGAACCAGGGGAGGGGGGCCAGAAGGATGGTTCCATGCAAGGGGCAAGCCCCCACATGGGCATGCATAGCTCCATTGGTGCAAGTGGTGGGTGAACATCTGTTGTTTGCGCAAACAGCTGCATGTGCACACACGCTTGGGAGGACTCGTGTGCTAGATGTCTCTCTCTCTGTCCTGGAAGGAAAGGAAGCCTCCCCTCCGCCCCCAGCTCCATTTCACCCTGCCTCTCTGCTCTTTCTCCCCTTCTGCGTGGGGTGAATCTCTGGGTTCTCTCCTGAGTGGGGCAGGCATCTTCAGGAGGAGGCCTGGCCTTCTGTTTCCATATCTACTGCATTTCTACCCCACTGCAACCTAATTGGCCGTTAACACACCCCTGTGCAATTAAAAAGTGCAAATTAAAAAATAGGAACTTTAAAGTATAGTAGAAAAAAATTGTAATGGGAGGGTTCTGTTTTAAGTTAGGGAGAGGGAGGCGTAACTGCACTGGTGGGGTTAGTGGAGGACTGGCACTGCCACCCAATGGGCATCTTTTATCTTTGGCCTCTCCCGCCGCCTCACGGTGGGGACCCCTGACTGCTTTTCCCAGAACAATTCTGGCTGCAGAATGTGGCCCGGAGTATAACGGGTGCCAGAGACGGCTTCATAGGCTGCTTGGTAGCTGAATTCCCGTCCCTGGGTGTCAGCAGTGCTCAGGTTACTGCATGCCCAGTTTGGGTGATCTGGGCCAAAAGAGGCTGCCCCAGAATAGCCCGTGTAGGAGAAGGAGTGGCAGAACCTGGGGCCGGAGTGAAAAGAGGAATCCGCCTAGAAGCCCTACCTAGTTACAAGCAGACTCAAGTCCAACCCCCTGAATCTCCCGCTGACCCTGCATTGAGAATATTCCTATGCAGGGGCTTTAGCAATAAATCTGCTTAACTGAGCCTTCATGTTTGGGCCTGACAAGCAGCCAGGGCTGCAGTGGGTGCTCTGTTCTCAAGAGACCACCTGAGTTGAGGTTCCCACTCAAGCAGCTGGAGAGGCCCATTCCAAAGCCCATTCCTCTTCTCCACGGCTTCCTAGTGGCCCTCCTGAGCCAGCCCTGCTGTGGGAAGAGGAGAAGTTTCAGATATCCCAAAGACCTTGGAGGGGGGGAAGGGGGGAGCTGAGGCTAATTGCTCCTGGGGAAGGTAAATTCAGTGTTTCTCGACCTGGGCCGCTTGAAATTTCCCAGACAACAGGTGGGCCAGGGAATTCTGGGAGTTGAAGTTCAAGAGCCTTCAAGCGGCTGAGGTTGAGAAACTGGACTTCCATCAGAGCAGCTGTGAGGCGTCTCCATCGGCAGCTGCTGCTGCTGCTGGAAAACTGGGTGGGTAGGGCTGCCTTCTGCTGAAAAGCAGCCTCCTTTCTAGTGCTTGACTGGCTTCCAAGGGGTGGCCCGTGCAAAATGCTGTGTGGGTGCTCTCTCTCTCTCTCTCTTCCTCGCCTCTAAACGGGGCGATGGAGCTGTCAGCGCCCAGCTGCTCCAAGGAGGAAGACAATTTGCTCCGGAGAGGGTCCTGGATTGGAGGCAGGGGGCTTGGGGGGAGCTGTGGGATCTGACCTCCCCTTTCGGTCTCCCTGGTGCAGGGCTCAGCAAGCAGCAGAACTGGCACTTCTCAGTTGAAACCGGGGCTGCACCTCAAACCGTGAGTCCCCCCCTCCCCCTTTTGATACAGGGAGCCCACAGCAGCCTCAGACCATGCAGCCAGGTGGGACGGCCACGGGGCCTGTCCACGGAGTTCCCCAAGGCTACACGTGTGGCCGAGTCCCAGGCCATCTCTGCCCCCAGCGCCCCACGCCCAGCAGGGGTCAAGAGGGGCTGGAGGAGGCCCCCCTGGAGTGAAACTTCCCTTCTGCCCCAAGCAGGAGGAGGCAGCTGCGCAGCAGCCCTGGAAGGGCTCTCGTGGGCAGGCGGCCCCCCACCACCTCCACCAGCCACGCCCTTCTGGGGAACTTTGAGGTAACCGTGGGGCTGGGGAGGCCTGACCTGCCACCCACCTGCGGGGCCACTAATGTCCCCCATGAATGCGAAGCTGTGGGGCGGCTGCCTCCTTTCTACTGAGGGGGCTGATCTGAGAAAGGCTTGGTCCTCATGGGGACATGGGGGAGGGGAGGTCCCGGTCAAGCCCCCCTCTCCTGAGAATGCCCCCCTCCCTCCCTCCCTCCCGGCAGGAGTCGATGCTGAAGGGGCGTTTCCCGCCCTCTGGCCGGATCGGAGGCTTCACTGCAGAGATTGGGGCCAGCGGATCCTACTGCCCGCAGCATGCCACCCTGCCTGTGGAGGTCACCTACTTCGACATAGCTGAGCACAACGCCCCCTCCCCGTTTCTGGTAAGAGACTGCAGGGGGGGGGGAACGGCAGTGGCCTCTCCTGCCAGCCTTTGAGATCCCGCAGGGAAGGAGGCTGTGCTGGGGGCTAGCCCAGGGAAGCCACTCTGCTGTAGGAACACCCCACTCAAGATGGGCTTCCTCCCAGCCCCCCCCCCCGATTCCACCAGCAAGGGGCTCCCCAAATGAATTTCACCTGGCAACCAGCCACTCCCCCCCCCTTTTTAACATTGTTCTGATGCCGCCTTTGTGCCGCAGGGAGTCATTGACTTGGAAGCCTTGGGAAAGAAGGGGTACAGCATCCCCAGAACGGGCACCATCCAAGTGGTGAGTGGTGTCGAGAGGAATGGAGGGGAATCTGACTTGTGGGGAGCAGACTGGGGGCTGGAGACAGCCTGGCTCTCTTCTCCCTCCTCCCCTCCCCCTCATCTCCTGCCCTAAAGCAGAGAGAGGGGTGGAGACAGAAGGTATGGAAGGGGGAGTCTGGGCGAATAGGCCCACTCCTGACCTGCCTCTGTCTGCAATACCCGCCAGCAGCTTCTGGCTTTCCGTCTCTCCCTCCCCACTGACCCCCCTCCCGTTTCAGACCTTATTCAACCCCAATAAGACGGTGGTCAAGATGTTCCTGGTGACCTACGACTTCCATGACATGCCCGCCAACCACGTTACCTTCCTGCGCCATCGCATCTTCCTGGTGCCAGTGGGGGAGGGGGAGGCCTCCGTCTCGGATCTCGCAGGGCAGGCCAAGAGGGTCCTCTGCTACCTGATGCACCTGAGGTGAGTGAGGGCAGGGGAGCTGCGGGTGGGGGGGGTGGGGGGGCGTCTGGGCTTCCCTGAGGGCCTGAACCTTCTGGGCTCTTCCTCATGGCGTCCCTGCTGCCCGACAGCAGTCACTGGCCCCGCCTTGGGCACAATGCTGGCAAATGCAGCCTCTTTTGTAAGTTGCTCAGAGAATGGGAGGGATGGATTGGTGGATTCCACTGGATTTGTTTCAAACCCCCCACCCCCCCATCCCCCCACTGCGGGCCACCAGGAAAACACCCCAAATCCTCTCCTAGATGTGGGCTGGAGTGCGGGGAGGCAGGAGGCAGAGAGAGGGACCTATATCAGCCCCCGTTCTGGGTTGGTGCAGCTGCCTTCAGAGGTGGCTTCAAACACCAGCAGTGAGCCAGCCTCCTCCTGCGCAGTGGTTCAGTGCTGTTTGACTGATTTGGGGCTCCTTTGCAGCTGCACAGAGATCTGTGCCACACACCTGAGCTGGTTGTTGAACTTATTTTGGATGTGGTTTAGCACCATTTTGGAACAAGCTGCTCAAGAGTCCTTGGATACGAGATGGGCAACAAATAAAATTTCATAAATAAACTAGTAAATAAATAAATAAAATTAGCCTGAACCACACTTGTTGGGCCCAGGGACTGTGGGGGAGGGGTGGGGGCTTCCCTGTGCAGGCTCATTTGGGTCTCCTTGTGAGGGATCAGCTCAGAGGCCTGGTTGGTAAAGGGGAGAAGTCCAGTCTGGGAGGATTGGGCTCTTCTGCTGTCCAGAGCAGAGTGGGCCCAAAGAGGAGGGGACAGTCCACCCCTTGGACAAACCTGCTCTGTTTTTTCCTTTCTGAGTCTGGCCTCAGAGTTGCATAAACCAGCCAATTGCGTTATATCCAATGAACCAGGATTAATTGTGGTTCAGAATGACAAGGGTCTTTTTAGGGCCTCGTCCCTTTTTATTGCTCTCTGCACATGAACAGGCGACGGGGGAATAGTTATTTCCCTTGTGTGTGATTGTGAGTTTCCCTCACTGGGGTTTTTCAGGCAGCAACTGGATACAGTAATTTGGCCCTTGGCCTGGCCTGCTGACCTCTGCCCCTTGGCAGCTCTGGTCCCCCTGCTTGGGAAGGCATTGGCCCTTCTATACAGGTAGTCCTTGACTTATGACCACAGCTGAGCCCAAAACCTTTGCCCTATTTTATGCCATTTCTTGCCACAATTGTTAAGTAAATCACTGCCATTGCTAAGGTACTAACACAGTCCTTAAGTGAATCTGGCTTCCTCATTGACTTTGCTTGTCAGAAGGTCTCCAAAGGGAATTACAGGATCCTGTCATAAAGTCAGCTGCCAAGTGTCTGAATTTCGATCACGTGACCCTGGGATGCTGCAATGGTCATAAGTGTGAAAAAAGTCACTTTTCTCAGTGCTGTTGCAACTTTGAATGGTCACTAAATGAACTGTTGTAAGTTGAGGACTACGGAGAATTGTGCTGGCTGCTCCCCTCCCTCCCCAATTGCAGCCAAAGGTGCCCTGGTTCCCAGACGGACCCCCTGGCCTTCCGAAGCAGCAGACTTTGATTTCCCCAGGCCCCCCGTGAAGAGCCTCTTGCTTCCCTTCCCAGGTTCCACAGTTCGAAGTCGGGGAAGATCTACCTGCATGACAACATCCGGCTGCTCTTCTCGCGCAAGTCGATTGAGATGGACTCTGGGATCCCTTATGAGCTGAAGTCTTTCACGGAACTGCCGCGCAACCCCTGCTACTCCCCCCGGGCTTGAAGGAGGGGGCGGGAGAGCAGCACTTTGCCCAAGCCGAGGAGGGGCAGGGGGCTGCAGATGCTTTCCTGCAGCGGTCGGTCACCACTCGGAGCCATGCCTGGCCCAGAGCTGCGTTTTACTCATTGGATCCAGCCCAGCCGGGATCACAAATGCAGCACATCTCAACCTCTAGTTTTGGTGGCTGGTACAATTCTGTGCAAGAGGTGGGGGAGAAGGGGAAGCAGAAGGGGGCAGGTGT
Organism: Ahaetulla prasina; assembly: GCF_028640845.1. Classification (NCBI taxonomy): domain Eukaryota; kingdom Metazoa; phylum Chordata; class Lepidosauria; order Squamata; family Colubridae; genus Ahaetulla; species Ahaetulla prasina. The sequence goes on along the minus strand of NC_080540.1, from coordinate 303,606,452 downwards.
TGCCATGAGGGATGGGCTCCTGCTCCTGGCTTTGGTAGGCAGGTAAAGTGCATAGGTCTTTGGGCCATTCAGACGCATGTACAGAACTGGGGGATGGCCTTTTCCTCCAGGGACTTCGCCAGGGAGGTGCTCTTTTTAGGGATCAAGCTGGCCCACCAGGCAGGAGAGGGTTTGGAGCCCATCCAAACTAGTTTAAGGGAAGGGAGTTGAAGGCAGCATAACTGCTCCCCTTTCCCAGGAAGCCTTGAAAGCTGTAACTCTTCCAGGAGAAGGGGTGTCTTTCCTCCTGGCTGCTGCTTCAGGCTCCCTCCTCCTCCCCTGGGGCAGCTGTACAAGACCAGGCCCTAGGGTCACTTAGAGAGGCTCATGCTGGCCTCTCAGTCCCCAGCTCTGGTCCACACACTATGTGTGTGTGCATGTGTGTGTGACCAAAAGAGGATTTAGACAGTTGATCTTTGGAGGTACGAGGCAGGGTTTGTGAATCAGTGTAAGTTTTTGCTTTGTCTGTGACCTGAACTATCACCACCCCTGTAGGTCCTTCTACTGAGGGCACCAACCAAGCTGGAGATGGTAAGGCAGGAGGAGCTGTTTGAGGGGTCTCTGGATAGTTTTGAGTCTGTCTCAGTTTGAGCTGCACCAGTTTAGAAGAGAGAAAGCCTTGCTGTGAAGCCCAGGCGTCTTTGGGGGCAGTTCTGCTCCCTGTCCCCCCAAACATTATTTTCCCCTGGTATCATTTTGGTTTGGGTTGCATCGCCTACGTTGTTCTCTCAAGAGGGAGCAGGTGTGATGAAAGGGGCTACAATTACAGAGACTTGAAAATATTTATATTTAAAAGGAAAGAAAGAGAGACAGGAAGAAATGTATGGAATACTTTCTCCCTTCTCTTTCCTTTTTTTGGAACAGAAAAAAAACCCTATAAATGTGTGTTTGGAAAAAGTGTCTGTCTGCCTTAATATTTTCAAAAGGGTCTGACCCCACTGAATGGGGGAGGGGGCCTGAAATGAGGCAGTTGTGCAGGTTGGGGCTGTTGGGTGACCTGATTTGGGGATGGACGGACATATTTCAATTGGAGGACAGTGGCAACTGACACATGACAGATTCACTGAACAATTAACACTTTTACTGGCCTTAAGGAAGGCTCATTCTCTACAACAGCAGGAGTTGAGCCAGAATGGCTAGTGTGGGGACGAAAGTGCCAAGCAATAAGATTTGCAGCTGGATGATTAGTCTTGCCCCCCCCCCATGCTGGAGGCTTCTGGCTGTGCTGCATCAAACTGCTCCCCAGATGAGAAACAGCTGGAGAGGAGAGAATAGAACAGAACAGAATAGAATAGAATAGAATTTTCATTGGCCAAGTGTGATTGGACACACAAGGAATTTGTCTTGGTGCATACGCTCTCAATGTACATAAAAGAAAAGATAAGTTCATCAAGAGTCCTGCAGTGTTAAAATGCAGTATTGCAGGCTAACTCTGCATTCCCAGATGCATGATCAGCTCAAAGTTGACTCAGCCTTCCATCCTTCCAAGGTCAGTAAGAGGACGACCCAGATTGTGGGAGGCCACATCTGGACTCTAAACTGCTCAGAGGGCTGTAAAGCACTGTGAAGTGGTGTATAAGTCTAAGACGGGGCTACTGCTATTCCCCTGGAGATCTCAGGAAATTGCTGATGTGATGGCAACCCAAGTTAATTAAGCCCAGGAAAACTTTACAGCACTCTGGGCAATTTACAAGAACCCTGGTGACACAGTGGTTAGAATGCAATATTGCAAGCTAACTCGCTGCTCACTGTCAGAAGTTTGATCTTGACTGGCTCAAGGACAGCTCCGCCTTCCTTCCGAAATCTGTAAAATGAGGACCCGGATTGTGGGAAGCGACACGCTGACTCTGTAAACCGCTTAGGGGGCTGCAGAGCATTACGAAGCAGCATATAAGCCTAAGTGCTGTTGCTCCACATGCATTCTTGGCGGAGACTTTTCTGAGCGATCGATGTGGGTTTAAAGGATGGCTGTGGGGACGCTTGCAAGCATCTGCCGAAAGGGCAAAGGGGGATTTTTTATCCTTTAATGGGAAGGAAGGACGACGTCACACGTGTGCTCCATGTAATGGGAGAAAAGCCTGAAGGGCTCCGGGGCTTGGGAGTCTCACTTTTCCTGCAGGGCGAGAGGCCTTCCCCGGAATGAGCTACTTTCCACTTTCGCCTGCATTAAAACCGGGAACGTGGCCGCCCCCCCCTCCCACTCTTGGCCCTCCCGGTTGCATCCCTCCCTCAAGGGAAGCTCCCTTCGCTCGCTCTCGGCGCTCCGACGGGCGCAGCAAAAGGAGAAAGGCGGCGGCGGCGGCGGCGAGCCTAAGGTGCGGAAGGGCCGGAAGTATCTCGAGCGGCGACCCGACGGAGCCTCCCGTGACCTGCGCCCGGAGAGTGGCCGGGCCGTTTAGCGGCGCGGAACCCGCGGCGGTGCGGAACGGTTTCCCCCCCGGGAGCGTGAGGAGTGGAACCGAGCGGCCGGCGCCCCATTGGCTGCGAAACCGGAAGGGGCGGTCCGACGCCCGGCCGGCCTTTCTTCGCGGAAGCGCGCCGGAGGCCTTGGAGCGTCGGACCGGCGCTGAGCGGGAGTGGCGATGCTGGCGCTGCGGGCGGCGCGCGGGGTCTCCGGGGGGCGGCCGTGGCGGCTGCTGCGGGAGGTGCGGGGCGCTGCGGGGCGCTGCGGGGGGAGCGGGGCGCTGCGGGGGGAGCGGGGCTCCGTGGCCGCCCCTCAGCGCCCCCAGCCTCTCCCTGCTGGTCTTGCAGGGCGCCCGGCGGGCGGGTCCCGGGCCGGCGCGGAGGAGCGCCTCGGGGCTGCCCATGAACACGGTGGTGCTCTTCGTGCCGCAGCAGGAGGCCTGGGTGGTGGAGCGCATGGGCCGCTTCCAGCGCATCCTCGAGCCGGTAAGAGCCGCGGGGGGGCGGGCACCCAGGAGGGCATCTAGTCGGGCTCCGTCGCCACGGCCGCCCGGGGAGGGGGAGAAGCGGCGCCCGGCTCCGCCCGAGGATCTCGGCCCCTTCCGAGCCCCGCTCGCCTGTCCAGCGTGCGCCCCCCCCCCCGGTGCGGTCCTTTGCTGAGCCCCCGATCGGTGGGAGGCCGCCCGGGTCCCTTTAAGTCCGAGGAGACCGTCGCGGGAAAAGCTTCGTCTTAGGCGGCGCTTCCCCAACGGTGGGTTGACTCCGCCCTGCAAAGCAAGTTGAAGCAGCCGCGAAAATACAACTTTAACCCTCAATCTTTCAAGCCGCGGTCTGCAACCTTCCACACGCAAAGAGCCCTTTGGACCCGGTTCCCACAGAAAAGGAAAGGCCGGGAGCCACAGAACCTCACTCGCGCCCACCCAGTCACATGACACTCCCCCCCCACCCCCCACCCCCGTCACGCCTACCCAGGTTTTGTGGCTCCCCACAAAACCTGGTTTTGAAGTCTCTCCCTCCTTCTCTCTCCCTCTCTCCCCCACCTTTAAGGCGGCCCACCCCTGCCTTAAAGAAAGCAGGCCTGTCAAGGGACGGCCAGTCTTTGCCTCGCTCCAAGCCTCCTTGCCCTGGTTGGGATTAGATTCTGTCTCCGCAGGGTGGCTTCCAAGCTCTGGTCATCTGCCCCATGTTGTGTCTCGTCCGATCTCATCACCACAGCCGGGGTCTGCTTATCTGCTTCCGAACGCTGAAGAATGTCCTAGCATGCCTCCCGACCCCAGCCCTGGCTCCATGCCCAGACAGGCTGAGGAGGGGGCATCTCCCGGCCCCAGCCCTGGCTCCATGCCCAGACAGGCTGAGGAGGGGGCATCTCCCGGCCCCAGCCCTGGCTCCATGCCCAGACAGGCTGAGGAGGGGGCATCTCCCGGCCCCAGCCCTGGCTCCATGCCCAGACAGGCTGAAGAGGAGGAAGTACCTCCAGCCCCCAGCTCTGGCTCCATGCCCAGGCAAACGGAGCAACTAGACCCCTCCCCCTCCTCCACAGCATGTGAGCCTGAGGAAGGTTTATTACCAACAGCTGCCGATTGGAGTGACCCTCGAGTCAGAAGACTTGATAGACGGAGGCAACAGAAGGAAGGGAGGGGCAGGCCTGGATAAGTGCTGAGTCATAGAGCCACACCCCATGGCCTATATAAAGGACCTGCTTTCTGGCATTCTCTGAGTCAGGCAAAGTCTAAACATATCTTGCTGAAGTCACTTTCTGGTCTCCTGCCTGCCCTGAGGACTTTGCTAGGACTTTGGCAGAGCTGCAGAGGCACGCCTGATTTGGATTTCCCTGATCCGGCCGTCAGCGGAGGAGTGGGACACGACACCCCATCAGCAGCCTTCCTGACTGGTTGGGGCCTCCCCCACACCTCCCCGGAACTGGGACTGGGAAAGCGCCCCCCCTCTGTTGTGAGCACCCCGGCTGAGTCCTCTAGGCAGGAGTCCCACCCCAAGGGTCCACTTCCTCTTCTGCTTGCGGTCTCCTTACAGGTAGTCCTTGACTTACAACCACAACGGAGTCCAAACTTTATGTTGTTAAGTGAGAAATTTGTTTTTCCCCGTTTTATGATCTTCCTTGCAACAGTTATTAAGTGAATCACTGCAGCTGTTAAGTTAGTAACATGGTTGTTAAGGGAATCCGGCGTCGCCATTGATTTTGCTTGTCAGAAGCTTGCAAAAGGGCTCACATGACCCCAGGACACTGTGACCGTCATAAAGATGAATCAGCATACGAATGTAAATCACATGACCATCGGGATGCTTCAACAGTCCTAAGTGTGAAAAATGGTCATAAGTCGATTTTTTCAGTGCCGTTGTAACTTCGAACGGTCACTAAATGAACTGTTGTAACTGGAGGACTACCTGTATTACCTTTCCTCCCACATGCCCCGAAAAACCTGGAACTGGCTTTACAATTGTCAGTTAAGGGTGGTGGCGATGGGCCGCCTATGGACTTGAGCGTGTTCCTAAAGAACGCCAGGGCGTGGCTCAATTAGCCAGAGAGCCTTGCGAGTGAGTGTGACTTGCATGGGGAGTGAATGAGCCCATCTGAGCTCAGCTTTCTCACTTCAGGGAGGGGGAGTGGAAGGACGAGCCTAGCTCAGCCTTGGGGAGGAAGCATCTCTTGCCCGGCTGCAGCTGCTTTTCCCACAAGTGCTGGAGGGCTTTAAGAAGACGCCGGACAGCACCCTCTTTAAGGATGGTCCGTTTGGTTTTGCGGTGTATTACAGGGGGTTAGACTAGATGACCTTGGTGGTGGCTCTTTCACCGTGAGGTTTCCCAGTAGAGCTTGGACGGCCATTTGTCTTGGTCCCTCCAAGCTTGCGATGCTGCGATTGTTGGACAGCCGGAGATGATTTTGTGGAGAGAGAAAAAGATGATTCTTGTCCTTTGCTGATCCTTGCTAGGGACTGAATTTCCTCATCCCGCTCCTAGACCGCATCCGCTACGTCCAAAGCCTCAAGGAAATTGTCATCAACGTGCCAGAGCAGTCGGCTATTACTCACGGTGAGGTGGCCTGGCTGGAGGGGGGGAGGGGGGTGCATGGTGGGCCCATTGACCATCCAGTTGAGGCGGCCATTGATTGGATTGGCTGCCTGTACTTGCCAGTCGGGTGCCAGCAGTCTGGCTTCATAGTCCCTGCTGGAGCCTAAACTTTGCAGTGTTCAAGGATGAGCTGCCCCAACTCTGACCAAACGTGGGGGCCATGATGATCATGCTGGGCTGCCTCATTGGAATGATTCAAGGCAGCAGCTTCCATGTGCCCTCAACGGCTCTCTAAAAGGATGCAAATGACCAGCTCTCTGCAAGGAATATAAATCCTTCCATTCCCCACTATCCAGTCAGAGCTGAAGAAACTTCTCAGATGAGAAGCGAAACGTCTTCAAAGAATAAACAGAGTTGCCTCCTGAAAAAGCACCTTTGGACAAGTAGCTTGAAAGCAGAAAGCTGGGGGTAGTCAGAGGGTCATTGATTGTGTCCAGAGATGCACTCAGACTGAACATAAGAGTAGAAAGCGATCAGGCCCATCCACTTCGATTCCACTTAGCCTGGGTCTTTAGCCCAATTCCTGTGGGGGCTTTTGCTCTTTGTTTTGGTTGATAAGGCAAGAGCCTTAGCGGTCCAAATGCTGGATGAATTTCCGGCATCTGGGCCTTCCCTAAAGCTTTGCTCTATGGATGATCGAGGTTCCCTTGGCTTCCGCTGAAAGAACTCCTCTGTCCTTGCAGATAACGTGACCCTCCAGATCGACGGCGTTCTCTACCTGCGCATCATGGATCCCTACAAGGTACCAGGCAGAAGGTCCGAACAGAATAATTGGGACTCTTCCAGTCAGTGGGGCTATGGGCCTCTCGGAACTGCTTTTCCTCCATAGTTTTAATCTGCATGGATTTTGGAGGTTTAGCAGATGAAAGTAGAAGGATCTCTTTTGAGTTGACCTTTTCTAGGGCCAGGACTACATCAGGCTCAGAAAGCCAAGGCCTTTCCCCTCGATGGTGGGTCTGGCCCTTCCTCTTGGCCTGGAAGAAGTTCACTTATTTCCCGGTTCCTTTCTTCTGATGCCTCTAGGCTAGTTATGGGGTGGAGGATCCCGAGTATGCCGTCACACAGCTTGCCCAGACCACCATGCGATCCGAGCTGGGCAAGCTCTCCCTGGATAAAGTCTTCCGGGTAAGCAACAAAAAAGAAGGAAGACACACACGCACCCCACTATGCACTGGGCAAGAGAAGAGCAGGGTGTCAGGCTTGTCCCAACTTGGACGTTTAGGAAAGAAAGACTCTCGACTCCATTTGTGAAGTGAAAGGTTTACTTTTCTAAAGTAGAGCAGTTACAACAAAAGCAAAGCTGGATCTGAATATTGCCACTCAAAGCCTGTGCTTTCCCCTCCTCCCTGACTCTCGGCCAGTCCATCGGTGTCCAGTGATGTTTGAATTAAATGTTTTGGAAACGGCTTTGAGATGGAGTTTCGCATTCCGTTCTCACGGCCATCCTTGATCAGCTGGTCTGTTCCAGATTCACTCCTCTGGTTCCTGTCACCCTGTCATTCCCCCCTTCTAGCTCCCCAACCTTTCACACACACACCCCACATTTTATGGCAGCATGCCTGCTAAGCGAGGTATGCTGAAGATGGCAGACCTGACCCAGGGGCTGTCTCCTGTCTCCCCAGGGTTTTATGTAAGTAATCTAGATTAACCACCTGGCTGTCAGTGCAGGGGTGTTTGGTTGAAGAGAGCTACGTAGCCTTTTCCTTTGACAAAATGGCCCTCGGGCTGCCTCATAGGATGGGTGGGGCCTGAGCTGGGCTGGGCCGGGCCAAGGAAGCTAATGTGGAGGGGGCAGGATGGGCTCCAGGGCCATCTTTGTGCTCTGGCCTTGCTGACTCCACCCTTGTCCCGTCCAGGAGCGTGAATCCCTCAATGCCAGCATTGTGTACGCCATCAACCAGGCCTCGGACTACTGGGGCATCCGGTGCCTGCGCTACGAGATCAAGGACATCCACGTGCCCCCCCGAGTGAAAGAGTCCATGCAGATGCAGGTCAGGCTGGCATTCCTGGGCAGAGGAAACCTTTCCAGGTGGCACCGCCCTTGTAGGTGATGGGCCATTTTGCCGCCTGGCGCTTGGCTTTCTTTGTCCTGATGTGCCCCCTTTCACCGGCTGCCTGGCTGTTGCTGGAATGAGGGCGATGCAGGTCATCTGTGCCAAAAGGAGGGGCCTCCCTGGCCTGGCTTGACCCTGTCTTTGTCCAGGATTTGGGGCTCAGGGTTTGTAGAAGGAGCAACAGCTGGACTCCTGTAGTCCTGACCTGGGGATGGGTCCTTTTGTCAGGAGACGAGAAGATCCCCACTCAAAGACCCTGTTGCTTTTAGGTGGAGGCTGAGAGGCGCAAGAGGGCCACTGTCTTGGAGTCTGAAGGGATTCGAGAATCGGCCATCAACGTGGCCGAGGGGAAGAAGCAGGCCCAGATCCTGGCTTCAGAGGCTGAGAAAGCGGAGCGGATCAACGAGGCTGCCGGTATGGAGAGCGCAGAAACGGCTCGTGCAGGGAGGCTTGGCCCAAAGCACAGCTGTTTCCTCTGCCATGTGTGGTGCCCGTATCTGGCACGGGTGGGCCAGGGGCAGCAGTGAAAAGATGGGTGCCCAGAAGGAGACGTCTTTGGGGCAGCCCAGACGCTGGAGGCCTGGCTAACGGCTCCTTCCAAGCGGCATGGACCAAGAGTGCTGTGCTTGGTTGATGAAGGCCCAGGCCTCCTCCCTCCCCTTCTCTCCACCCACTCTTCTCTTGGGAGGGGAAAGGACCTGCGATTTATTTCCCCCCTCCCCCTGCAGAAAGGCCTCAGCCCAAATGCCCTCTGAGGGGCTGGGCAAGGCGCCTGGGAGGAGAGCCAGCCTCAGACTCCCTCGGGCTTGTCTCTCTCTCTTTCAGGGGATGCCAGCGCCATCCTGGTGAAGGCCCAAGCCAAGGCCGAGGCTATCGGACTCCTGAGCATGGCTCTGACCCAGCAGGTGATCACAGGGAAGAAGGAGGAGGAAGGGGCTGGCTGCGTCAGAGGCTGCCCCTCTTTGCATCTGGAGGGGGGGCTCCAAGCGAGCCCTTGGGAAGGGCCGCTTGCTGGGGGCGAGTCCAGGTACATGAGGGGCGAAGGGAGGTGGGGGAGGGACTGTCTATGCTGGAGGCCCTGGATCCTAAAGAGACAGCTTGGTCTAGTGGTTAAGTACCAGACTAGAAAAGCAGAGACCGTGAGTTCAAATCCCGCCATTGTCTCAGACCAACTCACCTCACAGGGTTGTTGTAGGGAAAATAGGAAGAGGAATGTGTGTTGGGTGCCTTGAGTTATTTGTAGAAAGAATAAAGGCAGGGAATGAATGAATAAATCTCCTGCTACCCCCACCCCCCACCCAAGGTTTCCTCTGAAGAGGAGCGATGGGGAGGGCTGGGTGGAAGGTTCCTGGGTGGGACGGAGGTTGTACTCAGCCCAACTCAGCTGGCCTGGGGTCCAGGCTCAGGGAGCACCACTCTTGGAGGTGGGGAAAGGGGAGGCCTGGATATGGCCAGGTTGGAGGCCCCCCTCCTCCACTCATTTCCATTCACTGGGTGTAGAGGCCCCTTTCCTGGTGCCCAGCCATAGCAGCCTTGGTTGTCCTCTGGGCAGGAATGAAAAAGTGAACTCAGGAGGTTATCCTGCTTTGGCCGAGGGAGGGAAGAGGCAAAGGGGGGTTCACGGTGGCCTTTCTCTCTGGGTGGGAGAAGGCCCCTCCCCTCCCTCCCCCTCCAGCTGCCTTGGGCTCACGCTTCCTGTTCTCCTCCCAGAATGGCAACATGGCGGCTTCTCTGTCGGTGGCTGAGCAATACGTGCAGGCCTTCTCCCAGCTGGCGAAGGAGTCCAACACCATCCTCCTGCCCACCAGCACCGGAGACGTGACCAGCATGGTCACCCAGGTCAGTCTGGAGCCCAGGAGGGGACTGTGGGAGCTGCAGGCTGCCGCACAGGCCGAAACTCTGGGCAGGTAGCCGGAGGGAAGCCCAGCTGAACTTCCCCTCTGCAGAACAACCAAGCCAGGGAGTGGGGAGGAGGGTGGAGGCGGCTCCTCAAGGGCAGGGGACTTGCTTTTGCCATTGTGTCTGGGGAGGGGGAGGGGGGCACTAGAAATCAAGGCAACTGCAGCAGGGAGGTAACTCGAGCCAGTCTTTCTGATTTTCGTACTTGGGGGGCCTTCTTTTGGGGTGGGGGTTTTCCAGCCCCTGGAGAAGGTGTCTCGGAGGTCTTAGAGATGGCAGTGGCAGCCTTGCTTCTCCTTGCTGGAGAAGGGATATGGGGGGAGGGAAGGAGGGGCTGCCTGGCTGCAGAGGTTGTGACTGCTGGATGGCAGTTGCAAAACCCAGGGTGCTCTGTATGGCCATGGGACACCCCCCCTACCTTGACTGAGATGGGGAGATGCTAATAGATGGGGAAAAGGGCCTATGGGTTGAGCAAAACCCCAGGTTTACGTGTGGCCTGGGCAGAGAGGCTCCTTTGGAGTCCCAAGGGATTGAGGTGGGCTTGAATGCTTTGCAGCTTTTTGAAGGGTTCACAGACTGACTTTCTTTTGAGGTGGATGAGCAGCAAGCCCCCCCCCCCACACACACAAGGAAGGACCTGCCTCCTGAGGGTCTCAGCAGCTGTGTGGGACAGAGCCCCCTCTTGGTGACGACCCCTTGCTTTCTTCCTCTGCAGGCCATGTCCATCTATTCCTCCCTGAACAAGACTCAGGCGCCCCCGGAGAGCCTGGAGGACCCCTCTGCCTCCCCCCAGTTGGCACAGCAGCCCCCCAGCAGCACCAGCTACATAGACCTGGAGCAGTCGAGCACCAGCTAGCGGGAGCCCATGGCCATGGGGCCAGAGAAGCACCCTCCCCCCCCCAGGACTGGTCCCCAAGGAGCCCCAGACTCCTCCTGGTTTATTTTTGGATTGGATTGAATCATGTTGTAATAAAAGGAGATGGCAGAGCCCGTGTCGGCAGCGGTGGGGCAGATGTGGGGTGGGCGAAGCGTCTCCATCGCGGGGGGGGGGGAGCTGTGGGGGGGGGACAGAATGACTTCCTAGGGAAGCAGCTGGGAGCCGCTGCAGTTGGATCCTCCGGCCGGTAGAGGGCGCCCCCCGCGGCCGTCCTTCCTGTGGCTGGCCCCGCCCCTTCCGCCCTCCGCGCCCCCTTCCGGCCTGGCTGCCGGGGCCAGGGGCCAAGGGCGCGGGATGGGGCGGCGGGCGGCGGCGGCGGTGCTGCCGGTGGCCTGGGCGGCGCTGCTCTCGGTGGCGGCGCTGGCGCTCTTCGCGGGCGGCTTCCTGCTGATGCGGCTGGAGCTGGGCCAGCGCAGCGCCTGCGCGCTTCCCCCGGGCCGCCCGCGCCCTTCCCCGGGCGGCTCCCGGTCCTGCTGGCTGCCGGCGCGGTTCCCGCGGGCGGCGCTGGTGCTGATCGACGCGCTGCGCTTCGACTTCGCCGCGCCGGCCCGGCCCGACCCGCGCCTGCCCTTCGAGGGGCGTCTGCTGACCCTGCAGCGCCTGGCCCTCCGGCAGCCCCGCCACGGCCGCCTCTACCGCTTCCGCGCGGACCCGCCCAGCACCACCATGCAGCGGCTGAAGGCGCTGACCACGGGCTCCCTGCCCACCTTCGTGGACGCCGGCAGCAACTTCGCCTCCTACGCCGTCCGGGAGGACAACCTGCTCTGGCAGCTGGCCAGCAACGGTGGGCCGGGAGGGAGGGAGGGAGGCCCGGGGCGCTAGTCCTCTTGAAGGAGGAGGCTGAAGGCTGCACGGCCCTCCTGCTTTCTGGGGGTCAGCAGACCGTTCTTGAGGGCCGGAGAAGCGCTCTCTCTGCTGCTGGTGGATAGCATGGAAACCCCCCCCCCACTCGCCTGGAAGCCCCTCCCTGCCGGTCGAGTAGCAGCAACCAAGTTGTTTCCCAAAGGTGCTTTTTCCAAGCTTTCTGGTCTTTCTCTGAAGACGATTTGCTCAGAACTGAAGAAGCTTCTTGGATGAAAAGGGAAACATCTTCAAAGAAAGACCAGAAAGTCCCGTTGCCTCTTGGAAAAAGCACCTTTGGGACAACCGCGACCTGGATGATGGCGGAGAATCTCCACAGACAGCCAACCCCCCCCTTCCCCCCCCCCCCCCGCTTCTGTTCTGGTTTATTTTCCTTCCTTTCTGGGATGCGCCTGTTCATTCCCAGCCTTCTGATATCAGCTGGCTCGAGCGACCTTCCCTCCCCTCCCCTGAGACACTTTTGCCTCCCTGCATGGAAGGTATAAGAGGCGCTGCTGCCTTCTGCCTCCTCCAGGGCCCATGGAAGCAGCCCCGTTGCTTCCGCCTCTTGGTCGGTAGTTGGAACAGGCTCTTCCATGCTTGCCCCATGATCTGGTGCTCTGGGATCCGTTCCTCTATATTGCTGCATGATTTCACTTGGGGGTGGTCTCTCCCTCCCCTTCCCCCCCCCAAGAAGATAGTTCTAGGTCACTGGTTCTCAACCTTTCCTTCACGTGGACCCCTTTAAATACCTTCTGTGGCCACAAACCCCTCAAGACTTAAGATTCAAATCGTAACATTTCTTCAAGCCTTCGGGAACCCCCTGTGATGACATCATCCCCCCCCGGGGGGTGGGGGTGGGCTGACCACAGACCACAGGTTGAAAGCCACTGCTCTAGGGAGGGCCTCTGAGCAGATGGATGTTGGTTGCAAAGTCAGGAACAGGCTTGCTGTCCCACGATCTCCAGGGCAACAGGATATATTCCTAGGCTTTTGTTTCATGAGTCAGAAATCTTGGGAGTTGGGCGTGGCTCAGTGGTCCAGACAGTCCTATCAATCCAAAAAGCCTGTTGGACATAAAGGGTGTTCATGGCTGGGAAATCTGTTGATCCCTCACCCAACCCACCCCAAGCTTTGGACTCAGACCCAGCACTTTCTACCATTTCAACCTCTTCTTTAAACACTGGAGGCTTTTAAGAATAGATGGGAGAACCATTTGTCTGGAATGGTGTAGGGTTTCCTGCCTTGAGCAGGGGGCTGGACTAGAAGACCTCCAAGGTCCCTTCCAGCTCATTCTATTCCAGAGAGAGAAAAAGCAGGAACGAGGCTTCCTGGAACTGGAGGAGGCAGGGCTGGTGGAGCAGGAGCAGGTTTTATGCCCAGGGTTTGGGCTGTGTTGCCAGCTGCTGGTTGCCATTGCTGGGATCTCTCCTCCTTCGTGCCTCTGCCAATGTTTCCCCCCCCCCCCACTCCTCTTTCAGGGAAAAAAGTGGTCTTCATGGGAGACGACACCTGGGAGGGCCTCTTCCCCCAGGCCTTCCACCGGGCCCACTTCTTCCCTTCCTTCAACGTCAAAGACCTGCACACGGTGGACGATGGGATCTTGCAGCATTTGTACCAGACAGGTGAGCACGGGCCCTGGACCACTCTGGAGACCAGGATCTCTCCAGCTAGGAAGTGATCCGGATTTTGCTAAGAAAATGCTTTTTAATCACTTTTGTAACATAGTCAAGAGACGGTGGCCAAATAATATGTTTTAACAAAAAACCTCAAAGCCCACAATCAATTTTCTGTTGGTTTCACAAATAAGAACAGGTCCTTCTTCCTTGGCTCTTCTTGCCCTGACCTGCCCCTCTCTCATCTTTTGTCCTCCTCTTCCTGGCGCCTGGCCTGGTTGAATCCAAGTGCTACTTTTGCCCTGCAGTGGAGAGAGAGAGACGGCTCAGAGCGGCCTCTGTCCTTCCTTCCAGCCCTCTCTTTTCACCTTTGACCTCTTTCTCCCCTCTTTCCTGTGGCGCAGTGGACAGTGGCGAATGGGATCTACTTATTGCCCATTTCTTGGGTGTGGATCACTGTGGTCACAAACACGGACCAGATCACCCTGAAATGGCCAAGAAGCTCTCCCAGATGGATGCGATGCTCAGGTGAGTTGGAATTGGAGAGGGAGCTCTCCCCCAGTGTGGCTGCCCCTCCTCCCCCCAGCCTTGCCTGGCAGAATGGCAGGCAGCTTTTCCACCGGCTGCCCTCATCTAGTACAGGGCACAACCGTCCAGCCAGGGGCTGTTGTGGTGTGGCTGCTTCTAAAAGGGCCCCTTGGCTATTTTCACCAGCCCGTCCTGCACTGGGGCAGGCCAAGAGTCTGTAGCTTAAGTTCTGTATTGTTGATGGACAGTTCGCTGGTTGATCACCTGGGAAATGACACGCTCCTCCTGGTGGCAGGGGACCACGGCATGACTGCGACCGGGGACCACGGGGGAGACAGCGATGAGGAGCTTGATGCGGCTCTCTTTGTGTACAGCAAGGCTCCGCTCTTCCAGGACCCTCCCCCTGAGGTGAGCCAGAAGGGTACCTGGCCGGCACTAGCGGCCCTGCCAAAACGTGGCTGCCACTGCCAGGTGGGTGACGTCTTTGGGATGAAGGATGAGCCCTGAGCTGCCATTGGGTGTGTCCTTGCGCAAGGTTACCTGCAGCCTTCTGGGTGCTCCCAGAATTCCTTGCGCTGGTGGTCCTGACGGTCAGCAGCCACACCTCCAACAGGCAGCGCCAGGTGGCCGGTCCCTGACGAGAGGCTGGGTGAAGAAGTGGGTGCCTTCCAGGAGGTCTCTTCCCATCATTTGTTCCCCATTCCTCCTCAGGAGTCCCAGACGGTCCCACAGGTGAACCTGGTGCCCACCCTGGCTCTCTTGTTGGGGGTGCCGGTCCCGTATAGCAACATTGGGGAAGTGATGGCTGACCTCTTTGCAACTGAGGGAGACACGGCCTCCTCGCTCCGTGCCCAGCTGGCAGCCTACGACATCAATGCCAGGCAGGTAAGAGTGGCTTCCCACCCACGGGGCCTTCAGAAGTCAGGCCTTGGTGCAGGACTTAGAAGGCAGGCGTACTCTGCCCACGGCCGGGAGTTCGGTCCCAACCGGAGAGTGCCGTAAAGTCTATGGGGCAGTATAGAAGTCTATGCGCTATTGTTAAGAAGACATTCCAAAGGCCCCCCCACTCGGAGAGAGTTTAGCAGGGGAACCAGGGGATTCATGCTCCAGCTGCCCCACACAGCACAGAAGCTGTCGCTGAACCCATGTGCACTGCAGATGCAGTTGGCCTGGCAGCCGCAAGGCTGAGAAGCTTTGGGTGAGGCTTGGGAGGCCCTTAGTGAAGACCCCCCTCCCCACCGGTGAAACAGCCTCTCCGAGGCTCTGAGCAGCTGATCTCTTGGTCAGGGCAGGTGGATCGCTTCCTGCACTCCTACGCAGAGGCTGCTCAGGACCTCCCAGCAGAGAAGCTGCAGCACCTTCAGCATCTCTTCCGCTCTGCCGTAGAGGAGCACGAGCGCCTCTCAGCCCAGGAGGCCTCTCTGGCGCTGCTCCCGCAGATGGAGGGGGTCCGGACGCGTTTCCAACAGTACCTGCGAGAGGCCCGGGCCGTGTGTGCCGAGTCCTGGGCCCGCTTCCATCCTGGCTGCATGGTGGCCGGCTGCGCCCTCTTGACCTCCTCCTGCCTGCTGTGCTACGTGGCTTCCCGACTGGCCACCCGCCTGGACTTCTCCTACCGCCACTTCTTCCTCTACCCCTTGCTCTGGGGGGTGGCTGGAGTGGCCCTGCTGGGGCTGGCTCACCTCCTCAGGGGGGCCAGAGCTGACCTCCTCCTGCTGTCCGCTTGGGGGGCAGCGGCTTCCCAGCTGGGCTTCTTCTGGCACTGCTGGACCAGGCGCCCCCCAGCCCTACAGGCGGCTGGCCTTTGCCCCCCTTTCAACGGGTTCAGCCTGAAGCCCAGGCTCTGGGCGGGGCCAGGGCTGTCCCTGGGCATCCTGTTCCTGCGTTGTGCTGCCATGCTTTCAGACAGCTTTGTCGTGGCAGAGGGCCAGGTAGTGCCCTTTCTGCTCACCTCCCTGGTGCTGCTGGAGGCGCTGAAGCTGCAGTGGAAGGGCAGGCTGGATGGCTCCCTGCTCTGTTGGCAGCTGCTGGCCACCCTGGGCACCGTGGTAGTGTGCGCACGGCTGTCGGGGCTTTTCCGGAAGTGCCGTGAGGAGACCCCTGCTTGTCAGACCGCCCCCATCTTGGGCGCCCTCTCCAGCGTACAGGAACCGAGGACCAAGAACCTCTATTACGGCCTGTGTTTGGGAGCGCTGGCCAGTCTGGTGTGGGGCACCCGCTGCTGGCTGCGCCATTACGGCAACCTGAACAGCCCCTGCGCCCTGGTGCTTTTTGTGCGATGGGGGTTCCCGCTTCTGCCCCTGGCCCTGGCCGGTTACTGGGCCATCACCTCTGGCGCCGAGGAGACACTGATCAAGCGCCACGCCTGGGCTCGGCTGGCTCTAGAGGCCTTCCCCCGCGGGATCTACCTCTTGGTGATAGTCGGCCTCCTCCTGGTTTTGTGGAAACCCGTGACCGTCTTTCTGGAGGGCAGCCAAGAGCCCCCCCTTGTGTCCTCCAGCTCCGAGGCCTTGATCCCCCAGCTGTACCGCCGGATGCAGGAGTCCCTGAAGAGCCGGCTGGAGGAAGAGCCGGGCAGCTGCAGGGCCACGGTGGCAGCCTATGGGCTGGGCAGTGTCTATTCGGCTGCCTTGCTCATCTCCCTGGCCCTGCTGGCCTTCCTGCTGATGACTCTGCATACGGAGCGGCTCAGCCTGGCCTTCCTCCTGCTGTTTGTGGAGGTCTTCGCCCTGCTGTGGATGCACGCCTGCACCAGGGCCCTCTCCTCCTCTGCGCACTCGGGTGAGTCCGGGAATCCTGGCATGGCCCTGGCTGGAGGCTCTGGAAGGAATCGGCAAAAAACACAAATAGCCGTCTTAGAACGCAGCTAGTCAAACTCCGTGCAGGGTAGCTGGAGCCGGGAGTCTCGGCTGTGAAGGGAAGCCCCTGGGAAAGGAGGGCAATAGGGCTGGGGGTCCGGCCTGCAAAACAGGCGTTGGCATCTCAGAAGAAAAGGCGGCGACTTGCTCATCCGACTGGCAGGGCTGGGGAAGCAAGTGCAGCTTTATCCTCTGGGCAGGTCCATAAAGAGCTAAACGGTGTCACAGTTGGGTCGTAAGCTGGATTTCAAAGGCTAAACCGGTATCTTGAATTGTGCCTGAGCACAATACCTGGCAACCAGCCAGGGGAGGCAGGGGAGGGTGATGGTGGACACTGCCTGTCATCAGCAGAGCCTCTCTGCTTAGTGCAGTCTGAAGAATTTTTAAGGGACCTAGGCTCACTTAGGCATAAAAGACACAAATAAGTCTTAAACAACCGTATAACAGCTGGGAATTACTTCATTCCCAGCTTAGTCCAAATTAATTCCAAAACAAAGTCCTTCAGAAAAAGTCCTTTGGCCTTATCACAAAACTTTGTCTTCTTTGGCACCCTGCCAAAGGCTTTTCTTGGCAAAGCCCCACAAAGTTCAGAAAGGAGACTCGGACTAGAAACAAATGTAGCAATGTTGCTTTCCTACAAAGAGCCCAAAAGCCGTTGTTGCTCTTTTAAGCCTTATGGGAGGGGCCAATCGTCTCTTGGCCCTACTCCTGAGTCGTCCTCTTGCCTTCTGGCAGCTCTTATGCGTGCACTAGGAACAGGCTCCTCCTGTTCCTCTGCCTCTGTATTGTCAGCCTCTGGAGGCTCCGTGCATCACTCCCAGATGGCCCTGGCCCCATCTCTGCCTCTGATGCAGAGCCCTCATCCGGGCCTTCCCCTGACTCCAGGACTGGCCCATAGTCCTACCCAGCCTCCTCACTGTCCAACTCCATTGCCAGCTCTGCAGGCTGCTGGTGGACCAACAAAACCCAGGAGAGAGAGGCCAGAGGCCAAGTAATCCTCCCCCCCCCCCACAAGCTGCTAGCAAGCTGAGGGGGCTCTTTTAAAGGTGGCTAGAAATCCAGCCCACCAGGGAGGGTCTCAGCAAGGCGTGTGAGTCTTGTGGCTCTCGGGGAAGCCAGATCTGCAGTGCACAAAGGTTTAGCCACAGCTTTTGTGCTGCGAGTGGCAGTTGGAGATGCTGATGTGCCTCTGGGAGTGTGGATCTCCTGATTCCCCTGCTGAGATCTCCCCGGGGGGGGGCCTTTGGGCTGGATTACTTTGCAAGGAGAGCTTTGGGCTGGGGATTTTTGGGCTCTGGCTCTAGACTCTACTGTCCCTCCTCAGATCCTTTCGAGGTGCCGTGGGAAGCCCTGGTTGCTTGGGCTCTTGCCACCGCCCAGTTTTTCTACGCCACCGGCCATCAGCCCGTCTTCCCAGCCATCCACTGGAATGCAGCCTTCGTGGGCTTTCAGCAGGGGCACACCAGCAACCTGCTGCCTGCGCTCCTCGTTGGTGCCAACACCTTCGCCTCTCAGATACTCCTGGCAGGTTAGTTGTGTGCCCGCAGGTGGGGGGGGGGTTGGCGTGTCCTGAGTGAATGGCAGCTGCGACAGACAGCGATCCAAGGGTGGGAGCCAAAGAAGAGCCTCCTGGCAGAGAGTCTTCCCTGGATTTGCAAAGGGCCGGGCATCCCTGGCAAATCAGAGTGGCCCTTTGGCCCTCCTTCAGGAGAGAGCGCATGGGGGTCTCTGCACCTGGTCTCTCTGAGCTCTTTGGACCCACACAACAGGAGCGGGGAGGGAGGGGAGTCCTGCCTGCCTTCCCCACACATCCCTCTTCTACACACCCCTGTGATCTTCCCCTTGGTCTCTGTCTCTTGTGACCCCTTTTCTCCCGGGTAGCTGGCTGCCCGTTGCTTCTGCTGTGGCCCTTTGTCTGTGAGGCCACCACCTCCGCAGCCAGGAGGCCCAAGACGCAGCTCCAGGACATGGTGGAGGAGCAGATGATGGAGATGAGGCTCCGGGAGGCACCAGAGCGGTTTTCAGCAGCGCTGCTGCAGCTGGGCCTCCGCTACCTGCTTATTTTGGGGCTTCAGGTATGTGTGCGGGAGAGGCGGCCTTGGCGGGGATTCGGGGCCAACACCTGGT
Organism: Ahaetulla prasina; assembly: GCF_028640845.1. Lineage (NCBI taxonomy): Eukaryota > Metazoa > Chordata > Lepidosauria > Squamata > Colubridae > Ahaetulla > Ahaetulla prasina. The sequence continues at coordinate 303,588,064 of NC_080540.1, read as the reverse complement.
TCAGGTGCGCCTTCTGTGACCCCGTGGAGATTGGGAGCATTTATTTTTGATTTATTAAGCGCTTTATACAGCTGCCCAGCTTACATATAGGTGACTCTGAGCAACTTATAAGATTTTAAAAATCCACCATAAACAGGGAATCCTCGACTTACGACCACAATTGAGCCCCAAATTTCTGTTGCTAAGCGAGACAGTGGTTAAGTGCATTTTGGCCCATTTTACGACCTTTCTTGCCACATTTGTTAATTGAATCACTGCAGTTGTTAAGTTAGTAACACGGTTGTTAAGTGAATCTGGCTTTCTCTTTGACTTTGCTCGTCAGAAGGTCACAAAAGGGGATCATGTGACCTTGGGACACTGCGACTGTCATAAATATGAGTCAGTTGCCCAGTGTAACAGCCATGTGAAAAATGGTCGTAAGTCACTTCTTTCAATGCCGTTGTAACTTTGAACGGTCACTAAACAAACTTTTGTAAGTCAAGGACTACCTGTAATAAAAATTCATAAATGGCAGCAACAAGACACTCAAATTGGCCCACAGAGCCACGTTTTCAGGGCCCTTTCAAAAAGTAGCGGGGTGGGGCCAATTGTATCTGGGGGTGGGATGATATTCCACAAAGGAAGATCCTTTTTCATGGCCCCACCCTTCCCCTCCTGGGGGCCGAGTAGGTGTAATGGGGGAGAGACACCCATTGTCCCCAAGAAGCCGCCCCCAGCCGGTGTGTGCTGAAGTCAGCTGAAGGGCCCCTCTCTGGGCAGGGGCTGCCCTTCCTTGACCGCCCTCAGTGATCTCCCCTCTCTGCCTCCCAGGAGGGCCCTTCTCTCCTGAACAGGTTCCAGGGTGGCTGGCCCTGCTGATAAGAGTTGCTGGTGGGAGGGGGGGGGCTTGTGAGGCTGCTGGCTCAGGTACGCCTCTCTCCTCTCCTCCTCATCCCTCTCTTCTCCTCTCCCAACAGCTTCTGGCTTCTGTTCTGGCAGCCATGATTCTCAGGAGACATCTGATGGTGTGGAAGGTCTTTGCCCCAAAGTAAGTGTCCCCACCCCACCCAGGTCAGTGCCACATGGCAAGAAGCTCTTCCCAGGCCCAAAACCCACACGGGAAGAGTCAGGGCAGCCTCCTGAGCCTGGACTGCAGGCGGGCGAGTTGCAATGGGGCTGTGCAGAAATCAGGATTCTGCTTTGCCAGTTTCCTCCTTTTAGTGCACGCTCAAGTTTGTTAGCTTTAGACAGCTAAAAGCAGAAGAAACTGGGGGGGGGGGGAGCGAGGGGCGGGGGCTGATGATGAACATGGAGGTTCATCTGTCAGCCCTGGGATTCCCCACTTAAGCTCCCTGGTTTCCTGTGACACTGACGGGTATTGCTCAGGATGTAGGAGAGGACAAGGCGGAGCCCGAGGGAGGGAAGGAGGGAGGGAGGGGGGGGTCAAACACATTATCAGTTTAGCATCCCTTCGTGCCTACAAGAGATCTAAGTCCAGCTCTCCTTGAGCTCCTTTGATTCTTATCTGCCACCAGCTTATCTAGTCCAGATTCTTCGCGATGGTGGTGAATATCTGTAGCTCGGGTGGAGGATGAAGGTGGAAGATCATTCTCTGAGCTTCTGGGTTGGTTTCGTTACCAGGCTAGGTAACAACTTCAGCAGCGTTTAAGGATGTTTCCTGACCACATGAAGCCCTTATGAACAGGAATAGTGACACCAGCATCCCCTAAACCCCACTGAAGGTGTCACCCGCTCAAGAAGTTACTCAGCCCGATAACGAAATGTTGGGAAACCAACCCACAAGCTCGGAGAACAAACCTCCAACCTCGGTTCTGATTCTTGTGTAGAGGCAGCATGGATTAAACGTGTGCTCATTTGGGCACCCTTGGTTCTTGATTCCATGCGCCTGACACAAGCTTTGCAGGGGATACACCGGGGTGTGTGTATATGTGTGTGTGCACTTTTGTCCATTGCTGACGAGGCCCCACCTGTCAAGCACAAACTTGCTTCCCCCCCCCCCACCGCAGAGGTCCTTCCGCAGGTTCTGTCCTCTTCAGTGACAGACAGCTGAGCTTCCCAGGGAGAGAGCTGCACCTGAGCTTCTCAGCTGATGGGGAGAGCTGAGCGTTAGTTGCCTGCTGGCCTTGAGCTCACCCTGTGCTGCTTCTCTTCACCCCGGCAGGTTCCTCTTTGAAGCGGTGGGCTTTGTGGTGAGCTGCGTCTTCCTCCTCCTGGGCCTGGGCCTGGTGATGCGGGTGGATTGTGCCGTCAGCAAGTGGTTCAAGCAGGTCATCCTTGCACAGCCCAGGTAGCGCATCAGCGCAAAGGAGCCCGTCGAGGTTCCTCCTTGTGATGAGGAGGGGTCCCGGTCTGCCCTCCGGAGAAGCCCTCCGCTTCCTCCCCCTGCCAAGGGCAGAAAGGGGCAGCCTCGGTTGCAGCACATGGATGGCGGGGAGCTGCAACGGAACAGCCCAGGCTTGCCAAGGAGTGGGAAGGAGTTCCGGATGAAACCAAAGAGAACTTCAGGCCCCTGCCTGCTCGTTTGCTGGCTGCCTGGGATACACGGACATCTTGTGGGGAACGACCAGGCGGCTGTTCTTTCTCTCCTTGCAATTCCGGAGGATCTAGCAGCTACCTCTGGAGGAGACACTGCAGCAGAGCGGCTTGGCGGCCCTGGGAGGAATTGCCCAGATGGTACAGAACAGTGTTCTGGGGAGGGAAGCTTCAGCCCGGCCAAGCGGTGGGCAAGGCGCCTGGCTGCTGCTCTGCCTGGCTCAGAAGGCTGAATGGCCAGATATCTGAAGATCATTGCTGTCGTCACGTTGGGGTGCTAGATTCTGGGTTCCAGGTTCTGAGTTTGGCTTTTTGAAATAAAAATAAGGATTTTCTGACTGGAGTTGTAGCTTGGGTGCCTGCTCATATGAGCTTTGGAGCCACCGGTCTCTGCCCCAGCTGGATCACAGGAGACCCTGAGGCCTCCTTGCCTGATTTGAGGTTTAGTGAAGAAACATCAGGAGATGCCCTGTGCCAAGTCAGTGTGGGCCTCTCTGCCCCACAAGCGTCACTCTTTCCTGCCCTGCCCTGCATGTTGGGGGAGGGGCTCTGTTTCTGTGCAGAAGGTCTGCTCTGGCTTCTCACCTGGACTTCCACACAGGGTGCTCCATGCAGCCGAGTATCCCCAGCGGGTTTGCCTAGATCCACTGAGCTGGGCCTGGTAGGTGGAAGACCTCTGAACCCGTTTTGAACTAGCACAGGGAGAAAAGCTTTTGGCGGTGGGTGGCCTCAGTCTGCAGCACCCCAGAGACTCGGACTCTCTTCCACCTGGAATGACTCACTGCCCCTTTCTCACCTCTGAGTTGGCAGACTTTGCAACTCCTCTTGCCCCTCCCTCCAATTCTTCTTTACAGATTTTCTCTAGTGGCTTATTTCTCCTCGTATGATTTGCAATTAAAATGGAAAAGACAGGTGGCTCTTTGGAAGATGCAGGATATTGATTAATATTTCATTACATTATGAATGTGAATCTTCATGGAGGGGATCTGTAGGAGCTCTGTGCTCTGCTGGTGTCTGCAGTCCTTTTGAGGTTGCTGTTACAGCGTCTTGCTTCCTTCTGCCAGCTCAGGGCAGCTCACCAGAGGCTTTGCCCACAATCTTTTTGGGACGGCTGCTATAAAAAGGATGTTAGAAGTCACAAGAAGGGATTTAGAATTTCGATACTGAATTGATGAGCACAAGGAAGTGAAGGGACTGCAAATTCCAGAAGCTGCCTCTGCATGACATTGTGCACTTAAAATGGTTTCCCTCTTAGTTGATAGAAAAGGTCAGATAGACGCAAAAGTCCATTTTCAGCCCTCAAATAAGGCATTTTTGTAACTGACCAGCATTTTGCTCCTTGTGCCAACATCTGCTCAACATCCATCGTGGCGACCAAAACTGGATGCAATATTCCAAGTGTGGCCTTACCAAGGCATTATAAAGTGGCACTAACACTTCACGTGATCTTGATTCTATCCCTCTGTTTATGCAGCCCAGAACTGTGTTGGCTTTTTTGGCAGCTGCTGCACACGGCTGGCTCATATCTACATGGTTGTCCACTAAGGATCCCTCTCACAGGTACTACTATTGAGCAAGGTACCACATGTACGGTACATAAACATAAACCTACTGCAAGAGTCACCACACTTGGGAACTTTTAAGACTTGTATTATAGCCAATAGAATGCTGGCTGGGGGATTCTGGGATTTGAAGTCCTCGAGTCTTCAAGCTGCCAAGTGCTGCAATCTCTGACTTATGAGATAATAACTAGATGACGGCTTTAAGACCCGGCAACCTCAGCGAAAAGAGGTGGGACCGATGCCGTCACCAGGCAAAGCCGAGGCTTCGTCGGGCGCTGCTCATTGGCTGAGGCCTCGGGTGCGGCCCGCCCATTAACTCCCCGCGGGACTCGACTTTGCCGCCTGTCGGCGTTGCCTCGGCAACGGAAGCGTCCCGGCCAATCGGGCGACGCGGCTGGAGCGTGCGCCCCAGCGCGTGTTGAAATGGCGGGTGACGGCGACGGCTGCTTGGCCTTGTGGAGAGGGGAGAACGACCGGCTGGCCCGGCGCTGGCGGAGGGTGCGCGGCCGAGCGAGGGAAGGAGGGAGGGAGGGAGGATGGACGGCGGGTGGGAGGGACGTGCGCTCGGCCCGGCGGGACTAAGGCCCGCTGTGGTGCTTCCCTTGCAGGCGGCGCGCCTTCCCGGCCAGGCCCCCGCTCCGTTCGCGGAGCTGCTGAGGAAAATTCAAGGTACGGGGGAGGGAACGGCGGGGGGCGGTTTGTAGCCGAGGAGGCTGACGGGAGGCCCGCCTGGGGGGGAGGGGCTTTTTCTCCGGGACCCTCCCCCTCCCCCTCATGGCTCCCCCCGTGGCTTCCCCGCAGGGCTCCCCGCCGCCCTGCCGAGCCTTTCCTTGGAGCTGGCCGTCCTCTGCAACGCCTTGCCCGCCCAGATGCGCCCGCCCGGCGGCTGCCCCCGGCGCGCCTCGGCCTGGATCGAGCGGGGGCTCCGGCGGGGTAAGGAGCGGGAGCGGGAGGGACCGGAGGGGGTGGGTGGCGTCCTGGCCTGGAAGGGAGAGCCGGCCGACCTGAACCCTCCCTCTCCCCGCCAGTGCTGGAGGCTTGTGCGGCGACCGAGGAGGGTCTCGACTCCGGGGATCTCTGGCCGAGGGTCCTCCAGCTGGCCTCGCCCGAGGAGCTCCGGGCCCCCTTGCACCACCTGGCTGCTCTGCAGGCGGCCTCCTGGCTGGCCGACCACCAGCTGGAGAGATCCCGGGAGCTCCTGCGCCTCCTCAGCGGCGCCCAGGTGAGGAAGAAGAGGAGGAGGAGGAGGGGCTGCGACCCCTGGCTTGGGTTGCCTCTTCCCGCCTCAGGGAAGCCTGCATAGGGGGGAGCTTTACACTGGAGTAGCAGCTAATCGGGACCTGGCGAATTAATTCCTGAGTCCAGCTGAGTCCAAATAGCCTTCTCTGTGCTAGGGATTGGCGTGGATACCTTTAATAAAATATTATTATTGGTCTGTGGCCTTTAAAGGTCTTGGCCTGATATTAAATCCCTTTATTTATTTATTTATTTTATTTATAATTTAATTTCTATACCGCCCTTCTCCCGAAGGACTCAGGGCGGTTTACAGCCATATTAAAACACCAAATACAAATAACAATTTTAAAAGCGAATTAAAACCAAGGTTGACTCAGCCTTCCATCCTTTATAAGGTAGGTAAAATGAGGACCCAGATTGTTGGGGTGGGGGCAATACAAGTTGACTTTGTATATAATATACAAATGAATGAGACTATTGCCTTACACAATGTAAGCCGCCCTGAGTCTTCGGAGAAGGGCGGGATATAAATTCAAATTAAAAAAAAAATTAATAGGCCAGATCAACTAAAACGGTCAAAGACCGACATAAAACCCATTTAAAATTACAATTAAAATTATACTTAGGCTAGTCCCGCATGATAAAATAATAAAGTCTTCAGTTCACGTTTGAAGGTCCGGAGGTCGGGGAGTTGGCATTTATTTATTTATTTATTTATTTTTCATATTTGTATACCGCCCTATCTCCCTAGGGACTCAGGGCGGTTCACAGGCAATTAAAAAATACATATAAAAACAAGTTAAAATAACAGTTAAAAAACTTATTCTATAGCCCATTATTAAAAATAATATAAAAAATAAAAACCCGTTTAAAACCAATAAATTTAAAATCTAATCCAGTCCCGCGCAGATGAATAAATATGTTTTGAGCTCGCGACGAAAGGTTCGGAGGTCCGGAAGTTGACGCAGTCCTGGAGGGAGTTCGTTCCAGAGGGTGGGAGCCCCCACAGAGAAGGCCCTTCCCCTGGGCGTCGCCAGACGACACTGCCTAGCTGACGGCACCCTGAGGAGTCCCTCTCTGTGAGAGCGCACGGGCCGGTGAGAGGTATTCGGTAGCAGTAGGCGGTCCCGTAAATAGCCCGGCCCTATGCCATGGAGCGCTTTAAAGACTGTCACCAACACCTTGAAGCGCACCCGGAAGGCCACAGGTAGCCAGTGCAGTCTGCGCAGGATAGGTGTCACGTGGGAGCCACGAGGGGCTCCCTCTATCACCCGCGCAGCCGCATTCTGGACTAACTGGAGCCTCCGGGTGCCCCTCAAGGGGAGCCCCATGTAGAGCATTGCAGTAATCCAGACGAGACGTCACGGGCGTGAGTGACTGTGCATAAGGCATCCCGGTCTAGAAAGGCGCAACTGGCGCACCAGGCGAACCTGGTGAAAAGCTCTCCTGGAGACGGCCGTCAAATGATCTTCAAAAGACAGCCGTTCATCCAGGAGGACGCCCAGATTGCGCACCCTCTCCATCGGGGCCAATGACTCGCCCCCAACAGTCAGCCGAGGACTCAGCTGACTGTACCGGGATGCCGGCATCCACAGCCACTCTGTCTTGGAGGGGTTGAGCTTGGGCCTGTTTCTCCCCATCCAGACCCCTACGGCTTCCCGACACCGGGACAGCACTTGATAGCTTCATTGGGGTGGCCGGGTTTGGAAAAGTACAGCTGGGTGTCATCAGCGTACAGCTGGTACCTCACAGCGAAGCCACTGATGATCTCACCCAGCGGCTTCATATAGATGTTGAACAGAAGGGGCGAGAGAATCGACCCCTGCGGCACCACAAGTGAGGCGCCGGGCTGACCTCTGCCCCCGTCAACACCGTCTGCGACGGTCAGAGATAGGAGGAGAACCACCGATAAGCGGTGCCTCCACTCCCAATCCTCAACCGGCGCAGCAGGATACCATGGTCGATGGTATCAAAAGCCGCTGAGAGGTCTAATAGGACCAGGGCAGAGGAACAACCCCTATCCTGGCCCTCCAGAGATCATCCACCAACGCGACCAAAGCCGTCTCCGTGCTGTAGCCGGGCCGGAAACCGGACTGGAGCAGGTCTAGATAGACAGTTTCATCCAGGTGCAGGAAACTGATGTGCCACCATACTCTCTACAACCTTCGCGAGCGGGTTGGAGACAGGCGATAATTACCTAAAACAGCGGGTCAGGAAGGCTTCTTGAGGAGGGGCCTCACCACCGCCTCTTTCAAGGCGGCCGGAAAGACTCCCTCCAACAAGGAAGCATTCGTGATCGCCTGGAGCCAGCCTCGTGTCACCTCCTGAGTGGCCAGCACCAGCCAGGAGGGGCACGGGTCCAGTAAACACGTGGTGGCATTCAGCCTACCCAACAACCTGTCCATGTCCTCGGGAGCCACAGGGTCAAACTCATCCCAAACAATATCACCAAGACCACCCTCAGACGCCTCATCTGAGTCGCTGCAATTTTGGTCCAGACCGTCTCGAAGCTGAACGATTTTATCGTATAGATAACCGTTAAACTCCTCAGCGCGTCCCTGCAACGGGTCATCCCGCTCCCCCTGGTGAAGGAGGGAACGGGTCACCCGAAACAGGGCGGCTGGGCGGAGGCAGCTTATTCCAGAGGGCCGGTGCTACCACAGAGAAGGCTCTCCCCCTGGGGGCCGCCAACCGACTGTTGGGTCAACGGCACCCTGAGGAGGCCCACTCTGTGGGAGCGCACAGGTCGTTGGGAGGCTATCGGTGGCAGAAGGCGGTCTCGTAAATAACCCGGTCCTAAGCCATGGAGTGCTTTAAAGGTGGTAACCAACACCTTGAATTGCACCCGGAAGGCTACCAGCAGCCAGTGCAGGCCGCGCAGGATAGGTGTTATATGGGAGCAACGCGGTGCTCCCTCTATCACCCACGCAGCCGCATTCTGGACTAGCTGGAGCCTCCTGGTGCTCTTCAAGGGGAGCCCCATGTAGAGAGCATTGCAATAGTCCAGGCGGGAAGTAACGAGGGCGTGAGTGACCGTGCGTAAGGAGTCCCGGTCAAGGAAGGGGCGCAACTGGCAAATCAGGCGAACCTGATAAAATGCTCCCCTGGTGATGGCCGTCAAATGTTCCTCTAAAGACAGCTGATCGTCCAGGAGAACGCCCAAGTTGCGCACCCTTCCCCTGGGGGTCAATACTTCACCCCCAACAGTCAGCGATGGCGTAAGCTGACTGTACCGGGACGCCGGAACCTACAGCCACTCTGTCTTGGAGGGGTTGAGCTGGAGCCTGTTCCTCCCAATCCAGACCCTCACGGCTTCAAGACACCGGCCCATCACCTCGACAGCTTCGTTGGGTGGTTCGGGGTGGAAATGTACAGCTGAGTATCGTCAGCGTACAGATGGTATTCCACCCCGAAACCACGGATAACCTCCCCCAGCGGCTTCATGTAGATGTTGAACAGGAGAGGCGAGAGAATCGACCCCTGTGGCAATCTCTGCCCCCCTGCCAACACCGTCTGCGAACTGTCAGAGAGATAGGAGGAGAACCACTGATAGACGGTGCCGCCCACCCCCAATCTTTGCAGATAGTCAGCTCAAACCTCTGGTAGAAGAAGACTGTCTTTTCCCTAGCAGCCTTAGGTAGGAAGAGACCGAATGGCAGGCAGAAGAGGGTTCCAAGAAGGACAACAAAAATAGACTTTAGTTCAGCATTCAATACCATCATTCCAGACATTCTTCTAACTAAGCTAAACCAGCTACAGGTACCTGAACAGACTTGTAAGTGGATCACAAGCTTCCTAACAAACAGGAAACAGCAGGTGAAGCTAAGCAGGATCACGTCAGATATCTGTACAATTAGCACAGGGGCCCCCCAAGGCTGTGTGCTCTCCCCACTTCTCTCTGTATACCAATGACTGCATCTCCAACGATCCATCTGTTAAACTACTGAAGTTCGCAGATGACACAACAGTGATTGGTCTCATTCGAGACAATGATGAATCCGCATACAGATGGGAGGTCGAACGACTAGCCTTGTGGTGCGACCGAAACAATTTGGAACTGAACACACTCAAAACTGTAGAAATGGTGATAGACTTTAGGAGAAACCCTTCCATACTTCCACCTCTCACAATACTTGACACCCAGTATCAACAGTAGAAACCTTTAAATTTCTAGGTTCTATCATATCGCAAGATCTAAAATGGACAGCTAACATCAAAAACATCATCAAAAAAGGACAACAAAGACTGTTCTTTCTGCGCCAACTCGGAAAGCTCAAACTGCCCAAGGAGCTGCTGATTCAGTTCTACAGAGGAATTATTGAGTCTCTCATTTGCACCTCTATAACTGTCTGGTTTGGTTCTGCAACCCAACAAGAAAGACACAGACTTCAGAGGATAATTAGAACTGCAGAAAAAACAATTGCTACCAACCTGCCTTCCATTGAGGACCTGTATACTGCACGAGTCAAGAAGAGGACTCTGAAAATATTTACAGATCCCTCACATCCTGGACATAAACTGTTTCAACTCCTACCCTCAAAACGACGCTATAGAGCACTGCACAACAGAACAACTAGACACAAGAACAGTTTTTCCCCGAAGGCCATCACTCTGCTACACAAATAATTCCCTCAACACTGTCAAACTATTTACTAAATCTACACTACTATTAATCTTCTCATTGTTTCCATCACCAATCTCTTTCCACTTATGACTGTTTTTGTTGCTATCATTAAGGGTTAAATTGTACCCTATGACCATCATTTGTGTTGTAAATGTACCTTGATGAAGGTATTTTTTTCTTTTATGTACACTGAGAGCATATGCACCAAGACAAATTCCTTGTGAGTCCAATTACACTTGGCTATTCTATTCTATTCTAAATAATGGGAAACACCCCCCACCTCTCTCTGGGCTGTGCGATGCAGTCTCGTTCCATGCTTCCCTACGTCCACTCTTACATTCATTGACTTGATTATAATTTGCGATATACATTGCTCTCTCTCTCTCTCTCTCTGACCGTCTTCATAGTTTGGAGTGGTTGGTTAGTCTTCCTGCATTCTGGCACTTTTGGAGTTCTTTGTTTTTTTCTTTCCAGATCCCGGAACCTCCTTGTGTTGGTTGTGACGGTGAGCTTCTTTCCCTGCTGCAGATGTGGCAACCCCATGAAATGGGAGATTCTGACCCCCTGGTGGTGCAAACCATCAGAGACTTGAAGGAGATTCTGTGGACATCAGCTGCCTTCTTGCAAGGTGAATGTGAGATTCTATGCTTTATGACCCTTCGAACCTTCACCTTTGCCCGTCTGTTCCTTTTGCCAGTAACAGTAGATTTCAGAGACAAAGTAAAGATAGTCCTCCACTTACGTCCACAATTGAGTCCAAAATTTCTGTTGCTAAGCGAAATATTTGTTAAATGACCTTTGCCTCATTTTACAACCTTGCTTGTCACAATTGTCAACTGAGTTACTCGAGTTAAGTTAATTACATGGTGGTAACATGATTGTTAAACAAATCAGGCTTTCCCATTGACTGCCTGTCAGAAGGTCACAAAAAGGAATTATGTGACCCCAGGACACTGGAACCATCATAAATATGAGTCAGTTGCCAAGTGTCTGGATTTTGACCATGGGGATTCTGCAACGGTCATGTGTCAAAAATGGTCATAAATCACTTTTTTCAGTGTTGTTGTAATTTTGAGAGGTCACTAAATAATGGTGACAGGAATTACCTGTAGCCCTCTTTAGATAAGTGGCACAGAGATCTCAGTCTGCAGCCACACATTAAATTGAATCCAGTTAGACTTCCTGATGCCTGTTTGCCTGTTCTAGGTGTTCAGGAGCTGGAAGCTGACAACCCCCATAATGCCCTTACCTTACTCCAAGCGGCTCTGTCTGGGCTATGTACTAAGCGGGTCCTCGCCCAGATCTTCACCTTGATGGGAAGCTGCTACTGGAAAATAGTACGTGTCTTTTATGTGTTCTAAGGAATGTGGGTAAAATGAAAAAAGAAGCTATCCAGACCAGAGAATCCTCAAATATAAAGATGGGAAGGGACTTTGGAAACCAACCAATGCAAAAATTTGTTGCACCATGTCCTTCACTGAGGTCTATCCAATAAAAAAACCCAATTTGGGACACTGCCAAATAGCTGTTGGAGTTTGGATATTTTCCCTGATGGCCAGTCAAAGCATCTTCCTCGTAATGTAAGGTCCCTGCCCTGTTGCTGGGGAAAGTGGAAAGAAAGAGGAGCAGCACTCGGGGGATGCACTCCCTTTACTGTTGGGCTACATTCTGGAAAGATGCGAAAGCATTTATTTCCTCTTTTTAGTGTCTACAGGCACTAGTGGTTTGGCTCCCACTTAGGAAGTCAGCTGCCTCTTATCAGTTTTTCCTCCTGTCTCCCAAGGTCTTTCTCACATCCCATCAGTTGCAGGCTTCTTCAGGACTCTTGAATATAGTTAGTCTAGTTCATGTTGGCTGCTACTATAACTGCCTCTTTCTGTCCTTGGGTTGCCAGCCCTTCATTGTGGCAGTCCTTAGGTTCCCCTGAATACAGTTCCCCTTTGGGAGAAGATCAAAGCAAAGAGGATGGAAGAACTCTGTCCTCTTCTTACCACCACTAACCTTCCACTACACTTCTCTTTTTTTTTTCTTTCATTGTCATACCCGTAAGTCTTTTCAGTTGCTTTTAGCTTCTCTCCCAACCTTCAGTTCCCTTAATGCTTTAGCCTTGCTGGCTTTCTTTCTGCAACTAGTAGCTTCTTGCCAACACAGCTGTTTGGTGACTACATCTTCATACATGTCACATCTTAGCTCTTTTGGAGGCTTGCTGTGCATATCTGGCTGTTCCCTGAGCAGCCCCTTTTGATTCTAATCAGAGCATTGAGGGAATGTCTGTACTTCCAGTGTCTTATACGTGAGAAATTCATGGTGCATCTGCATTTCATTGCTCTGTGTGATCTAGTGCTGTGGCCCCCGACCTTTTGGGCACCAGAGACCGATTCCATGGAGAAAGTCTTTTCCATGGGCCAGAAGGGGCGTGGGTCTGCTTGCATCATGCAAATGGGGCTTTGCTTGTTTGTGGTTGCTGGCATGCCACGGTCTAGTGCCGGTCCCTGGACTGGGAGTAGGGGACCCCTAAACTAATGTACGTCGTAGCTGTGTGTGCTTCTTTCTGTAGAATCCTGAATCATAATAGATGGAGGGTTTCCACTGCTCTTAGCTTTTCTACCAGATCTTCCCTGTCAATCAAGGATGGTCTTTTCAACATCTTTCTGCAAATTGAAACCGCAAACAAAACCCTTAGAGGAGTTATTGGGACTTTGCAAAGCTCTTCCTTTATTGCTCTGTCTCAGTTCTGTGTGAGCTTCTTCAGGAGATTGTTTTCCCCATCCTGTCCTTGGCCTGGTGCACCCACAACAATCTCCTCCTCCTCCCTTTTATTCTTATCCAGATGTTCTTGACAGGATCTCTGCTCCAATTCCTTGACCCCAACATAATATATGACCTTTTTTGAGGTACAGTGCCATCCTCTTGTCTCCTCCTCTCTTCTATCTGAATAAAGGAGGCCCTTCGATCCACGTGTCCCACCAGCAAGCGGGACCCCACAATAAGAAATAACTGAATTCTACAGGCTAGTCCTCGACTTACGACCGTAATTGAGTCCAACATTTCTGTGGCTATGTGAGACAGTTGTTAAGTGAGTTTGGCTTCATTTTATAATATTTCTTGCCACACTTCTTAAGTGAATCACTGCACCGGTTGTTAAGTGAATCTGGCTTCCCCCGTTGACTTGCTTGTCTGAAGGCCGCAGAAGGGGATCACGTGACCAAAATTCACTTTTTAAAGTCACATTTTCATAGAATAGAATAGAATAGAATAGAATAGAATAGAATAGAATAGAATAGAATAGAATAGAATAGAATAGAATAGAATAGAATTTATTGGCCAAATGTGATTGGACACACAAGGAATTTGTCTTGGTGCATATGCTCTCAGTGTACATAAAAGAAAAGATACCTTCATCAAGGTACAACATTTACAACACAAATGATGGTCATAGGGTACAATTTAACCCTTAATGATAGCAACAAAAACAGTCATAAGTGGAAAGAGATTGGTGATGGAAACAATGAGAAGATTAATAGTAGTGTAGATTTAGTAAATAGTTTGACAGTGTTGAGGGAATTATTTGTGTAGCAGAGTGATGGCCTTCGGGAAAAAACTGTTCTTGTGTCTAGTTGTTCTGGTGTGTAGTGCTCTATAGCGTCGTTTTGAGGGTAGGAGTTGAAACAGTTTATGTCCTGGATGTGAGGGGTCTGTAAATATTTTCACGACCCTCTTCTTGATTCGTGCAGTATACAGGTCCTCAATGGAAGGCAGTTTGGTAGCAATTATTTTTTCTGCAGTTCTAATTATCCTCTGAAGTCCGTGTCTTTCTTGTTGGGTTGCAGAACCGAACCAGACAGTTATAGAGGTGCAAATGAGAGACTCAGTAATTCCTCTGTAGAACTGAATCAGCAGCTCCTTGGGCAGTTTGAGCTTTCTGAGTTGGCGCAGAAAGAACATTCTTTGTTGTGTTTTTTTGATGACGTTTTTGATGTTAGCT